>NW_027494293.1:0-335543 GCF_021521415.1 Bidens hawaiensis
TATTACTAATAAAAGAAAAATAAAACATATAATATTATAAATTCTCTAGTTTAAAAATTTTATATAAAATAACGCTAAAAGTTTTATTTTTATCTTTTATATATAAGTGTCTTTTAAAAATTAAAAAATATTAAAATAATATAATAATACAATTCTTTTTGTTAATTATGAGCTTAGCTTGAGTTTGTTTTTTCAGTTTGATAAAGTATATGAGTCGAGCTTGACCCAACTCGTTTAAGTTCAAGCTTGCACTAGCTTGGCTCGGCTCAGAAGATGTTTCAACCTCTACATCAACTACTACTACTGCATCTTGTAATAATATTATTGTTATTTTTATTATTATGATCGTATTTGAATTGTTTTGTTTTATTCTTTTAAAATGCTTATGGTATTAATAGAAACCTGAATTGAATGGGACGGAGTGGATCCAGTACCTCGAAGTGCATTATTCGACAAGAGGGTAATTAGTTAATGATATACATTTCTTGCAAACGAATTGACACATTTCTTGATAGTTTTACATATTAGAAAGGAGCCTTATTTATTTAATGATTTATATATCGTAGTTAATGTTATTATTTACGGTTTCACATGATAGTTGTGGATTTTGCCTCACATTATATATACAAAAATCATGGAATTTCTCACCAACATTTGTGTTGACAAAATATCTTTTATGCATCGTTACAAGTTTGATTATGGGTTGGTTTAAGATTTAAAGAAATTATTTTTATTTTGGGCCATTAGATTATTTATATAAATGAACTATTTATTTCCTTGTATGTTGTTGTATGTGTATTAACAAGATGTGTTGTATTTGATGTTAAATGAAATGAATGAGTTGCTTAAATATTGTCATTTTAACAGTGTCATGTGCAATGAAATAATCACGTCGTGTCCCGGCATGTTCCGCCGCCTTTGGTCAGGGTGAAAGATTGGTATCGGAGCCCACGACTACAGGATAGGTGGTTAGACATAACGACCTAGTATACTTTATGCCTTAGGGTCCTTATAGGTGTTGCTTATGCGTGATTTCTTTACTTAATTGTTTGTTGCACGTATTTACTTATTTATTTCATTTATCCTCACACGCACACGCGCGCGCGCACACACACACACCAATAGTAATCTAAGGTATCCTTACCTTACCGGAAAAGGAAAATTTTTATGGATCTCAAATTTAATTTTGGATGCCGATATTTTGATGTTTCTCATCTCCTTAGAGATTGTTTATATAGCGGGTTTGTAGTAATTGGAAGAGGAAAAACTACATGATTCGATCATTTAACAAAAAGATTCCGAGAACCAAAGGTAATATGACTTACCTGGGAGGATTGAATCAAAGTGTTTACCTTATAGGCCAAATCAAACTCATGTTATATAAGTCAACAACTTTAAGTAGTAATTGTAAGTATTCCGGTTACGTCCATATTAATATTTTTAGTTGAAAACATGAAAACCACGGTGATACATGGACTAGTGTGTTTAACTTCACATTACAACTCATTTCTTTCTTTTTAATATTATGATTTTTTGTTGAAACACGAAAGACACAGTGGTACGCGCGATTTTTCAACTCCCCACTTACCTCATTTTCTTTTGAAAATTTATTGTCGGAATGACAAGTCGTGGTGGTCCATAGACGTTTTCCCGTCTTTAATCTTAACACTTTATTTTCAAATTTCATATGTTTAAATTATTTATATCTTTATTTAAATAAGACATTTGATCGATTAATAATTTTTTTTTAGTTATCTTCTTCCTCATGATTTTGGGATTCACAAAATAATTTGCAACCTCGTATTTACATTAATCACCTTCATGTTTGCACTATTTCCCCAAAATCTCATATTGTTTTACTTTTATTATCTTTAGAATGCCTCCCCTTCATCGTTAAGCTCTGTTGATACATGTTTTGTCTGTCTCGGTCTTTATTGGTTGATAATGTAATAGTTTGATAGTATAAGGGTTATTAACGTAAATTTGCCTAAGTGTAAGGCACATTCGTTACTCCGTAACGAATGTGTCACATTCGTCTTAAATGTAAGTCCCATTCGTTAACCAAGATTAACGAATGGAACATAACTAATGTGGGCTATTCGCTATCATTAAAGTATTAACGAATAAGTTTGTTTATTCGTTAAGTAATTGTAACGAATGACCTATTCGTTAAGCTTATCTTAACGAATAGGGTCATCATCTATATATATCCCCTGTAAACTATTTTAACATAACAGTTCTCATTTTTATCCGTGATTCCTCTCGTTACTCTGCCGATTATCCTCTCAACACACACACTTCACATACTAACGTAGATTTAGCCTAATTGTATAACGAATCAACATGAACATCGATGTAATCACAAGATCTAGATCCATATATGCTCTATCAAGTGGTATCAGAGCCTGATGATCTGATCTTCGATGCTTCACGTTGATTAAATTGTTCAATTCGTCATATATTGGATGAAATTCATGATGAATTGATTCTAATTGAGATTCTGATAAAACAGAGATTCAAGGTTATGAACTGTTCACAGTATTAACCTATAATAAGGTATTAAGTGACTGAATTATGAAGGATTTAGATTGATTTGAGATTGAATTGAGGATTAATTGAGCAATTGATAGTCTGGTTTGAGTTTGAAATGATTTGGTGAATACAGAGGGTTAACAGGATAGATTTGGTAGTGGTTTGAGATTACGGACGAGTGTTGTAAGGTTCGGAATTCATCTGCGAGTTGAATGATAGCTATTTCATGGATTTCAGACTAGTTTAGACTGTGATCTAAGGTTTTGAAAAGTTTGAAGTTATGAGTTCTTATTCGTTAACTGATGAGTTCTGATTCGTTAATCATGAACTGCTCATATCGTTAACTCACTCATTTGAAATTAACTGCTCATTCGTTAATTCACTCCTTTCGTTAAAACCACATTCGTTACATAAACCACATTCGCTATATTGCTCATTCGTTCACCTCGTTCACTATTCATCCACTATTCGTGATACTTATTCTCTATATTGCTCATTTGTTAAACTTCATTCATCATTTTAACGAATATCGTCCATTCGTTAAAAGTTGCAATCCGCATTTGTTACTGTTCTTCCATTCGTGTGAACAGTAACCATAAGTTTTCAGTTTTTACAAGTTTAGTCCCCTATGTTTCAACAAGTGTTATCATGGCTTCTCATAACGCCTTGTTCTATGCTTTAGCTTCCCAAAATGCTCTAATGCAGCAAATGCTTACCATGGATAATGAAATTGGGAGCCACAACAAGTGTCCAAAATTGCTGCAATTATCCGATTTTGCTCGGTGGGAACCGAGATTTCGTGCTCACTTAGGATCCGTTAATCCAAGTAGTGTACGTTATCTTGATGTTGTGTATGCTGCACCGTTGGTTGGAAGTGACAATCTCGGTTGGACTCCCAAGGAATTCAAGAATTATGAAACTCAAGAGTTGAAAGATTTTGAGAGTGAGACTAAGGCTTATTCAACTCTCACTATGGCATTACCTGAATAAATCTTTCATCAATACAGCACCATAAAGATTTGTGCATCATTATTCGATACCCTGAAAAGAAGAAGCCTGGGTAATACACTAGAGAGGAAGAATTCTCTTGTGAAGTTTCAATTCAGAAACTCTATCTTGATGAAGAATGAAACGGTTGAAGAGATGATAAATCGTTTTAGTCATCTAGTGGTTGAAATGGCCAGTGTTAACCTTGAGCCAACTAAGACTAAAAAGATCGATACGTTGAAGAATGCATTGCCTTCGTCATATTCGACTTTTCTCTTTGTGTTGAAAGAAAACTGTTTCTTTCGGAACACTGAACTTACTGCAGTGCAGTTTATCAACAAAATTGAGGAAAGAGAATTTGAGTTAAAGTGTCAAACGTCATTGAAGGACAATCAAAATCAGAATCCTTAAATTTATGGTGGAGCAATGCCAGCAAACACTTCTTCAAGTCAAAATTTTGTCCCAATCACTGCTTTCTTCACTCAAGCTCAAGAGGAGAATCCTAATGTAAACAATTCAGCTATTGTATGTTTTATGGCATCAGGTGCAAAATCTGAGTCTACCACCAATGCTTCAAGTACATTACCAAAAGTAAACCTTCAAGAAGCTGAACATCAGTTTGCTTTTCTATGTGCTTTCATGACATCATATGAACAATTGGTGGGTAGCAAAATTGCTACTAGTGAGTTAACCGATGAAGATTATGACCAAATTGATCCTGATGATCTTGAATTGATGGATCTAAAATGGAATATGGCTATGATTGTGAGAAAGGTTAAGAAGTTCATGCAAAGAACAGGTAAAGACCTTCCAACTCTGAATAAACGAGTTGGTTTTGATAAATTGAAGGTTAAATGCTACAACTGCGGAGACTTTGGGCATTTTGCCAAAGAATGTGACAAGCCAAGAAAAGAATATTCCGGTCCACGCAATGCTAAGAGATCACAAGGAAAGAATTCATCAGGTAATGATCAAAGCAAAAGGAGTTCTTTTGAATGAGAGAAGAATAAGTCAAACAACAATCAAGCTCTTGTTGCTAACGAATGGGTTGATTGGTCGCAAAGGTTGTTGGGGAATTAGGCTAACCTTGTGGTATTTGAACCAGTTGATCAATTTGAAGATGCAAGTAGTTATCAAGTATCTGAAGAAAGCGATACATCTGATTCTGAAACTGATTCTTATCAGAATTCGTCGGATAACTCATCTGTGCAAGACAAATCTGACACTTCAAATCCTAGTCACATTGAATCTTATGCTTGTATGGCTAAGATCGATGAGGTACGTCCTGAAACTCAAGTTAATGTAACTGAATCTTCAACTGTTGTGTTAGAGTGTACTGAATGTGCTGAAAACAAATCCAAACTCAAAATAGCCTTAACTGAACACATCATCGATCGAAAGAGCTTTTTATGATCAATGAATGTTATAGACAGAAATCTAAATTGCTGGAACAATCGACTTTAAAAATCCAAAATCTGTCTGAAAGCAATCATGATCTAAAAGCTGAGGTTCAATGTAAGATTATAGTGGTTAACCAACATTTTTAGGAGATTCTCAGACTCCGAACCTGTATTTCTAAACTGGAAAATGAAATTTTGGAATTGAAACATAAACTTGGAAAATTTTGAGATTTCTCATTTTTGTTAAATGAAATAATTGAAGTAAACAATTCCCACAAGAAAAATGAGAAAGCAGGTTTAGGGTTTGTTGAGATTCCTCCTCCATTAAAGGAGATTACTGTAGCATTCTAGATGTTAAACAATGTCCTGAAATACTTACAGTTGAATCTGAAATTGTTGATCAAAACAAATCAACTCAAGAACCGATTCACATCAAAAGTAACTCTGTTTTTACCAAAAGTGAATTAGATGGTTCTGTTGAGGAGTTAGTTGAACAAGATGAGATTGTTAAAAACAAGAATATTCCTGCTAACAATCACATCTTATGTGAACTTGAAGAATTTGAACAGGCTGTTTATGGTTCAAAATATTTGGGGGAAACTTCTAAAACTCCTAAGGTATCATCTAATGAGTCTCAATCAGAAAAACCTTTGGTGTTTGATGAGGAGTTGATGAGATTCAAAAATCCTCAACCAAAATCTTTAAGCGGGAAGATATTTAAATTAAAAGGTCTTTCAAAGGTTTTTTCAGATAAGGAAGTTCCTCTAAATCTTCTTAATCCAGAATTAATTGATAGAGTCTTTCAGGATGACACTTCAGAAGTCACTAAACTTGAACAACAATTTAACAAATCTAAATTCAAAAATGTTCAAGAAAAATCAAATAAGACCACATTTAAACCTATAAGATTTGTCATATCATCTGGGATGGAGAATTCATTTAATTCTACCAACCTAGAATTTTTCCAAAATAAAAGGGGATTTAAATCTGCTGATACAAAGAAAGTGTCTTTTGAAAAATCCAAAATTATGGTTCAACCCGTGTAGGAAAGTCAACCAAGTGGTTCATTACATAAGTTTTTAGATTCACGCTTAGGCTTTAAATGTGGTGAACCTGGACATGTTTCTAAAAAATGTAGAGCAAAGGTTGATGAGATCAAAGTGTCATCAAATTGTAAGACTGAACTGAATGTAAAACCAAAAGAAAACCAAGTTGATGAGAGTCTTATAATGTATCGGATGTCAATCCAAGAAAAGTTGTTATGATTGAATCTTTTAATGTAACAAACAAATGTGTTGACCATGCTCAACCAATTTGTTCAAACACTGATTCGGGAATTATATGTGACGGGTACTTAAAGAAGAAAAACAATAAACTGGTCACCTATTCTCAAGTACCGAATACTAGTGTTAAGTTATCCTTTTCTTCGAAAGTATCAAAGGGAGAGCCCAAGACTGAGTTTTGGGTTGCCTTTTTGAACTAATCATTTACTTGTTTGAGTAGAGTTCATCCAGGTCCGGGTCTACTCACAAATGGATTTTGGATAGTAGATGTTCTAGGCATATTACTGGCAACCTAGATCTTCTAAATAATGTTAAAGATATTCAAGGGGGTTATGTTGCGTTTGCTAGTAACAATGGGGGAAAATGATTACAAAAGAAGGAGAAGTTTCAAACGGGAAAGTGACGTTTGAAAAAGTAAATTATTGTGAGAAGGTGTCATAATTTGCTGAGTGTTTCTCAGATATGTGATAAAAAGGTTTACCACAGTTTTCACAGACAAGGAATGTGTTATCCTTCAACCGGAATACACGATTCCTGAAGATATGGTTGTCATGAGATCACCGCGATCAAATGATATTTATGTACTGGATATGAGTTACGATGTAAATGTTTCACCCTCAACTACATGTTTCGTGTCTAAAGCTACCGAAAAGGAGTCTATCCTTTGGCATCGACGCATGGGACATATTCACATACGCAAGATGAATTTTCTTATTTCAAATGAATTGGTGGATGGTGTATCCCTAAAGAATTTCAAGCTCAATGATCATTGCGTAGCGTGCAAGAAGGGGAAACAAAAGAAGAAATCACATCCAAGCAAGTCACTCAACACGATTATTACACCACTAGAACGACTTCATATGGATCTCTTTGGTCCAGTGAATCGTGCTAGTATTGCTGGAGACTTGTACTGCTTGGTGGTGACTGATGATTTCTCAAGTTACTCATGGGTGTTATTTATGGGATCGAAAGATCAGACACCTATCTTAATTCAGAATCTGATTACGAAGATCGAATCACTTTACAAACTGAAAGTGAGATGACTTCATAGTGACAACGGAACTGATTTTAAGAATAATATATTGGATTTCTTCTGCATACAGAAAGGTATTCATAGGGAATTCAGTGCGCCTTATGTTCCTCAACAGAATGGTATATCTGAAAGAAAGAATCGTACGTTGATTGAAGTTGCGAGAACAATGCTTGCTGATTCAAAGCTACCCGTTCAATTCTGGAACGAAGCTGTGAACACAGCATGTTATACTCTTAATCGCGTACTAAAAGTAAAGAAGTTCAAGAAGACGAGTTACGAGCTTCTAACAATCGTAAGCCGAACTTAAAGTATTTGGAACCATTCGGGTGTCCGTGTACTGTTTTGAAGAGAGATGCTGGAAAGTTTGATGAAAAAGCCTTTGAGGGTTATTTCTTGGGATACAATTCTCCTAAGAAACGAATCTTCAATATCTCTTCGAGTTGTGTGGAAGAATGGTATCATGTTGACTGCCAAAGTTATACTACTCCGCCAACTGGTACAGGTCCCGACTGGATGTTCGATTACGACGGTTTCTTTAATTCGTTTATGTCAGTGGTTGAAGAAGTACATGAAGATCTCATTA
The DNA here is from genome assembly GCF_021521415.1 of Bidens hawaiensis. Taxonomy (NCBI): domain Eukaryota; kingdom Viridiplantae; phylum Streptophyta; class Magnoliopsida; order Asterales; family Asteraceae; genus Bidens; species Bidens hawaiensis. Next base: position 7,819 of record NW_027494293.1, read on the forward strand.
GATCTTATTTTGAAGAACAATGTTATCCTATTCCAAGGTCTTTTGTGGTTGATATAGATGACTCTACTAATGTATCAGAAACATCAAATGAAGTTTCTGAGTCTTCTGATGAAGCTGATTTTGTTGATTCATCGTCAGTACCATTAGAGGAAGATGTAGACACAATTGAGCCTATTATAATTGATGATAACTCTTAAACTGTCTTGTTAGACTCGGCTGAGGAACATATCACCATTCTGGGTGATAACGTATCTGTACATATCAATCCTTCCTTAAGGATTCATTAAAATCATCCGCAGGAACAGATAATTGGTGATGTGAAAGATGGGGTTCGCACAAGACACCAATTAGCTAATATATGTGATGATCAAGTTGATAGTAATGTATCTCCTACTGAGGATTCGATAGTTTGTGCTTATGCGGATTTGCACTCTTCGGGTATCCTCAGTATTGCACAATACACCTGCTTTCTATCACAGATCGAACCGAAAAGTGTCACGATGGCACTCAAGGAACCTTCTTGGGTTGAAGCTATGCAGGAGGAGCTGCAATAGTTTGTACGACTGGGTGTATGGGATTTAATTGATAAACCCGACCGTGTGAAAAAGGCTATTCCGACCAAATGGGTTTTTAAGTGTAAAAAGGACTACCGCGGGGTAATCGTGAGAAATAAAGTACGATTGGTTGTTCTTGGTTAAAATCAACAAGAAGGCATAGATTACACCGAAGTATATGCTCCGGTTGCACGACTGGAAGCTATACGTATCTTTCTTGCCTATGCAGCCTATACAAATTTTAAGGTTTATTAAATGGACGTGAAATCGACATTCTTGAACGGAGCTATTCATGAGGAAGTGTATGTAAAGCAGCCTCCCGGTTTCGAGGATCCAAACTTTCCAGAGCGTGTTTACTGATTAAACAAAGCTCTTTATGGTTTACACCAGGCCCCGAGAGCCTGGTACATCACGTTGGCTGACCATCTGCTAGAAAGTGGATTCATGAGAGGGACTGTGGATTGTACATTATTTTATAAGAACGTGGGTGATGATTTGCTCCTCGTCCAAATCTATGTAGACGACATTATTTTTGGTTCAATGAACGACAGCTTGTGTAAAGAATTTGAAAAGACGATGCAAACCAAATTCGAGATGAGCTCGATGGGAGAGATGAACTTTTTCTTAGGATTGCAAGTTCACCAGTCTAATTCAGGGATCTTTATCCATCAGACGAAGTATGTGAACGATGTCTTGAGCCGATTCAAGATATCCAATGGCAAAATTCCTTCGATACCTCTTCCCGTGGTTCACAATTATCACTGGATGAATTTGAAGATACCGTAGATCCAACCCTGTATCAAGCTATGATCGGATCTCTCATGTATTTGACTGCATCGCAACCTTATATTATGTTTGTTGTTTGTTTGTGTGCTAGGTACCAATCTGTAGGTTCCCTTGACGAATCACACGAGATATCCCGATATACACAGGTGCGGAATCCCTGTGTAGATCGTTACGGACGTAGAATATAATCACACAAACACACGTACACACGATACGAACAAAACTCACGTTATATTGATAACTCGAACCGTGTTACTTACAGACTCACGTCAATAGACTCACGTAAACTGAACTCGATCAACCAAAAACACTAACTGACCAACCGATTAACCTCTTAACAGTAAACCCGTAAACTATTTAAATACACGACAACTTCGCCTCAGGCGAAGTTGTCTATAACTTCGCTCGTTGAACAAGTTCGCCTAGGCGAACTTGTCAACAACTTCGCTTGGTTAACAAGTTCGCCTAAGCGAACTTGTCAACAACTTCGCTTCTAAACAAACAATTACATAAACAATATTACAGACTCGATTACAGACTTTAGACATATGAACTACTGACATCTATGCACCAACAGACTCCCCCTTGGCAGTAGCTTCATATCTTGATCTTTCAGCTCTTGTCTAGTAATCCTGTATCTTCATGCGTGCACTCCTTCTCTAACACACACAGTGACTACTCGCTGATATTTCCTTGCTTCATCCTTCCAAGCAGGAATATAGAATATCTTCTTTTCGTTCAACACTTGCAAATCAGCTTTCGATAAGTTAACAAGATGCATCGGGTCATACACCCTCAGCACTTCTTGTTCGTCTTCGTCTTCCATCACGGCTTCAGCAGTCTGGCAATCAACGTACCACCATTTTAGATTCTTCAACACATCTTGAGGCATAGTCTTCATCGGAACCTCCTTGATGCATCGGATCGGCTTGTACTTCATCACCATCCATGGCTTGCCATCTGCTCTCAATCCCCTCTCTGTATCCTCCACGAGCTTTCCCTTCTGTGGCTTTAATAGTTCAAACTTCTTTTCTTTTATGCCTTCTTTCCACACAATCTTCTCAATCATTCTTGCCATATTGTTGTCACTTCTGTTTATCAGGCCCAACCTGCCCAAATCTTTCACCTCACATTCCGGCAACGTATTGAGAGATCTCAACATTCTCTTGAAGTATTGAATGCCATCATAACGCTTCACCACAAACAGCTTGATCTGTTCATCATAAATCCAACAGATGATTCCCTTTTTCGACTCAGCATATCCTTTGATGTTATAACTTTTCTTGAACATGGCTGGAACAGCAGGCTTCTTGGTCTTAATAAACCAATGAGCACAACCTTCCTTCCACCTAGGCTGCTCCTCCCACTCAGTCTCATCCATCTCAACACTCACATCGGCTTTCTCAACCTCAGGGATCTCGTGTTCAACGTTTTCTTCTACTATCTCCCCCTCTTCTATTCCATTTTCAATCTCAATCTGCTCACCGATCTTCTCAATCATATCATTCGGCAGCACATCTTCATCAAACAGAACATCGTCACTGAACATGTCATCATCCAGCTCTTTCAGCGCATCTATCACATCATCTTCAACTAACACCACATCATCACCAGAACCACCAGCCACGTCAGTAGACTCCCCCTCAGCTGTGGAAGTACCAAGAGCTTCAGAAGTTCTTGGCAGCTCACCACCTGCATCTTTCGATGCATTGGGATCATCGTCTCGGTCGTTTCTCTTCTTCGTTCTGAGCTCGTCGCCCTTACAGCTCATCTCCCCCTGAGATGCCAAGAACTCCTTCAAGGCATCTATGATTTTTCCATGCTCAACCAGGAGGGATGCCTGTAGTTGATTTGCTTCCACTAGGCTTTGAATAGTCTTCGATTGTTCTGCCACGATCCGCTCTAGTGAAGCTATTCTCTCTGTGTCTGACATTGGCGAAGGCGAGACTCCAGAAGCAGGCGTAACCACAGGTGGTACCATACCTGATAACCCTGCAGCTGTGATGACCGTTGACTCCACAAAACGAGCAGCTACCACCGATTGAGTAAGCGTTGGCGGTGGTAGAGACACGATCTCCGGAGTCGACGTCTGGTTGGTAGCGGTGGATGGAATGCCAGCCGTTGATGTAGCCACCACGGGAACATCCGCAGCGCTTGTACTTGTCACCTGTACAGAAGAAGGAACAATGGAAATACCAGACAGTGCGGCCGGAGCAAATCGTACAGTCCTTGAAGTCTCTCCAGCTCCCATGCCAGCACCTGTCCTCTCCCGTCTTGATCTTCTAATCAGCTTATGAATGTCCTCTTCTTCTTCCGACTCATCATCATCCTCTGTTCTCTTCCTCTTCCCAATCGTTCTTTCTCGAGACACCATCAACCGTCTCCCCTCATTCATAATCTCATCCAGATCGGAGTCAGCCATCGACGTAGCTGCTCTAGTCATACTCACACCCGAACCCTGTGCAGCTGAGACTTGCACCTCTTCCACTTGATCCATGTCAAAATAGCCTTGACCTCCAAAAACAGCGTCAAGGTCTATATCCTCAGCAGTCGATGCAACAGGCACAGCAGGAGCAGAAACAGCTTGAGTTGCTCTTGCCTGTTGCGGTTGAGGATCTCTGAACTCGTCCCCACCAGCAGGAACATACTCTGGGTTAATTAAAAACCCAAATAGAGGAGTATGCCTGGGACGACGTTCAGGATTGCTCCTCGCACTTGACGTGCGGCATTGAGCAAAGATACGTTTGCTCACTGATTCGACGTATCTGATCGGGCTTCTCTGAGGTAGACTCGGAGCCACATGGTTCAAAATCATCTGTAAAAAGCGTGGGTACATGATGAACCACTCCCGAGACATCGCCCTTCTTTGTCTATCAAGCTCGTAAAAGACCATTTGACTGAAACTATAACGCTTGTTATAGGTCAGTGCAGTCATGGCAGACTGCATGGTCGCACCCATACCGTCTGTGCCTGCCTTCCTCTCCGACATGCACACGATCATAACGTGCATGAGGAAGCGCCACTGATCTAGAAGGAAACCCTTCCTCCTCTGGGTGTCTCCTAATGGACCAGAGTAGCCCATTCGAAGAAACGCTCCATCACGAAAAGGAGCTACGAACTCTGTAGGATCGTCTCGAGTCTCGTCTCCGAACCGTAGCGCCACCCGGATCTGTTCAGAGTTGAACTGAACCTGTTGATTGTTCACCGTAGCTCTCATCACCGGGGGCTCAACACGGCAATCATATTCTACCGTCTCCCAGAAGTCTTCGATGTTCGGTAGAGATATCGGCAGAGTGTTGGTAATCGCGTGAAAAATTCTCGAACGCAGGAGCAACGTGATAATCTCGCGGTAGTCGTCCACACTGCTCGCCTCTGGGTCAAGAGTGATGTACATATTGTGACCCGGGAAAAACTGTCTCTGATTGTCACCATCATCGCCTCCTGCACCACCAGCACCCGCTATCGCAGCCATATCTGCAACAAACTAACCAAGTTAGAACGACACAAAGACATAGCACAAGTTCGCTTTGTTACCATGAGCGAAGTTGTGATAAACTCTGTATAGGCGAAGTTAAAGGTGAGGCGAAGTTGGGAACAACTTCGCTTCAGCTTTAAGTTCGTCTAATTAAAACTAAGTAAAATTGATCTTAGGCGAAGTTAAAGTTAACTTCGCCTCATCACAACATCGCCTCAGGCGAATTTAAGTTCTGGGCGAAGTTACGGATAACTTCGCCTCAGGCGAACTTAAGCTTCGGGCGAAGTTACGGATAACTTCGCCTAAACCCTAACTTCGCCTGAATCTGAATCGGCGACAGTGAGATTCATGGAACAACGTGCAGGTGATGATTCGGCTAGAATAGACGATTAAGCACTCGTAAACACAAGTTTTAAGGACATGTTGACGATCAGAATGGTGATTAACACGTGACAACAAGTTTCGAAAATCGGTTTTAAAAACCCGATGGTCCAAGGGTTTCAAAATCGGTCCAAACGACCCTTGATTAGCATGAAAGTACTTGTAATCTATGATTAAACGACATCGCGAACCTTTGAATGATTGAGGAATCTGGAAAAAAGAACAAAGATCGGATGATCGATAAGTTCGCTGATAATATGGAGTATAAGTTCGCTGTTAATATGAATAATGAACAGTTTTGACAAAAATATCCCTTATATAGGGGACCTGTTATACAGGCGAAGTTACGGATAACTTCGCCTAGGCGAAGTTATCCACAACTTCGCCTGTTCAACAACATCGCCTATATATTTACACATTTTAACCTTATAATTTTAACATTTTTCAGTTAATTTATAAAACTTTCCTTTAAGAAATAAATGACATGATCAATTCTAAGTAACCAGTTAAAAAAAATCATAAAACTATCTAAGTACAAAAACGTTAAAAATTTAAAGTATAAGGGATCAAATTTCAGTCTCGATAGGGACTGCTACGTTTTAGAAAAGATCTGAACAGAAATCATACTAACTACATGACTGTCACATAGATCCGTGTTTAGCTGTATTATGACATATAGAGACAGGTTGTAAGCAGGTAATATACTTAAGATGGTTTTCATCGTTTCTGTGATACGAGTTAGGTTCAATTAATCCTTAAAATTTAAGTGGGTAACAACTCAGAAATATTGATGCCTCCTATCTATCCTCAAAGCGTATTTGGCTTTCCCCAAGTCACCCCGAATTGACTTCGACCCATAGTGTCTGATTAAACATGTAAGTACTCTTCTTCTGCTTCCCGTTCTTCTTCTTACTCTAAGATTGAGAAGTCTTGATTTTATCATCACTAATATGTTTCAATAACTTCAAATACACACACACACACACACACACACATATATATATATATATGTATATATATATATATGTATATATATATATATATATATATATATATATTTTTTAACAAACCAGACTTCAAAGTAGAAATTAACTGCAAGTCCCGTATCTGGATCACTGCAGTATCTTGAAACGCTATCTTCACGGGAATCAGAACACACATGGGCTCGTGTATGACTGGGTAATCGCTTTTCTGCCTATCATTCAGAAAGATATATATGAAGACACGCAAAACTCTGAAGGAGTTTCCACGTAAAATCAAGTAAATTTAGTTTGTATCACATCTACTTTTACGCACCATTAAAAGTTACCATGACATACAATGATTGTCCTAAAGCCTTTTAAGCCTAATAACTTTACTAGTTAAGCACACAGAATTAGTATATCTATCATTTTCCAAGGTTGGATCAATTTTCCGTTTAACATAGCTAACGAACTTCTTACGAAGTAACAGACTTGAAAAATAATTTCATTTCCCTTTTTTTCTTTCAAAATTTAAACAAAAAATCGCCCCGATCAAAACAAAGTCTTCAGGTAAACGGCTATCCCGAAGATCCAAAGGATCAAATGGACCGACCACATACTAGTATGTGTCCTTCTAACTAAATATGATCGACTAATTTTAAGCGAAAGAACGAAAAACTCATCATAAACCGCCCCGGTCACTATCAGTAATCTGGTTAATGGCTATCCTCAAAATCTACAAGTAGAGAATGAGGACCAAAACATATCCGAAGACAAGTCCTTCAAACTAATGTAACCGACATAATTTTAAGCGATTAGTGACGTTTTTTTTTTTTTTTTTTTTTTTTTTTTTTTTAAATAACACAAGAAAAGCATGGTTACTCGGGATTGATCATCCCATTCAGTTCAATAAGGTTTTGAAATCTGGATTTGTCAAACGCTTTAGTGTATAAATCAGCGAAATTATCAAGCGTATCCACCTTTTCAAGAATTATCAGTTTCTTCTCAGCACAATCCCGTATGAAATGATGACGTATGTCAATGTGTTTAGTTTTACTATGTTTCACGGGATTGTTAGTTACTGAGATAGCAGCTGTGTTATCAATGCAAATAGGAGTAAGTAAGAAATTCAGACCATAGTCGCGCAGCTGTTGTTGTATCCAAAGAACCTGAGAGCAGCAGTTGGATGCAGCCATATATTCTGCCTCACAGGTTGAAATTGCGACTGAAGTCTGCTTCTTGCATTGCCACGACACCAATCTGCCACCAAGAAACTGACATCCTCCAGTTGTTGACTTCCGACTCTGATTGCACCCTCTATAATCAGAGTCTGTGTAAGCGACCAGCTCCAAGTCTCCTCCTCTCGGGTACCACAACCCCAGCTTCGGCTTGCCCTTGAGATACCGCAGTATCCTCTTTGCACCTTTCAAATGAGATTCTTTTGGATTTGCCTGAAAACGTGCACAAAGACAAACAGCAAACATTATATCCGGCCTAGATGCAGTTAAGTACATTAAAGAACCTTTTATCGCCCGATATTGAGTTGGGTCCACATCTGCATCACCGTCTACTTCAGCACCTAATTTGTGATTGACGCAGATTAGAGTATCATATGGAGAACTGTCCTCCATCTTGAATCGCTTGAGCACATCATGAACATACTTTGTCTGATGAATGAACATCCCGTCCTTCCTCTGATCAACCTGCAATCCTAGAAAGAAAGTTAGTTCACCCATAGCACTCATTTCAAACCTTTTCTTCATGACGGCTTCAAACTCCTGACACATGGAGACTTTTGATGCAGCAAATATAATGTCGTCCACGTAGACTTGTACCAGCAGGATGTCGCTTCCATCTCTTTTGAAGAACAACGTGCTATCAATTTTCCCTCTTTTAAAACCATTCTCGAGCAAGTAATCCGATAAAGTTGCATACCAGGCACGAGGTGCCTGATGTAATCCATACAATGCCTTGCTCAACTTGTACACGTGATCTGGATAGTCTGGGTAAGGAAAACCCGGAGGTTGCTTAACATACACAACCTCATCAACTTTCCCATTTAAAAACGCACTCTTCAAATCTAGCTGAAACACCTTCATCTTTTCATGAGCAGCAAACGCCAAACACAATCTTATGGCTTCCAACCTGGCGACAGGAGCAAACACTTCGTTATAATCAATCCCCTCTTGTTGATTAAAACCTTTGACTACTAGCCTCGCCTTGTTTCTTATAATGATCCCCTTATCATCTCTCTTGCACTTGAACACCCATTTTGTGCCTATCGCATGCACATTCTTTGGTTTTTCAACCAAAGTCCAAACTTCCATCTTCTCGAATTGAGCCAACTCTTCTTGCATGGCCTCGACCCACGAGCTGTCCTTTAAAGCCATTTGATAATTCTTCGGTTCAATCTGGCTTATAAAGCAGGTATACAGGCATTCATCGATTATTCATGTCTCCTTAATGCTTGTATAAACATAGGTATGTTCATTCAAGCTACTTCTCGTTTGTACACCTGAGGACACATCACCAATCACATTATCCAAAGGGTGATCTTTATGAATTCTCGTGGTCGGAACAGAACCGACATGCAAATTATCTTCCAAATTAGAAGAGATCTCATCAATGGTTGTTTCATGCTGAGAGTGAAAAGGATTGATAAATTCTTCTTCAGTTGAGGCAGCAGGGGTATCGATAGTGTTTGATGAGAAAGGTTGACATTTATCAATCAGTTGTCTTTGTAATAGATTTTCTTCCTCATCGAGTATCATCTTCGTCGCAGCTCTTTCTTCTTCTTCAGAAATCTCCAAATCCGGTACGTTAAACGACTTAAAAAGCTTAACATAGTCGAAAAGCTCAGTAGGTCCATTGCTAGGTTTTGGCGGTTGGTAACTTGTGATGTCAGTGTTACACACCACCTCCACCTTGCAAGTCGAAGTATTGAAGACCCGTCTGTTGGGAGTACCAACAACATAACCGACTAATATTCCTTCATCGGCTACTTCCCCAAATTTAGAATTTTTCTTCAAGATCGAACAAGGGGACCCGAATGGTTCAAGACCACTCAAGTTGGGCTTCCTTCCATGCATAAGCTCGTAGCAAGTTTTACCAAGTCTCTTAACGGTTAACACCCTATTCAGAACATAGCAGGCTGTAGCAACCGCTTCAGCCCAGAACATCACAGGAAGCTTCGAATCTGCCAGCATAGTCCTGGCTCCTTCAATTAAAGTTCGGTTCTTCCTTTCAGCCACCCCATTCTGTTGCGGAGTATACGGAGCGCTGTATTGATGTTCAATTCCTTTCTGAAGACAGAAGATCTCCATTTCAAAGTTCTTGAACTCCGTACCATTGTCACTTCTGATGAACTTAACTGTTTTACTCATGACGTTCTCAACTTTAGTAATCAAATTCTTCACCATTTGAGCCGTCTCATCTTTCGATTTCAGAAAATATACCCACGAATATCGCGAGTAGTCATCAGTGATCACCAAGCAGTAAGAAGTACCTCCTAGACTTTGTACATTCACTGGACCGAAGAGATCCATGTGAAGCAGTTCTAGAGTACTGGCAATTGAGTTGACCTTCTTGGTGAGATGGGATTTCTTGTGTTGCTTTCCCTTCTTGCATGCTATACATTTGTCTTCAAAGTTAAAACTTTTCAAGGGAACGCCCATCACAAGCCCATTTTTGACAATGTGGTTCATCTTCCGAAGATGAATGTGCCCCATCCTTCTGTGCCATAGTTCGGATTCTGATTCGCTTGCCTTCGTCATTAAACATGATTCTCCCGTGGCCATTTCAGTAGACCTCATATCCATCACATATGTATTTGTATCACGTGGAGCTGTCATCACTATCCACTCGTCTGGTATCTGAAAACCAGGCTTCAACACGATCGCCTCATTCTTCGTGAAGTGAACAGTATACTCCTTATCACAAATCTGCGACACACTCAGTAGATTGTGCTTCAGCTCTTCTACAAAATTTACATTCTCAAGTGTCATCTTCCCATTGGACACCGTCCCTTTTCCAGTAATTCTTCCTCCACTTTCACCAGCAAAACTAACTCTTGCTCCCTGAACAGGTTTTAAGTCGTGCAACAAGTATTTGTTGCCCGTCATGTGCCGGGAACAGCCGCTATCTACAATCCAAAGACTGTGGGCAGCCCTGTTCAACTGTTCCTGCACAATAAAGCAAATGATTAGAATCTAGGGACCCAAGACCAATTGGTCTTGGATCTATACATCCCGTACTTCTGCTTTCCAAAGTTAGCACTTGGATAATTCATGTCAGTCCTAGTAGGAAATCTCCTTGGAAATTGAATGTGAGGCCTTCCAAACCTATGTGTATTGAAAGTATTATATCTTGCGGTTTGGTTATTAGCATTGTTAAGCTGAGGTTTGTTTCTGTGAAAACCTGAATTAGTTACGTTTCGAAACTTTAAAGGGTTTTCATTTTTAACAGTATTAAAATTACCAGTAGACTTATGCTCAGTTTTAATAGGCCTCACGCCTCTGAATTTCGGCGTCAGAGGACAATCTGCAACAAGATGTCCTACCTTATTACATCTAAAACAACACCTATACTCCATTTTCTTTTCGAATGTTGTTTTGGATGTAGAGGCAGTGTTACCGGCCGTTCGTCTCACATAAGGTGGGACGTACGGGTTGAGTGGAGTATTCTTTTTAGAAGTTTTATCTTTATCTCCACCAGTGGGTAACACTACCTTCTCTTTTGTCTTACCTGATTCGGACAACTTATCCGAATCCGATGAGACTGGACTTGTAACAGAAATGTTTACACTTGAAACAGGCGAACTCGTTTCGCCATTACTAACACTTGATTCTTTACTTGTAACCTTGATTGGAACTGTCTGAGGAACTTCAAAATCAGCAGATTTCTGTACACTAGGGTTAAAAGTGTAATTGTGGTTATACGGTGGTGGAACCTCGTGATAACCAATTCCTCCTCTCTTTGTAGAGGTACCTTGATCACTAACAAGGTGATCAAGAATAGCTGAGGAATTTCGGAACTGCTCCAGTTTTCGGTTTAGTTCCACCACTTTCACCTGGTGGTCAGCAATCTGCTTTTCTCGTTCAGCAATCAGTTTAGTCTTTTCTTCTAAAACCTCATAACTAAGATCAATAACTTCAATTTTTTCAGCAAGTTTAGTTTTTAAGCTTTTAACATCTTTTTCACATGCTTTTATTTTAACTTTGTAACTGTTTTCTCTTGCTTTTGTAAAGTGATGATCTTCTTTAAGAGTTTTAAATTCAGCATCTAAACGAACATACTGATCAGTTATGGTAGCAAGTTGCTCAGACAAATTCTCACATTTAGTACAACAAGATTTAGAACTTACCTCGGAGATTTGATCATTGTTATCTGCCATGAAAGCTTTTTGCTTACCAGTAACTTTCACTTCTCCGGTAGTCTTCTCACGTTCTTCACTCTCAACCTTAGCCATATTAGCCTGCTCATTAGTTTCATTCAAATGCAGGTTCCAGTTGTATTCACCTGCTTCTCTAGACAGCATGGCATTGACTTCTTTAGTGCTTCCAGTGTGCTGCGCAGACCGGCCCTGACCACGTTCAACTCTCTCGTTTCTGCAATCTTTGGCAAAGTGCCCGTTTTGTTGACAGTAATAGCACCTCACCTTAGACTTGTCGAACCCTGGCCTGCCACCAACAAACTTTCTCCCCGTCTTTCTCATGAACTTCTTCACTCTCCTCACTATCATGGCCATCTGCCATTGTAAATCCATCTCCTCCAGATCATCAGCATCGATCTGGTCATAGTCTTCATCTAGCATCGCTGGATCAACCACCTTTCCTTGAATATAGTTTTCATATGAAGCAATAAATGAAGCATAGAGGCCAAACTGCTCTTCAGCAGATTTGACGCTCATTGGCATCTTAGAGAAATTATTGCTTGAGGAACTTGAAGATCCACTAATCTTGCTTGCTGTCTGTTGAGTACCACTTGATCCACCCGCAACAAAGCAAACATCCCCATTTGAGTTTACTGACACTTGCCCCTCCTGTGAAGAATTGGCACCCGACTCACCCTTCGAGTAGTAGGCGGCAGAATCAGTCTTTGAACTTGTATTGGAGTTTACTTTCGCACCGTACATGCCAGGATCTTGAACCTGATCCATAGATGTTTCTTTTCTTACCATATTAAGCTCAAAAGTTCTGAGCTTGTTCACAGCGGTTTCAAGATCATAAGTAGGGAAGTCCTTGTCTTCCCTCATTAGTACAGTATACATCTCCCATTTTGGTGGGAGAGCATCGAGAAGTTTTTCAACAATCTCTTCTTCTCGGTAGGAAATGGAGTAGTTACTCAATTCAGTCATTAGATGATAATATCGAGTGATAATATCATCAAGAGATTCGTTCTTTAAGTACTTAAAGACTGAAAATTGAGTTTTAAGCAGCTTTATCTTTGAGGCCCGAATGCCTACATTTCCTTCGAATCTTCTCTCAAGAGCTTCCCAAAGCTCTCTAGCTGATGTATACTTTCTGAAAGTATGGAGGATCTCCTGCGGAAGAGCCATTGTGATTGCAGCATGAGCCTTGCTTTCGGCTTCATACATCTTCTTCTCCTCTTCTTCCATTTTACTGTATTTCTTGATTTGGTCTCGACCCTCATACTCCATGATCGGTGGAATATATCCATCTTGGATGCATACCCACATCTTCGCATCCTGGTACTTAACATACTGTATGAACCGATCCTTCCACGCGACAAAATCGGTTCCCTTCAGCAACCTTGGGGCCTTTGTAGCTGACCCCGCTTCAACTTCCATCTTGACAAGCTCTGAAATGTTGATTGACGACATCCTTCTTGAAGACTAAGAAACCCGAAAAATTCTGAACAGGGCGAAGTTAGAAAAATTTCTTCGAAACAGTACTGTAGGCGAAGTTAAGAATAACTTCGCTTAAGTAATAACTTCGCTGGATCCTTCGTAAATTCGCGTAAATGGGCGAAGTTGAGAATAACTTCGCTTAGGATAAGCGAACTTAGAAAGTAAGCGAACTTGAAGAGAACTTCGCTGAACTAGGCGAACTTGAGAAGAACTTCGCTGAGTTAGGCGAAGTTGAGGAGGTAGGCGAAGTTGTGAATAACTTCGCTTCTCCTTATATCTTCGCTGAAACCCTACGAATCCTGACGGCAACTTCGCCTGATGACCAGCAACTTCGCCTGACGAACTTGAACTTTATGCAGAACTGAAAAACGGATTTTAACGACGATTTTGATGGTTTAAAGGCTTAAACACACTGGTAGGAAGCTAGAATGAGAAAAAACACCACAAACTCGTCCCGGTAATACCCGAAATGGAACGAATTCTACACCCGCGTGAATATCCCGAACCACACAATCGAGCAAATGCTCTGATACCAATTGTAGGTTCCCTTGACGAATCACACGAGATATCCCGATATACACAGGTGCGGAATCCATGTGTAGATCGTTACGGACGTAGAATATAATCACACAAACACACGTACACACGATACAAACAAAACTCACGTTATATTGATAACTCGAACCGTGTTACTTACAGACTCACGTCAATAGACTCACGTAAACTGAACTCGATCAACCAAAAACACTAACTGACCAACCGATTAACCTCTTAACAGTAAACCCGTAAACTATTTAAATACACGACAACTTCGCCTCAGGCGAAGTTGTCTATAACTTCGCTCGTTGAACAAGTTCGCCTAGGCGAACTTGTCAACAACTTCGCTTGGTTAACAAGTTCGCCTAAGCGAACTTGTCAACAACTTCGCTTCTAAACAAACAGTTACATAAACAATATTACAGACTTGATTACAGACTTTAGACATATGAACTACTGACATCTATGCACCAACACAATCGAGTCCTCGAGTGACTCACTTGGCGGCAGTAAAGCACATCTTGCATTATCTGAGGGGAAATCCAAACATCGGTTTATGGTACCCCAAAGACGATAAGTTTGATCTCACCGCTTTTACTGATTCGGATTACAGAGGATGCAAAATCAACTTCAAGTCCACAACAGCGGGATATCAATTCTTAGGAAATCGGCTTGTTTCCTGGCAGTTTAAGAAGCAGACAACGGTCTCAACTTCAACAGCCGAAGCGGAGTATGTGGCGGCCTTGAGTTGCTGCTCACAGGTTCTCTAGATCCAGCAACACTTGCGGGATTACGGTTTGAAGTTTCTTACTACTCCCATTTATATTGATAATTCTGCTGCAATTTCAATCACCAAAAATCAGGTTCACCATTCGAAAACCAAACACATTAAAATATGTTATCACTTCATACGTGATTGTTTTGAAAAGAAACTAATATCAATTGATAAAATTCACACGGATTTTCAAAAGTCTGACCTTTATACCAAAGCGTTTGACAAAACACGTTTTCAATATCTGCTGGGTATAAATGGTTTAAAAACATTAAAAGATATTTAAAAGCTTGGTTAAATCATTTTATTTCTTGTTTTATTTCGAATTTTGTTGTTTTAAGGGGGAGAAAAAATATAAAATCCAAAAATATTGTGTTTTCAATTTGTACAGAGAAATTTAAAAAACTCCAAAAACATTCAAATTTTGAAAAATATCAAAAAACATTGAAAAATGCTCCTCAAAATGAGTTTTGAAGCAAAAAGGGAAAATGATAGTACATTGACGGGATTGATCTAGTACATGAATAAACTAGATTAAAAATTACCGTAAGGCAAGCAATATGATATGCAAAGGATAGGCTTGACAGACTATATAGGAACTGATAAGATATAAAGATAATGAATGCCAAACCTAGTGGAATTACATTTTGAAAGATTGATACTATATCTGATTTAAGAAAAGTCAAAATGATTACTGTGTGTGCATGCTTTCATTTTTTAAGAAAATTCTGCTTTGTTTTATCTTTAATTTTGCAAAGAAATTCAACTTCATTTTTTCTTTATTTTTTATTCAAATCTTTGATCCTCTCTTGCGCGATAAGATTATCCGACCCGAGGGTTAAGATTTGGATATTCTGCATTATTTTCTTGGTGTTTCGTATAAAATCTTGGACTCTCTATACGCGATAATACGGGATTATCTAAATTGAGAGTTAAGATTTTATGCAACTTCAACTTATTTTTTTTTCTTTTTATTTTGTTGAAATGGAACCTTATCTGCGTGTAGTAATACCGATCTTAAGGGAAAATTTTGACGTTCTGCTTTATTTTTCTTTTATTATTTTTGCATGAGTCACAGTTAATCAAAATTTGGAAAATCAAAGAAAAACGTACATGTGAAATTCACTATATAAGAGATAGAAATGTTATATCTGATTGATGGGGTCCACATATGGTTTCGTGCCTAATTGAACCAAATTAGAGCATATCGTAAAGTTTCCGACATGTCTGTGAAAAGTTTAAGAGGACAATTATATCTGCAATCATCGTTGGGTTACGTGTATAATAATCATCGAAATTGAAGTGTTACTTAGTGATATTTTCGTCAATATGACTACCTGCTCAACTCACAAAAATATGTATTGCTTTAATAGTTTAGTTGTTTACTGTTTTTAGTTAGTTGTTAACTGAAAATTTTCGAAAATCCAAAAAGATTTTTCTTTCTTTTTCAATTTTGCTTTAGTTTCGATTTACCAAGCTAGTGAATAATTCAAAAGAAAAAAAAAAAATTGATCCCAAAATTTTTAAGTTAATCGTGCTTGATGTATTTACAACTGGTATCAGTTGTGATTTAACTTAAAAATCAGTTTAAGTTTAATATTACCAATTCTTGGTTGATCGGGTAGTTTTAATGTATGCAATTAAACTCTAAATTGGATTTAATTGAATATTTAAATCATTGATTAAAACCCTAATTGGTTTGAATAATTAATTTAATTCTTTAATGAGATTATGTCTCATTCGCTAAGGAAAATTGGTGATTCGTTTATTGTTTAACGAATGTAAAGTCATTCGTTATTTAAAACATAACGAATAAGTTTCTTATTCGTTATATCATCATTCGCTTCCGTTGTGTATAACGAATGGTAGTCATTCGCTAGAATTTTAACGAATGAAGTGATGTAATGTAATATTCGTTAAGTTGTTAACGAATAACCTCTTTTATTTGTTAAGAAGTTAACGAGTTAGAGGAATTAATGTAAGATTCGTTAAAGTTTTAACGAATGAGAGTCCTATTTGTTTAAACTCTTAACGAATCAGGATCATAATTTAACGAATGAGGCCATTCGTTAGTTCAAAACTTGAACGAATGACCTCGGGTTGCGTGAAATATTGGGTTTATAATCCCAATGTCAGACGAATGACCTTCCATTCGCCATTTCCTATTTCATCATCAACCTAAACAACCTCTTGCCAATTTTTTCCAGAACCTATTGATTGCTTATTAGACCTATTGATTAATATCATTGAATTCTACAGGTACAGGCGATCTCATACACATGATTTGTAGGAATTTTCATTGGTGTTTTAATGGTTTACGGGATTGGGTGATATATGCATGTTAACCGAACAGTTAGTAGTGATTAAATCTATTTATGGAGTCGATTCTCGAGAAAATGATATATATTTGTGAATGAAATCGATTAATCGATACTTGTTGTTAGGATTAATTGATAAATGTCATAAGATTTTAACGATTCAGACGATGATCTTCTTAAAGTAAAAATTATGTCAACAATTGGACTCTGGATTGTCAAAGTAATAGTTAGAATAGATTCGTTACAAATGACAGTTATATTTGTTAAAATTGTTAACGAATGCTCACATGGTTGGTTAACGAATGAGTAGTTGATTCGTTAAAGATTTAATATCTGATTCGTATGACATATTGTAACGAATAGGGTTGATTAGTTACGGGTAACGAATGTAACCTTTTAATGTATAACGAATGTCTTATTCGTTTTAAATCAATTAATGAATGAGATAGTCATTTGTTATTCAGAATTTAATATTTAAATATTATTCTAGTGTGTGATATTTTTAAATAGAAATGGCTAACGAAGACGTTCAAAATCCTGTTCCTGAGTCACAACTTGCCGATAATCCAGCACCTGAACAAGCTCATGTAATGCTATCATGAAACAAAAGTCACAACATCTGTGCCTATCTTGAGCCGAACTTTGAAGATTCTCCTATATTTGTGGGCGGTAGTTCTACACCGTCGGCAGGTAATAAGACTGATGTGAGTGCTGGTGGTGGGTCTTGAGATAATCAGTTGCAGATTGTGCCATACAAGGATTACACGAGAGATAAACCGATTGATGTCATTCCAGCAAATATGATTTTATTTGTTGGGATGAATGGAGTAATGTATAGTATGGTGAATGCGGACGAGATCGAAGAAGGTGAATTTGTTGATCATTCATTAACAAAAGAACAAATTGCCTTGCTTCTGGATCTAAACGAAGATGAGGTGGATGTGTTGGGTAAATGTGTGGATGTGTATGTTGAAATAAAAGCAAGTACTAATACAGGCATTCCACACGGAAATGTGCCTAATTTTGATGAGGCAGAGGTCGAAGACGTAACTGCTGAGGAGTACCCTGGGTTCTACACCGACAACAACAATGACTCAGGTATTCTGTATTTCACTACTGAGCATTTTATTGCAGCAGAGCGTCGATTACAAGAAGAGAGAGAAAAATGGAAAGCTGCTGAAACAAGTCACGTCTCAGCAACTGAGAAGAAGCATAAACGTGCTTTGGATGGTATGTTTGAACATAATGTAACAAAGATGAACAAGATGATTGAGACCTTTCGTTATCATGAACGAGAGGAAGTAAAATTGGCAAAGGATCGAGCATCGGCATACCAGATGAAAAAGTACGAGCCGGCAAAAGACGTCAAGGGTGATTTGATTGAGTGGCAGTTTGATTCGGAGCCTAAAGTATACAACGTGAAATGGGAGCACGGTATTTATTACTTCAAGTGCCCACATGATATCTTATCTATGCCTAGATGGGATGTGAGAACACTAGCTAACAGACCGTTCGTGAATCGTGGGAATGATCAGTGGGCTGGGTGGTTCTATAAACAGTTATTACATGAAACCTGTTTTGGTTTTAAGTTCTTCAAGCCACCGACTCACAAGTATATTGATGAGATTGATACACGCACAGGCTGGAGGAAGATGATATTG
Organism: Bidens hawaiensis; assembly: GCF_021521415.1. Taxonomy (NCBI): domain Eukaryota; kingdom Viridiplantae; phylum Streptophyta; class Magnoliopsida; order Asterales; family Asteraceae; genus Bidens; species Bidens hawaiensis. The sequence continues at coordinate 26,133 of NW_027494293.1, forward strand.
CAATTGAGCCGCCTAAGACGATGAAGAGGGTTCCAATGAAGATTTTTCCTCAGAGTCTATTCACCTCGTTTAATTATTGGTACTACGACAATCATACAGGTGAAGCGGTTATTGTATTCGGTCATGGTTCTAACACGAAGACGATACGTGTGATTGATCCAATGTAGCTGGTTAACTTATCTGAGTCTGACAACGATGCATTATTTACAAGTCAGATCAGGTTTCCTAACATATGTGACTACGGGCTTGCTATGCAGTTTCAGAAGGTTGTTAGAGTCTGTTACGCATACAAGATTCACAGTTGTGTTGACTGGAAGACCAAGATGATCCAGAGATGAAAGATAAAGAGCTCGAGACGAGGGGGAGTTTGTTGATACAAGTTTTGTCCGTCTCGGTCTTTATTGGTTGATAATGTAATAGTTTGATAGTATACGGGTTATTAATGTAAATTTGCCTAAGTGTAAGGCACATTCGTTACTCCGTAACGAATGTGTCACATTCGTCTTAAATGTAAGTCCCATTCGTACACCAAGATTAACGAATGGAACATAACGAATGTGGGCTATTCGCTATCATTAAAGTATTGACGAATAAGTTTGTTTATTCGTTAAGTAATTGTAACGAATGACCTATTCATTAAGCTTAACTTAATGACTCATCATCTATATATATCCCCTGTAAACTATTTTAACATAACAGTTCTCATTTTTATCCGTGATTCCTCTCGTTACTCTGCCCGATTATCCTCTCAACACACACACTTCACATACTAACATAGATTTAGCCTAGTTATATAACGAATCAACATGAACATCGATGTAATCACAAGATCTAGATCCATATGTGCTCTATCAAGCTCGAAAATCCAAGAACATCAACCGCAAGATGGCCGCTTTGTAGCTCAAGAAATAGTCGATGTTAATCCCGGACTAATATCCCAAATCCCTCAACCCGTTCTTGTCCAAGCTATGCCTAACCCCGCACCTTGCTCATTCAAATAGTTTACCAGTGCCAACCCACCAAAGTTTATCGGTACAAATTATGCCACTACTTTGTTGAAATGGCTCCAAAGGATGTAGAGCGTTTTCCGTCACTATGAATGCCCCAAATCCAAACGAACCACCATCGCCTCAAACAAGTTCGAGGTAACTGCCCTCATACGGTATAACACCATAATGAACACCAAAGGGGTGGAAGTCTCCATGGCCTACTAATGGAAAGAACTCAAAGAAATCATGATGAAGAAATTTTATCCGAAGCATGAAATCAAGAAACTCAAAGCCGTATTTTGGGAACTTAAGTAAGAGAGTGGTGACAACTCCACCTACTCCAACCGATTTCACGAGCTTAGTCTCTTGGTTCTTCACTTAGTCACTCCCTTGGAGTGGCGATTGACAAATATGTCTGGGGTTTGCATTTTCAAATCTAAGACTCAATAATGATTAGCAACCCATAAATATTCCATGACGCGATCACCTTAGCCACAACTCTCTCTAAGAATCATGTCAAAGCCAGTACTCTAACAATCGAAGGTTCCAAGAAACCTAACGAAAAGTCCACGCCCGAACCATCTTCCCACACCAAAGTTGAACCTCCATCTCAATCCATAAATTACTCCAACTCATCCCACCACTCCAAAAAGAAACATAAACTAAATCAACGAAACCTTGCCGTCACTCACCCATCTCAACCCCAATATCCTCAAAACCAAAAACCTTATATCGGTCCTCACCCTTTGTGTAACACTTGTCAACGACACCACCCATCTTACTCAACTTTTCGCCAATGCTTGAATTGCAATCGTTTTGGTCACCTAGCAATGTGTGTCGTGAAGCCTCTCTGTAACACCCGTTAACTCCGGTTTGAAGAACTAAAGATTGTTGAATATGTATAATTCTCGGGATTCATCCGACGTTTCTCGGAAGCCTTCACGTCATTCGGTACGTTAAAGGACCTAACCATTCCTTCCATTTTTCCTTACACTTGAATCTACAAGGACTAGAGTGTAATATCTTAAGTTATATCACAAAAAAAAATAAAACCCTAAACCATTGTTGCTGTTGCCGATCGGCCAACACCAGCCCCCCCTTCATTGCTTCGACTTTTTGATCGATTCCAAGTTCCTAGAGGTAGTTCAAGGTATGTACTACAATCCCCTACACTCTTTTTGCTCACCCCTAATCGTTTTGATGCTCAATTTCGCCGAAACTTTTCGTTGGGCAGATTTCGGCTAGAGTGCAATTGACCCACTTCCCGTGGATAAAAATTAGAGTTTCTGGTGTAGAAAGATCCCCAGGTATGGCATTTACATCATATTAAAATTTCATGGTCATTGGAGGTGTTTAGGTCGGTCAATCGATTTTAGTTCGAAAACTAGGATTTATCGGTGTAGAATTGCAAATTGTTGAGTTTGATGCGTTAGTTGATCGGGTGACTGACCGATTCAGTTTGTGCAGCCCTAGGGAGGTTTAAGGGCTGTGGAAAAATTATTTTTTTGGTGCTCGGGGCTGTCGTGGTTAGTGCTTGGTCAATCGAGTCGGCGGTGCGCGAATTTTCGTTTAAATGTTAAAGTAAGTGTTGTAAAAAGGAACCGTCAACCCTATCAACTCGGGTGACATAATTATGATGAATGAAAAGAGTTAAGACGGAATTTGGTCCATTCGGGGCTGATTCGGTTAACAAATGGTTTTAAGAATTATTTCACGCGCATTCGACCCGATTTGACTATCTTTGGGCCTTGGGCCAAGTGTTGGGCCTTGGGCCAAGTTTTGGGCCTTGGGCCAAGTTGTTGGGCCTTGGGCCAAGTGTTGGGTCTTGGCCAAGTTTTTGGGCCTTGGGCCAAGTGTTGGGCCTGTGTTGGGCCTTGGGCCAAAGTGTTAGGCTTGTACGACCCATTAGGCTAGAGTGTTCCTACAGTCTAGTTTAGTAACGCGTTATGTATAATTTACAGGCCCTTGCTTGTGATTTTTCCCTTAAGAACTTCCTAGCTCCTTGCAAGTATTCGATCGATCTCAGGTGAGTTCTTGATGCCCTTTTTACTCATTTTACTTTTGGGCTAGCATGCGCACCTAAATGTTTTCTTACTTGATGAAATGTTTTTAAAAAGATTTTTATATAGGCTTGCTAGTATATGGTAAGCCTTGGGATGTTAAATATATATATGTGTATATACGTTATTTCTTGGCCTCTATTTGGCGATGTTGTAGTCGTTTCGACTACTGATGTTGTGTATGCCTACTTTGTGTTTGTATACACTGATGTTACGTGTTTGGGTTGTACGTTTGCTCGACCCTGATGTTATACGTGGATGATATATATATATACTGTTATGTATATAGGGATGTTATTGAATGGATGTTTACATATACATTTTGTATATGTATGTATGAGGATGTTTAAGTTCGGTAATGATGATTAAATGGATGTACCCTTTTACTTTTAGAAAACCTTTGATATGACTATCATGATTTTACTACTGATATCTTTTACTTAAAACTTGAATTCACTCAGCTCAAGTTGACTTTGTGTGCATGTTAGTGTAAGTTTCAGGATTCGGAAGAGGATGCCTTATCGCTTGGACGTGCACGGAGCTATTTGGATGGTGAAGGGCATACTGGAAGGAAGAATTATTATGAATGTTTTATTTCAAGGAAATTTATAAAAGTTATACTTACTTTGGATTTTGTGCAAAATTCCCGGGTTTCGGGAACTTATTTCATTTTTCATGTTTTCCGCAAACTTGATACTCTAAAATGTTTGTTTTAATGGAAGAAACGGTTTTTGAGTTTATTTAATTTTACGAGTGTTTTGAGTGATTACCAACTGTGGGGTTCCCGGGGTTCGGGGCCTTACACTCTCGTGGGTAAACCGCTCCACCAAGATTTGCTTCGCCTAATTCTCAAAATCATCCCATGCCTTTTTCTTAAACTTCTACTCAACCAAGAGCTTGTTTCAATTGTGGAGGCCCGAATCATTTCTGTAATGGTTTTCCCCGACTCACTTTTGCAAATCAAGCCCAAATCATACCCGCACCATAGTACACAACTCAAGCCAAACAATTGCATACTTAGAAACATCAAGTCCTGCAACTCCTGGATCCTCCGGCTCAACCGCTCCAAACAATTCAAGCTCCTCCTCCTCCACTCCCGCAAGCTCAACAATAACCACGGCAATCAAGGGCATGCTTTTATGATGAATGCCAATCAAGCCCAAGTTTCCAACGACGTGGTGAATGGTATGTTTTTAGTAAATGAGAATTTAGCTTCAATTTTATTTGATATCAGAGCTGACAGGAGTTTTATTTCTTTTAATTTGAATCTACCCTTGCCGTACCTCGTACTAAACTCTCTCGACATTTATTCGTCAAAGTCGCCAATGGTAGCTCCATCACCATTGATTCGGTTATTCGCGATTGTATCCGCGCTCTTCGCAAGTGTAAATTATCAATCGACCTCATCCCGATTCTAATGGGATGCTTCAACGTCATAGTACGCATGGATCGATTAGCCTTGCATCGTGACGAATTTGATTGTTATGACAAGTCTATTCGAATTCCGCTCGGCAATGGTAAAACTCTCAAGTTCTTTGGCAAAATGACTACCAAAAAGCCCAATCTCATGTCATTCTCTCAATATCAAATGTACGTACGCCAAAAGTACGTACCAATCCTAGCTCAAGTAGTGGAAAAAATCCACAAAGAAAGAAAAATCCAAGACATTCCCGTTGTTCGTGATTTTCCCAACAACGTCTCCTGCCTTCCACCCATTTTTCCGGTTGAAATTCGAATCGACCTTATGCCATATTCAAGGCTCCATATCTTTAGATTCTTCATAAATGCAAGTAGGGAGATCAGTTACCTACTTAGAAAAGGTCCAAATGGTGGCTGGAAGGACAAGTCCAAATGATGTGCTTTTCACGAAGACTTCGATCATGTGACGGAGGATTGCATTGCTATAAGTAGGGAGATCAGTTACCTACTTAGAAAAGGTACCTTGAAGGAGTTGATGGGAAAGAAAATCCAAAGCTGGGATCCTGAACAGGATCCCAAAAGGGCGAGTTTCCAGCCTCCAAGCGCTCGGATTGTAAATGTTATCTTAGGAGGTTCAGACATATGCGGCACATCTTACTCGGCAGCCAAAAGAAATGCCAAGAAAGCTAAAGTAGAGAAGCCCAAGGGACCAACAAAAACAATGACTCTTCCCAAGGAAGCCATTGTCTTATTCGATGATGAAGATCGGAATAATATTCAGGATCCTCACCATAATTATTCAGTTATAAATCTTTACATTTCTAATTGTTTTGTATGTAGGATCTTGGTGGACAACGGAAGTTCGATGAATCAGCTGGATACCCTAAAGAGGATGAATATCCCGAATCCGAGATTGTATCATGATCATCAGTCTTAGTGGGATTCAGTAGAGAAGCCAAGAGTACAGTGGGAGAGATTTAGCTTCTAGTCTATGTGTCAATGTTGAGGGAGTAAACTCTGTCCATAAGTTCTGTGTTATTAACGCATTGACCTATTTTAATGTAGTCTTAGGTAGACCATGGATTCATGTGATGAAAACAATCCCCTCAACTTATCATCAATGCATCAAAATGCTGACACCATGGGGGATCGTTAAATTCAAGAAGATCAACAAGAAGCCTAAGATTGCTATGCTTCCTCAATGAAGCCAACAACCAAACCAACTCAAGTATAGCAATCAAAGAACAAAGCACTTGATGTCTTGGAGGCAGCTGAACAAGATATCAAAGAAGTACAATTAGATGCTCAGGATCCCGACATCAAAGTGCTAATAGGAATTGGGATCCCCAAAGAAATAGAAGATCAATTGATCAAGTTCCTCAAAAGTAGAATCTCAACCTTCGCATGGAAACATGAGGATATGGCACGTATTTCTAAAAATATTAATACTTACAAGTTGGGATTGGATAAAAGTTTCAGGCCAATTCAAAAATAGAGAAGAAAGTTCGAAACCGAAAGAAATGTCATCATCCAAGAAAAGGTTGAGAGATTGTTGAAAACAAAGATGATCAGGGAAGTAAAATTCCCAAGATGGTTGGCCAACGTAGTGGTAGTCTAGAAGAATAATGGCAAGTGGAGAGCTCGTGATGACTTCACAGACCTCAACAAGGCTGTTCCCAAAGATCCTTTCCCATTACCATGTATAGACTCCATGGTGGATGCAGCTGCCGGGCTTGAGATGCTAACCTTTATGGAAGCCTCTTCGGGATTCCAACAAATTCAAATGGAACCCCAGACCAAGAAGGATGGACTTTACACTGCTATGCCTTTTGGTTTGAAAAATGCATGTGCAACCTATCAAAGATTGGTCAACATGATGATCAAAGAAAACCTGGGGGACACTATGGAGGTCTATATTGACAATATGGTGGTGTAATCAAAGAAATATGGGGATCACCCTCGGGATCTTAAAGAAGCCTTTGATATCCTTGACAAATACAACATGAAGTTAAACCCATCCAAGTGTCACATTGGAGTGGGACAAGAATGTTTTTAGGATACATGGTTAGTAAGAGAGGAATAGAAGTAAGTCTAGAGAAGATTAAAGCCATCATAAACCTGAAAGAACATGCTAATATAAAGGATTTTCAGAGATTAACCGACAGGATCGTAGCCCTGAATAGATTTTTCTCAAGATCTTCATAAAGGTGCAAAGAGTTCTATGAGATCCTCAAAAAGAACAAGAAGTTTGAACGGGGACAGAAGCATGAGAAGGCGTTTGAAGACTTAAATAATACCTTTCTTAGCACATTTGCTCATGAAGCCTGAAGATGACGAGCCATTATTCCTCTATTTGGCGTTATCCCGAGATACAACAAGTGTTGTACTGTTCAAGGATCATGAAGGGCGACAACATCCTCTCTACTATGTAAGTAAAAGTCTACTTGATGCTGAAACTAGGTATTCCCATTTAGAAAACTTAATTATAGCTTTGCTTATGGCCTCTACCAAGTTAAGGCATTATTCCGAGAGACATTCTATTTTTCAAAACTAACACTACAAAAAAGATTGCTATCTAGGACTGAAATATTAGTCTCTGATACTCCATAATCAGTAACTAATAAGTATTGGGAACTGATTTACCAGTCCCTAACCAGTAACGAATACCTAGTCCTAAATAGCGTTTTAGTAACTAAAATCAGTCCCTGCTGCATAGAACCAACAGAGACTAACAGTGAGACTCTGAAACATACAAATTCAGTCCTCAATTTTTCCCTTGTTACCACGTCCTTTCAGTTCCTAAAACATATCTTCAACGACTGCAAATCAGTTTCAAATATTATGATATTATAGTACCTAATGTTTAACTTTAGGGACTGAAAATCAGTCCTATAAGCAAGACTATATTGTCCTTAGCTAATTCATTACATTATGCTTGAGACTCCATATCAAATTAGTCTCCTATACAATGCTTTAAAGACTGAACATTAGTCTCTCGGCACTCCAATTCAGTCGCTAAAATGTCTCTTTTTAGGGACTGAAAATTAATCTCATATAATATGTTATTTTAGTCCCAAGTATGTACAGTTAGAGTCTGATAATCAGTCTAAAATTATTATCTATGACCGAAAAATCAATCTCTAATACTCCACTTTCAGTCTGTAATAAAATGCTTTAAAGACTGAGAACTAGTCCTCGGTACCACTCAACTGCAGTCGTTAATATTCTACTTTTAGAGACTAAAAAATTAATCTCAAATAGTATGTTATTTTAGTTTCTTATATGAACTTTTAGAATCCGATAATCAGTCTCCGATAACATTTATATTCAGTATTTAACATATATATATTTAAGGTTTGAAAATCAGTCTCCCAAACTAGTCTAATGTGTTTTTAAACGAATATTTTTTTTTGTTTTTAATAGTATGTTAATACCTTTGTTGTTTTACAAATTCATGCTAAAAACAGTTTCTGATACAATTCAAATTATTCCCCAACATGTATTCACAATCCCTAAGTGATCTCTTCAGTGACTAAAAAACAGCTCTAATGAATATAATGGTTCGTAGTTTTATTTAGAATATATCATTTATAAATTTTTTTATTGCTTTCTCAAAATCCAAATATCTCCAAGCATTAATATCATAACATTAACCAATAAACAACCATTCAATCAATTCTAATGTTGAAAGTACTGAAGAAAATAAAAAGAAACACATGTCTGAACTTATTTCCTAGATAGTGTTGTCACTGTGATCATCTTCATCACTCGCTTCAGTGGCTATTGTGCTCTCAAAGTCTGGAAACTTTGCACTCATGAACTCGAACATTTTTCATATTTCTCCTTATCTCTTTTATCTTTCGCGTTGAGTTCAATAACCTTATTTCTTAGATCTTCTTTCTCACTTGATTCTCGCTGGGATGATTCAGCTACTGATTTCATCCAACTATCATTTTTCCTCAGCACAGGCCCAACACCAGCTTCCCATGCTGATTGTATTGTTTTCTTCCGGCCACAAACAACTTTTATAGCTTCTTTCTCAAGATCGTATTCCATAGCGATAGTAATGGTAGTTCCCTCTGAATTTAATTTATCCAGTGCCATTTGTTTATGTTGAATAATGTTTTCCTAGCATAATATAAGGTACAGGAACAACAATTAAACTAGTACCAACACAACAATTATTTAACAATTAAAAGCTTTAATAAGGATATACTTACATATTCAACACATGACTCATCATTTAGCCATCCTTATTTCGTTCCATTGTAATGCAACTTATGATATAGTTCTAATGGGCTAGGCAGCATCTGAGTCTCGGGATTTGTTTGTCATCATAAAAATTACAATAATGAAGCAAAAATATATTCTAAATAAGAGTGAAATCAATCTTGTGATTCAGATTTACACCAATGAAAAATTTAAGCCAAGATTTATTATTCATGGAGGATGATATTAGTTTTTACTAGTTGTTTATTCAAACAAGTAGAGTTTTTTATAGTATTCAAACTGCAAAATCAAATAACTACCAATTTTTTAAAAAAAATCTACTACATTATTACACAAATAAAAAATTGCATTATAATTAGAAAAGTCTAAATCTAATCGGCTACCTTGTTCTCTCTTGCACCGCCGCACTATATCGTTCATCTCGGATGTTTTCTAAACGGGGTAGAAGTTTCTATTTCTCTTTACGATGTTTAAATTCTTAATTCTTTATCATATACTCGTATGCTGTTCATGTCAATTTGCACAAGATGTTTGATTGTAAATGTATGAAATCAATCTGAGTTAAAATGTGCATCAAATCATACAAGTATTAGATATCAGTCTTGTACGGTTTATTCGATTACGGGCTTACAGGGATATGGATGAGATCGGGTCAGGCGGGTATGGGTTTAATCAGGTATTTGGGTATATTTTTTGTTATATTCAATAGCCAATTTTTGGTAGAAGTATTTCCCAAACTTGTTAAAACTTTGATCCGTATTTGCAAGTATCTTTTGGACTTGTATTTGCAAATTCTCATATAACTATTTCCCAAACTACACTTATGTTATAACTTTGATCCGTAGAAACACAACTGACTTTTTAAATTGTTCAAACAACTCTCACTCTCTTCACACTCTCTTCACACTCATTGGATCACAGTTGACTTTTTTTCAATTATTAGGAGAAAACTTTGGTCAACACTTTTGTACCAACTGTAACTTAAAGTGAAACTTTTGTAGATTCCAAGTCTTTGTTGATTCCAAAAATACTCCTATTTTAATGTAAACTTTTGTAGCTTGAATACTTCTATCAATAGATGAAAGCACTGCGTGTTTGCTGTGTATGTCATTATGAAAACATGTGTAATTATTTATAACTGAAAGTAAGCTTGTAATACTAAAATAAGGAAGAATATGACATTAGCAGCTTGTTGTAATTAGAAAAGTATGTAGAAAAGGTCCAATTAGGTGTATCTTGCCTGGTCAAAAATTATGTACCTCAAAAACCATAGAATAATGTTTTTATTTTGAGAAATAGTTGATGCATGCTTGTTTTTAACCATGATTTCACAATGACTATGGATAAGGGCTGGACTAAAATAACTAATAAGGTAGATCAAAGGTTCATTAAAGGAGCGATAGCTTTTGCAGAGTGGGGTAAAATATTCGCTGATAGTGAAGGTCGAATACATTGTCCATGTAAAAAATGTGTGAATGCAAGAAGGCATGATCCAGCAGTTGTTTCTACCCATATCATACATAATTGTTATGAACCATCATATAATGTATGGATTTATCACGGTGAACATCTACCGGGTTATGAAACATATGGAACAAACAGTGAGTGTGAAGAAAGTGAAAGCGAATCAAATGATGGAGTTGATGAGTTACTTGATGATGCTTTTCATACAGGTGGCGAAACTGAAGTTGAAAAGTTGAGGGGCGGTGCTGATATACGTAATAACCCACATGTGGAGAAGTTATTTGTTGACATGGAGTAGCCTTTATACCCGGGGTGTGATGAGTTTTCTGTACTAGGCTTTTTACTTGAGTTGATGAACGTGAAGGTAACATGTAAAATGACAAATGTGTCAATGGATATGATTCTGAATTTATTTAGCTGAGCTTTCAAGGATGCAAACTTGCCAAAGAACCATTATGAGGAAAAAAAATATTTACGTACTCTTGGACTTGGATATGAATCCATTCATGCTTGTAAACATGATTGTGCATTATTTTGGAAAGAATATTCAGAATTACAAAATTGTCCGGTTTGTAGCACTAGTCGCTATGAATAAAATAGTAAGGGGAAGAAGAAGCGGGTCAAAGTCTTGCGTTACTTTCCCATCACAAGTAGGCTTAAACGTTTATACGCCTCAAGACACACTGCTAAGGAAATGTTATGGCACGACCGATAAAGAACCAATGAGGAGGGGGTTCTTAGGCTTCCAGCAGACGGAAAGGCATGGAAATACTTCGATTCAATTTTTCCCGATTTTGTAAAGGATCCTAGAAATGTTCGCCTAGGGCTTGCTAGTGATGGTTTTAATCCTTTCAACTCAATGAGTCTCTCCTATAGTATGTAGCCTGTTGTTCTCATACCATACAATTTGCCTCCTTGGAAGTCTATGGTCGATGCTTCATTTATGTTGACATTACTGATTCCAAGAAGAGATTCACCAGGAAAGGATATTGATGTATTTTTACGTCCACTCGTATATGATCGAGTTGAAACTTTTATGGGACAAGGGTGCTGAAACATATGATTGTGAATCAAAACAGAGATTCAACATGCGTGCCGCACTTATATGGACGATCAATGATTTTCCTGCTTATGGCTATTAGTCTTGTTGGAGCACAAGTGGATACAAGGCATGCCCGATATGCAATGAAGACGCGAGCAGTATACATATATGAGACAAAATAGCATATGTTGGTCATAGGCGATTTCTACCACAAGATCACTCTTGGAGGAAAGCAAGTGATTTTAATGGAAAGAGAGAGACTAGGCTTGCACCTAAACCAGTCAATGGTGATGATTGCTTAAGTCAATTGGACCATCTACCTACACATCAACATGGAAAACATCCGTCTCATGGTGGAAAAAAAAAGAAAAAGGGACCCAAATGATTTAAACTGGTCAATGAAAAGCATCTTCTTTGAACTCCCATATTGGCCTAAGTTGTTAATGTAGGTCCCAAGGCGGGTGGATCTAACAATAATCTTGGATCAACCGAGCTTAGTGCTAGCGGAAATCACACTAAGCCACCTAAGCGGTCTCGGATCTTGAGATGTTATTTTCGGGTGGTTTGAGAGAAAGAGAGAAAACCGAGAAAGAATGAGAGTTTGCAAAAGGTTTTCTATTGATCAACAATGAACAACTTACAACCACCCACTTCTCATGGCTTGCTTCCTATTTATAGGGAAGCATGCATGAGAAGTAAGTCACAACAAATGCCCAATGGGCTTTACAACATTATTTCTCTTGGGCCTATTACATATTAAATAACCAAAATGGCCCATTACATAAAGACCAATACGAATAAACAAAATGGGACCCAACAATCTCCCTCTAGTCTTTAGTATTAGAACCCGTCAGTGTCATAGACCAAATATTCATCATCGGTTAGTGGAAGTTCAACAAGTCTATGCACAAACTTTTTGAAGGCTTCAATTATCCGATCTGTACTCTGACGTCCCAAGTCCTCGACGGTTTCCAGTGGCTTGTTGTAGATCTTCTTCAAATCCTCAATGTGTAGACCCATAAGCTCATGCTTGTCAAACACTCAAATCTCGTGCATATCACGGCAGTGAATGACGGCCTCACCGGTTTTATTATCAAACTCCCAATCTATGAAATCTCGAAGAGTGTTGGGAAGATAAGGCTCACCGTGATAAATCTCGTGACAGTCTTTCGGTGCCTTGTATCTCCACATAGTACGAGGCTCTTCGGTAGCTGGGTCAATCTCCCATGGGTTCTTGTATTTGCGATCCTTGTTCAGCTCGAAGTTTTTGTAGTCGACTTTTGATTGAAGATGAAGATAATCCGGAATCCAACTATCCAACGTACTCCCAACCGCACCATGACCTAGAAATTTTCGTAGATAATTAATGTCAAGCTCTGTTAACGTCTTCAGCTCACGGTGATTGAGATAGATCAGATTACCACTGTATCTCCTGATGGCCCAAACACAGTTCCTCTTATCATATTTTCATAAACGATCAGCGAGTCGTCATGATAAGGGTAGTTGAGCAAGCAAGCACACGCACGACTTGAAACAATGTGCGTCTTTCTCTTCTTCTTTGGTGGTTCCTGTGTCAAGTCGGCTGCTAGAGTTGAGATGGGATCTGTTGTAGGTGTATCTGAAGCCTGAGCAGGAGGAGTATCTGGATTTGGCGAGTAGTTGATGTCGTCATCTGGTTCGTTCACTGCCTCCTCCGTTCTTGTTATAAAATCTTCAAAACTCATACCCGCCTCAATAAAAGCATCCACCATTCCTGTAACATTACCTGCAGAAAAAACATCTTTATATAAATCGTCGATCTGTGAGTCGTGCTCCCTGACTTTGCTGGCAGAGTCTGGATCAGCAGGATCTTGAACATCATGTTGAGAATGTGGAGGTGATTGAGTGTTATCTCCACCTCCACCTCTTGCTGCCCCGCCCCCTCCATCTCTTCCATTCCCGCCATCATCATCACCATCGTCATCCTCATCAAAGCTATCATGAACGTCATCATCGTCATCATCTTCTTCATCATCATCATCCTCATTCTCATCTTCGTCATCACCATCATTACCACCACCAACACCGCTAGACTGGCTACCCTGTTGTACCAAATGACCAACGGTTGCCTCACCTTCAGACGCTCCCACCCTAACTCCTCGCAAGGCCACACTCGGACCTGCGGTAGGCTGTGAACCACCAGCCTGAGAAGTCTCACCAGACCTTCTCCAACTTCTGAAAACTGTATCAAGTCGATCCTTCAGACCGTGAAAGTCATCTTCATGAATACCCATAAGGTCTGAGGCCGCTAGATATTTGCTCACTAACTCTTCGTTTGTCTTCAGTTGGAGCTCATTAAGACGATCATGTTCCATCACCTTTTCTTGAATTTCCTCCATCTCGGCTCTGAGTGAATCGAGGGAAGCGGATGAAGTGAGCTGATTCTATAAGATTGCAACTCTTGAATTTGTGGCCTCACTCTCAAAATCCCACTTCCGAGTGGCATCCTGGATCTTCGTGTTAAGACTTGTTCTGAGAGTGCTTGCAGATGGTAGGTTTCTCTCAAGAGTAGCCAGTCTATCAGCGAGCCTGGAATGATCTGCTTGTAGATTGGCATTTTGAGATGCTTCGTTGTTCAGTCGCAGTTGTTGATTCTGGACTCTGGTGTGAAGCATGTTAATCAACAATCTTTGGTTTTCCAATTGAGCCTCGTTCACCGCTTTCATATCCTCCAAAACCTGAACCCTCTCCTTCAACTCCGCCTTCTCCTTCTCATCTGCAATCTCCTTTACTTTCAAATCCTTGATAAAACGAAGAAGTCCTATCTCTCATTTTTCCCTTTTTGCGTTGGATTCCTCTAGTGTGATGATCCTATCGAGGATAGGATGGGCGTAAACTGGAGGTGTCGACGATTTCCCTTGGGCAATGGGTTTGGGTGAAATGATAGTGGATGGTGATGTGAAGGACAATATAGGTGGTGAGGTTGTTTGTAAAGGTAGGGTGATGGGTTGGGTAAGGATTGGTGAAGTTGTAGTGGTGGGTGGTGTTGGTTGTGTCATAGGTGGTGTTATGGTTTTGGTTGGCGAAGTTATAACGGTTTGGCTCCATAAGCTGGTCGTTTGGATCGGTGAGATGAAGATGGATGATGTGAAAATTGAGGTGGTTGGTTGGGTAGGTGGTGTTGTGATTTGGGAAGGTTCGGGTTCGGTTTGGGTTGGTTGTTTGATTTGAGTTGTAGGTTGGTCTTGAGGTGGTGTGGGTGGTATTGGAGTGGGTTCAGGTGAGGATTCAGGTGAGTCATGGAGTAAGGTTTTGGTTTTCTTGGATTCGGTTTTCTTTCTGGTCTTTAGCCTTTTATAGGTAGGGATTTGGATTTTGGTTACATCTAAGACCTGGAGGGCTTTGGCTAAGGCTTCTTTGGTGATCTTGGGCTGGTCAGATGGTTTGTCTTGTGAGGGAATCTTGACAAGAAACTTGGTTGACTTCTGGGAGTCCCCAAGTTTCCTCAGACGCTTCAAGGGCAGCTGGTCTTCCTCTTCCTCCTCTAATTCAATAATCTTGCCCTTCTCAGTCTCCTTTCTTTTTAGATCATGTTTAGCTTTTGTGCGATCCTCAATAGGCTCATCAGATGAATCTTGTTCTGCCTCAACTTCAACATCTACTTTTGGCTCAGTTGCTTGAATCTCTCCACTCTCTTCATAAGCCTCATTCCCTGCAGGCTCTGTCTCCTCGAACAACCCAAATTTAGGACCTGGACGTGGTCCCTCATACTGATGTCCCTTGGTCTTGGTGCTCAAAAACACACCAAAGATGGACGTCTTGATCTCATTCACATGATAGGGCTCGGGAAATGACTTCTTGTCCTTAGCTTTCTTTGATCCTGACCTAGGGACATCTGGAATTAGATCATCAAGAAGCATTTGTACAAATCTTAGGTACATAAGCCATGTCGCCCCACTATTAATATTCCCCAACATGCATAGGAATATCCTTCGAGAGTAATTGAACTTCACTCTAGTCGTCAATGCAAACATAATACCAACCCAGTCAGCACTCATGCTATCAACTCCTCCAGAATATCAGCAAAGCAATGAGTGACTATGTGGAATAGAAACCTCCAGTATGGTGGAAGATGTTTCTTCTCGAGGCTCTTCCACTCAGTCTCGTATCCCATCTATGTAATAAAATCAACCAGGTTCTTCCTGTCTCCCTTCTCATATGTATAACCTGGCTGGTCAGCAATCTTCAACACCCGTCTAATATCTGCTTCAGTAATCGTTAACTCCTGTCTTGCAACCTTTGTTGTGAACGATAGGGAATCATCAGCAACCTTTGCAAATGCCCAGAAATCCAGAACGCAATTGTAATAAACAGCTGGGTTGGCTGTGATAGCATGTGCCAGGGGTGATTGCCTGAGCCCCTTGATCATAGACGTGAAAACTTTGTCATCCTTTTCCTTTGGCAACCCAAGAGCACAAAAGTTATTATGACCCTGAAATTAAACCATAAGATCATGAGAATCATCATTATAACAGAACAAAATAAATTATATACATATGCCTTAAGTATTCACATAATATATAATTTAATTAATTAACTATAGTTAATAAATATTATGTACATTATAGTTTTAATAAGTTAATAAGTTATATTTTGTCAAGTGATAAGTTACTAAGTCCAAAAAGTACAAATATTAAGTCCAAATTAGTCCAAAAGTTTAAACAGTCCAACAGTCCAATAGTCATCAGTCTTAAATTCTCAAAAATGTGCTAAGTGTAAGTTTTTCGCATGAAGCTCATTTTGCTTCACATGGGATGCGAAGCGAAACGAAAAGGTATTTCGCATCGCATGATCAGGCGAAGCGAAACAAGGATTTATTTCGCTTCGCATGACCAGCCGAAGCAAAACGAGGGTGCAATTCGTTTCGCATGAACAAGCGAAGCGAAACATAAAGTATTTCGTTTCGCATGACAGGCGAAGCGAAACGAGAAAGCATTTCGCTTCGCATTAACAAGCGAAGCGAAATACAAGTATTTCGCTTCGCATGGCTAAGCGAAGCGAAAACCCTTGTCATGCGAAAAAGTTCCTTGGCTTAAATTTTGATTCCTTTTCCTTTCCTTGGGTGTCGCCCAGACCTGAATTAGGTTTCTAGAAAGTTTGAAGGCAAACCCCTGAGATTTACATGGTCAATTGAACCCTTGAACATATGAACAAGCCTAGATCTACAAACTGTTCAACAAACAAACCTAAAACTAACAATTTAATGATGATAAACTCGATCTAAAGTCCTAATATCAGAATCTAAGCATGAGAGCAACACAAATTATGAAGATCTATCCTTAGATCTACCCAACGGTTCATAATAACGCCGTTTCGATCCATGAGAACCCAGAAACAAGGATGAATCTAAGGAAACGAGGTGTTTATCAAGTTATACCGAGGGAGGATATTCAGGATTCAACGGCATATCTGATAAAAAGTAGGCCAGATCGTTGAAGATTTGAAGAAGATTTAGGGTTTGAGAGTTGAAGATAAGAGAGAAGAGAGAGAGTGAAAAGTGAAAGTGTTTGGTGAATAGTGAAAGATATTTTGGGTTTCCCATTTATATAGGGTCAGCCGATCTCGCGATAAGGTCAAAACATATCGAGTATTCTCCAAAAATACACTCTCGGTCCTAGGTCTTTAAAATATTTGCATTTTCAAACTCGAAAAACATTTACTCACCGAATCCACACACTTGTTTAATTTTTATGATTTTCTTTTGTCGGTCTGTTACAGTTAAACTTTGCACTAATGATCTCTTAAGCATAAGCATAGAAATAAAATAAATATAAAATAAAAAATAAAAATAAAATTAAAACTTAAAATCTTTAAATGTACACGTACTTAAAAAATTTTTAGAAAAAAAAAATAAATAAATAAACAAAAATTTTAGATGAAGATAGTATTAAATTAATTTACATAGTTCTTTTCTTTACAAAGAACGATCTTGACATGGAATCATATTGATTTGCAAAGCCCTAGATCACGTCTCCATTTTGAAGTTATTATGACACAAATTTATCATTGACTGTGATATTGTCCACCTTTTTAACTTGACAAGTGTTTTGATGTCAAAGTGATACATTTGAAGTTCAATTGGGCATGATGCTTATGTGGTCCCCACTTAATTAGACATGTTACTAATTCCATCATATCTCGGGTTTACTTTGTGTTGACATATCACCTCAACTTGACTTAAACCGTTCTTAGTTGATCACAATATTCTTATTAACACACTTGACTTATTGTACACTGTATACATAACACTTAGTGCTTTGCACACTTGACTCAATCTAGAAAGATTAAAATAAAGCAGAAGTTCAGGCCATAACAATCAGGTCGGATAATACCATATTATTGCGCAGAGAAAGTCCAAGGCTTGAACAAAAGAAAGAAAATAAAACAAAGCAGAAGACTCAGGGCCTTAACAATCAGATCTTGTATAACTACAAACGTAGAAAGTCCAAGGTTTGAGTCGAAAATAAATGAAGAAATAAAGCAGAAATTAAAATTCCTAGGACTGACTCTTTTTCTTTTGTTTTTTTGACTCTTTTGTTTTCTTTTTCTTGTTTTTCTTGACGTTTTACTTGACTCTTTTCTTGACTCAATGAAAATTAAAATTGACACTGACTTTCATAAGACCACTGTGATCAGGTAAAGAGAGGCTTGGGTATAACATGTGCAATTACATTTCATCCTTCATTGATATGACTTAAATGGAATCATGCAACCGCTTCTTAAACGTGTAGTCACTAGCAACGGCAAAAATTTAAGTTTTTATCGCCCAACACCTACTTGTTTGTCAAGCCTATCTACACATCAATGAATGACTTTGTAGCCTTTTGTTCTATTCTTTTGACTTGCTAGGATCAATACATACCAATGTACTATCACTTTTCATATGGTCGGATCAAGTTCTTAATTTAAAATTTAAATTTAGCCGACTCCCTCTACAAAGGAGCTCCCTCTAAATTGGACAACACTTTTAAAGTTTTCTTAAGTTTTTCTTAAATAGGAGTAAAGAAGAAATTAATATTATATATAAAAATTTAAAATCTTTTTGTTAAGTCAAATGACTTGATTTTTGTTTTACTAAAAGTAAATTTAAAATCTTTTTGGTGAGTTAAAGTTAACTCATTTTCTCCCTCTAAAATTGTGACATATTTGAAAAATATTTAACATTTTAAAACCTAAAAGATAAAATTTTACTCAAAGGAGATCATGCCCAATGACTCAACGAGAAACAAAAATCGGGCATGACTAAAAGCTTTAGTAAAGAGATCTGCAAATTTATAGTCAGTATGGACACCATGTCGACAAGCTTACGATCATAACAATTATGAATAAAGTGTATTCTGATGTCAATGTGCTTAGTCTTTGAGTGCTGGACCGGGTTTTTAACAATGGCAACGGCTGCCTCATTATCACATTTGATCGTGGATCCATAGAAATTCAAACCATAATCCAGCAGCTGATGCTGGATCCATATCACTTGAGAACAACAGCTGGATGCGGAAATATACTCGGCTTTTGCTGTGGAGGTGGACACGGTGACTTGTTTCTTGCACTGCCATGAGATCAACCGATTTCCCAGGAATTGACATCCACCGAATGTTGACTTTCTGTCCAAACTGCATCCCCCATAATCACTGTCGGTGTAAGCATGAAGTTCCAAGGGTGACTCCTTTTGATACCAAAGACCCAAACGTGGTCTACCCTTCAAGTATCTAAAAATACGCTTGACAGCCGTCATGTGGGATTCTCTTGGGTCAGGCTGATATCTGACACACTGAAAAACAGGGAACATGATGTCTAGTCTGCTTGCAGTGAGATACATCAGGGAACCAATCATCGACCGGTAAAGGTGTTGATCGACTTGTTTTCTCGACGGATCAGGAGCGAGAATAGGTCACGTAGCGATTGGATTCATGAAAGATGTTGAGTCCTTGAAACCAAATTTCTGAACAATGTTGTGAACGTATTTTTCTTGGTGTATCAAAGTCCCGTCCTTCTTTTGCTCAACTTGTAAGCCCAGGAAGAAAGTCATCTCCCCTAAGGAACTCATTTCAAATCGCTGTTGCATAACCTCAGAGAACTCCTTGCACAGATCCTCATTCGTGGACCCGAAAATGATGTCATGAACATAAACTTGTACCATAATCAGATCACCCTTGACCTTCTTGACAAAGAGAGTTTGATCAAAGATTCCTCTCTTGTATCCATTCTTCACCAAATGATCAGCCAGGGTGGCATACCATGCACGAGATGCTTGGTGAAGACCATAAAGTGCTTTGTCAAGACGATAGACGTGATCAGGATGACTTGGATCTTCGAAACCTGGCGGTTGACTAACGTATATCTCTTCCTTTACTTTCCTGTACAAGAAAGCAGTCTTCACATCCATTTGATACACTTTGAAGTTCATGTACGAGGCGTATGCCAGAAAGATGCGAATTGCTTCTAGTCTGTCTACCGGTGCATAGACTTCATCGTAATCAAGACCTTCACGTTGCCAAAAACCTTGCACAACAAGCCGGGCTTTGTTTCTAATGATCACCCCTTATCATCTTTCTTATTTCGGAACACCCATTTCGTTCCAATCGGTTTGTTATTTTCTGGTTTCTTCACTAGCCTCCAAACATTCAGCTTCTTGAACTTCAACAGCTCTTCTTGCATGGCTTCAACCCAGGAGTTCTCTTTCAATGAAACCTTGTAGTCCTTGGGTTCTACCTGTGAAATAAAACAAGCAAAACGACATCTATTAAGGTTACCAGAAGTACTGCGTGTTTGGATGACAACGGACAGATCTCCAATGATGTTCTCAGTCGAATGTCTACGATGAATTGGTAGCTGTGGAATCTGGTCGACGTGCTCGACTGGTGTGGCCTCAAGCTGGATAGTCAGCCTCTCTATGGGATGAAAAACAGTGGTCGCAGGGACAAAAGCACTTGGTTGAGGATCAATTTCACCTTCTTGCGGTTCGACCAAGTGTTCTGGAACAATGGGACCTTCCCATAGGTTGTCATAGAATGGGATAACTACTGCAGGAACAGAGGTTGTGTTGGTGTTATCAGAAGCATCATTCAGACTTGGTTCATCCGCACATTTGATGCATTGACCTCCATTGCAGATCCTTGATTGTCTTCTTCTGAGGGATGTGTGGGGACAGATTCCACCACACTTGGTTCTGCAGGAGGTGGCTCTGATTGATCGACTTGAACATTTTCATTGTTGTCTGCTGACATATATTAATCAGAATCTGAATCAGTTATGTCTTCAACAACAGGCATTTATGTGGTGTCTACAGAGGGCTGCACATTATTGACCGGGGCAGGTTGATTTTCCACGGTTTGTATATTAAGTATGGGTGCAGCAGCAGCTATGTCAACATGTCCAAGATCTCTCAATACAGCATGCATCAGAATAGACTGATCATCAGCAGGTTGAACCGGCGGAGAGACAACCGGGAAACCATTTGTACAGCGGGTGTCATGTACATTCCACGAAACTGCTTGAACAAACTTTCATAATCAAACTTCCAGTCCGGACCATTGTGTGTATCAGTAGGGTTTAATTCTTGCCAATCAATGTTGAAAGACTCCAAGATTACTCTAGTTTTCTAGTTGTAGACCCATAAGCACATTTGTCGGCAGCATAACCAACAAAATAGCACTCATCCGCCTTTGGAGGTTGTTCCAGCATTTGTTTGGAGTATGGTACAAGGGACATCCAAACGTTCTGAAGAAATTTACCCTTGGCTTCATTTCATAGAAGACCTCATACGGAGTCTTGTTCAGTCTTTTGTTCAGAAGCACATGATTCTGAGTAAAGCAAGCAGCGTTGATGGCCTCACCCCAGAAAACCAATGGTAGTTTGGAATATGAGAGCATTGTTCTAGCGGCTTCAACCAACATACAGTTCCTTCTTTCAGCCACCCCATTTTGTTCAGGAGTGTAAGGTGCGCTGAGTTGATGAAAAATTCCCTTGTTGTGACAGAATTCATTCATCACCTTGTTGCAGAACTCCGTGTCATTGTCACTTCTGATACACTTCACCTTCTTGTTAGTTTGATTCTCAACCAACACGATAAACCTGAGCAGAAATTGTGATGTCTCGTCCTTGTGCCCTAACAGAAATGTCCAACTGAAATGTGAAAAGTCATCAGTAATAACCAGATAATAGGCTTTTCGACCTATTTCCATTGGTTGAATTGGACCGAAAAGATCCATGTGCAACAGCTGAAGAGTGGAATTTACCGAATTGACGGTTTTGGGCCTATGTGGGAGTTTGTGCTGTTTGCATTTAGAACAAGATAAACATTTTTCAGCACAGTGAAAAGATTTTACTGGTAAACCCCTCACATGGTCACCTTTAACCAACTTATTCAAGTTCTTAAAGTTGACGTGACCCAACCGTCGATGCCATAAAGATGAATCCTTCTCCGAGGCCTTGGACATCAAGCAAGAAGCAGAACGCATTGAATAATTGCTTCTCATGTCCAGAATGTAGGCATCATTCTACCTCGGAGTACGCAATATGATTCACTCTTTAGGAACCTTAAAACCTGGTTTTAGAATGAGACATTCATTTTCTGTAAATAGGGTTGAGAATTTCTTATCACAGATTTGAGACACACTGAGCAGGTTGTGGTCGAGCTGTTCCACCAGATTGACCTCATCGAATGTCAAGGTACCATTCGAGACCTTCCCTTGTTTGGTTATTTCTCCTCCAATGTCACTAGCAAAAGAAAAGTGTCCACCATCGAAAGATTTGATGTCGAACAACAGGGACTCGTCTCCTGTCATGTGTCGGGTGCAACCACTGTCCAAGTACCAAATACTGTTGACAGGCCATCCTGGCTGACCCTACACACACGAACAACCGGTTAGTGGAGGGTTTCCTAAGATGTACTTGTCTCTGGAAAATTAAACATAAAATCACCAAGTTTAATTTTATGATTTCTGAAAATGTAATCTTTTGGTGAGTCAGAATCTGAAGAGCAATCCCTCGAAGAACTTGAATTATGCTTTCCTCAGTTTTGAAATGGTTTTCTTGATTGCCTTCGTTTTGGTTTAGGCTTAACCACAAAATCTTCTTGTTTAGCCTTTGAGAAAACCTTTGAAGGGTTCTTGGGCTTTTCAGCTTCAGATCCCTTAGCTAACCTCTTCCTTTCTCTTTGGGTTAGCCAGAAAGGTTTCTTGGGTTTTTCAGTTCTTTTGGGTCTTAAATCTGTCTCACTGGCTGAAGTGTAAGTTTTGTTAGGAAACCTAGAAAATGTCTGACAAAACTTACTGTTTAGATCTCTTTGTTGCTTATGCCAGTTTTTGCAATGTCTTGCAAGATTAGACGGATTCCCACAAACAAAACAACATTTTCTTTGGTTGCATTTATAGATATCTTGGTCACTGAGATATGTGTGATAGGGTGATGTAGCTGGGTTAGCATTTCTGTAACTTGTATCTGTCTTATAATGATGGACATTTGAAAATTTTGAAGCAAAATAGTTTGAATATCTAGGATTGTTAATAGTTTTTGTTAGACCCACACAAGATTCAAAACGGAGTTCTAATTCTCCTTTTGGTTTACAACCCTGGTTAACCTTCCCACAATCACCACTTACATCACCTGCTACACAAGACACGTTGACGTTAGACTTATCAGATGATGGAATTTGAGCTTTTGATGGAGAGGCAGCAGGAACGAATTTCGCTGGTTTTGTTACCTTACCAATCCCATAGGCCATCTCTTCATTAGGAGAAGTATTATAGCTAAAATGGGGTAGGCAAGTGTAATTATCATTCATTTGTGGAGGCACCGCTGAATAATCATAACCTAGCCCTGATTTAACTTTAGTACTTCTCTGAGCTCCAATAAGATCATCTAATTGTTCAGATGATGCTTCAAATCTTTCAACTTGTTTTTCCTTTTCTCGTTTATCAGAAATATCAAGTTTCAACTTTTCAATCTCAGCTTTTAAATTATTAATTATGTTCTTATAATAGATGACATTGTGCTCTTCTTGAAAGATTTTAAGTTTAAGATTTGCAACATCATCGTGATGAGTTTTATGTTTTCAACATAGATCTTGTCAGCCTTTACATATTCAGCATTTAGTTGACGAAGTTTTGCATTTTCTTTCAAAACTTCGTCCTGAAGATATCTATAATATGTAACTTTATTCATGAAAGCTTGAGAGCAAAGATTTTTATTTACCTCATTAGAGGGTGACGCATCAGAACTTGCAGTAGTAGACGAAGAAGCTTCATTGTTTGTTGTGAAAGCCATGCCAACCATGTTGAGAGGATTTTGCAGCTCTTGGATTTGATTATCCCAATCCATACCAGTTTGGACCTCCGATTGGGAGACAAGGGCCTTTGATTTTGTACGTGTATTGCCCTTGTGTGGATGATTCCTAACTCTTTGAGCTAAGCTGCTTGGCTTCTGCACTTCATGCCTCTTTCCAGCAACTTTGCTGTTTTCTTCCTCTGTCACCTCGGTCACACGAATATCATTTGCTGGCTTTGAGGGATTCGTGGATTGTCGTGAAAAGTGACCCATCTCACCACAATTGTAGCATCGTAGCTTCGTATTGTCAAACCCAATCCTTTTCCTGTCAGAGTCATTGAAGCTATCCTTCCCATATGTCTTCATGATGTTTGTGGCTTTTTGCACAGCCATTGCCATTTTGTACTTGATATACAGCTTTTCCAGATCCTTTTGATTGATATCTCTCAAATCCCCAGCCTCAAACTATGGTTGCAATAGATTTCCCTGCAATAATTCTTCATGACATGACAAAAAGGCATGAACTATTGAGACATTTGAATCATTTAACAATGGAAGAGCTTTACAGTAACTTGAAGGTTTGCTTGGTTGAGGTTTTGAAGATGTGGAAATCCCTTGAGCTTTTAATGCTTGGTTAGCCGCATTGTCGACTGCCTTTTGAAATGAACTTGTACTTGAAGAGTCTGATTGATTGCTGGTTGAGATGAAAGCAGTTGGTTGTGAAGGCACACTTGGGGAGTACTTAGGAGTGGTCACAGGATACACATTCTGTTGATTCTTGCTAATAAAAGCAGTTGGCATTAAGGAAACAGTACTCACTCCAGCTTGATTTAGAGAACTTAGATGATTGTTCATTCTCATCTGCTCATCCATTTCAAATGACTTGATAGTAGAAATCAAATCACTGTTTGTCATGGCATTTAGATTTGTAGTTCTCTTGATTGTGATTGTGTTTGTACTCCAACTGTAGGGCAACGAATTCATCAACTTGTGATTGACCTCAGAGTTGGTTATGTTGTCACTGGCAGCTCTGATTCTAACCATCGGCTTCTCAAATCTCTTTACCAAATCCAACACAGCTTCACCTTGTCGATGGTTGAATATATTGAACTCTTCCTTCAATAGGGCCTTCATGTTTTCCCTAATTTCAGCATTGCCCTCAATCTTTTCAACAAGTGTGTTCACGAAGGGTCTCAGTGATCTCATTTGAAAGACAGACAGTTAAAATGAGATAGGCTTTCTTATCTTGTGATAATAAGTCTCTGTCTGCTTGATCATAGTTCTCAACAGTCTTAAGTTGTTCCCCAGCATCAGTGCGAGTCATAGGAATATGAGGACCTTGTTCAAAACATCTCATTAGGTCAGTTTCAGTCAATGAGATGTAGTTCATGAACCTCCATTTGAAGTCGGAAAAGTTGTCATCTAAGTTCATAAACTTAGAAGGCTTCTGAGGGGTTCCTACTTGGTTTTCCAACAGCAAATAACCTTTAACAACTCAGAATCAGTGCTCGTCATGGTCTTGGTAGTCTCAAACACTTAACAGCCCTTAAGCAGTTTAAATCTTGAAAACAGTTAACTTTTTTGCACGAAACACTTTTTCAAGCGAAGCGAAAAAGTGGTTCAAGCGAAGAGAAAAAGTTAAGCAAGCGAAGCGAAAAAGTGAATAGTAAAGCGAAGCGAAAAAGTTGTGAATAGTAATGCGAAGCGAAAAAGTTCCAAGCGAAGCGAAATATGAAGAACAGTAATGCGAAGCGAAAAAGTTGTGAACAGTAATGCGAAGCGAAAAAATTCCAAGCGAAGCGAAAGAGGTTCAAGCGAAGAAAAAAAATTTTAAGCTTCCAGAAGCAATCTCTCTCGGGATCTGTTCCACTTAACTTGTCAGTACAAGGTCAAAGGTTGGTACACTGATTTTGATGACATAAGAAGCGAAATTCTTAACTTGTTAATTTTAACACTTTTCAACAACCCGTAACACCAAAATTTATCACTTTTAAGCCTTAAAACTTTTTAGATCTAGAACTTTAACACTTGTTATCTTCACCGAGAACACTTTCTAGGACATTTTATGAACTTGAAGCCGAATCTTTTTGTAGTTTTCTTGTTTTTGTTGTTTTTGTGATTTTCTTGTCAAGGACACTTGTTTTCTTCTTTTCAAGATCAAAATCCAAGGTTGTGATCCAAAACCCTCAACTAGTGAGCCAAAGCTCTGATACCAATTGTAGGTCGCAAGGCGGGTGGATCTAACAATAATCTTGGATCAACCGAGCTTAGTGCTAGCAGAAATCACACTAAGCCACCTAAGCGGTCTCGGATCTTGAGATGTTATTTTCGGGTGGTTTGAGAGAAAGAGAGAAAACTGAGAGAGAATGAGAGTTTGCAAAAGGTTTTCTATTGATCAACAATGAACAACTTACAACCACCCACTTCTCATGGCATGCTTCCTATTTATAGGGAAGCATGCATGAGAAGTAAGTCACATCAAATGCCCAATGGGCTTTACAACATTATTTCTCTTGGGCCTATTACATATTAAATAACCAAAACGGCCCATTACATAAAGACCAATACAAAAGACTAATATAAACAAAATGGGACCCAACAGTTAATTCTTCACAACATTGATGTGATGCATGTTGAAAAGAATGTGTGTGAGAACGTGTTAGGCACCTTGTTGAACATCGAAGGAAAGACAAAAAACACTGACAAAGTTCGAAAAGATTTGGAAGATATGAACATACGAAAGGAGCTTCACTTGGTGATGAAGAATGATTGTTGGATTAAACCACATGCTTTGTATGATTTAACTCGAGAGGAGAGAAAAGAATTTTGTAGTTTACGTAAGTCTATACGCTTTCCAGACGGGTATGCCAGTAACTTAGCGAAAAATGTGATTTTGAGCAAGGTAAGGTATATGGACTTAAATCACATGATTGTCACGTCTTATTACAACGCATAATTCCTATTGGAAGTCGACCGTTTTTGACAAAACAAATTCGTGATGCGTTAGTGGAGTTATCTAAGTTTTTCAAGAAACTTACTAAAGTCACATTACACGTGGGGGAGTTTAAAGTGTTGCAAGAAGATATAGTTAAGATTTTGTGTAAGCTTGAACGAATATTTCCCACATCATTTTTTACAGTAATGGTTCACTTGTGTGTGCATCTTCCTCAAGAGGCAATTTTGGGAGGACCTGTGCAATCAAGATGGATGTATCCAGTTGAAAGATACCTTGGACATTTAAAGAGATATTTGAGGAACAAAGCGAAACCTGAAGGCTCGATAGCAGAAGGTTATGTTGTTCAAGAAGCTATAACATTTTGTTCGCATTATTTGCGAGGTGTTGAATCTAAGCTTGAGAAACGTAAAAAAATGATGACAAATTCCATGATTACAAGTTTGATTATGGGTTGGTTTAAGATTTAAAGACGTTATTTTTATTTTCGGCCATTAGGATATTTATATAAATGAACTATTTATTTCCTTGTATTTTGTGGTATGTGTATTAACAAGATGTGTTGTATTTGATGTTAAATGAAATGAATGAGTTGCTTAAATATTGTCATTTTAACAATGTCGTGTGCAATGAAACAATCACGTCGTGCCCCGGCATGTTCTGCCACCTTTGGTCGGGTGAAAGATTGGCATCAGAGACCACGACTATAGGATAGGTGGTTAGACGTAACTACCTAGTATACTTTATGCCTTAGGGTCCTTATAGGTGTTGCTTATACGTGATTGCTCTACTTGTTTATTGCACGTATTTACTTATTTATTTCATTTGTCCTCATACACACACACACCCATAGTAATCTAACGTATCCTTACCTTACCGGAAAAAGGAAATTTTTATGGATCTCAAATAATTTTGGATGCCGATATTTTGATGTTTCTCATCTCCTTAGAGATTGTTTATATAGCGGGTTTGTAGTAATTGGAAGAGGAAAAACTATATGATTCGATCATTTAACAAAAAGATTCCGAGAACCAAAGGTAATATGACTTACCTGGGAGGATTGAATCAAAGGTAACAAAAACTCTCTCAACCTTTTTACGTCGAAGTCGCCAATGGTAGCTCCATCACCATTGATTCGGTCATTCGCTATTGTATCCTCGCTCATTTCAAGCGTAAATTCTCAATTGACCTCATCCCAATTATAATGGGATGCTTCAACGTCATATTAGGCATGGATCTATTAGCCTTGCATCGTGACGAAGTTAATTGTTATGACAAGTTTATTCGAATTCCGCTCGCCAATGGTAAGACTCTGAAAATCTTTGGCAAAACGACTACCAAAAAGCCCAATCTCGTGTCATTCTCTCAATCTAAAAAGTACGTACGCCAAAAGTACATACGAATCCTATCTCAAGTAGTGGAAAAAAAACCCCAAAGAAAGAAAAATCCAAGACATTCCTGTTGTTCGTGATTTTCCCAACGACGTCTCCTGCCTTCCACCCATTCGTCCAGTTGAAATTCGAATCGACCTTGTGCCATATTCAAGGCTCCATATCGTTTAGATTCTTCATAAATGCAAGAATTTGCAAACTAACT
This sequence comes from Bidens hawaiensis, assembly GCF_021521415.1. NCBI lineage: Eukaryota > Viridiplantae > Streptophyta > Magnoliopsida > Asterales > Asteraceae > Bidens > Bidens hawaiensis. Next base: position 54,192 of record NW_027494293.1, read on the forward strand.
CCCAGAACTCTCCATTAAGGACTTTATCCGCCCAAGCTCCTTTCTTTGGGGCACACCCGTCCTATTCGTGAAAAAGAAAGATGGCTCGTTTTGTATGTGTATAGATTACCGTGAGCTTAATAAACTCAACATAAAAAATATTTATCCTTTGTCTCGAATAAACAACCTCTTTGATCAACTCCAAGGCGGAACTTGTTTCTCCAAATTCGATCTTCGATCGGGTTATCATCAATGAAGAAACGTGTGATGACATGTAGGATGGTAATATAAAAAAATATGAAAATATCTACTCTTCTAGGTTATGTCCGTAATCCATAACAAAGTGAAATGCACAATTGTTCTCTTTAATTCTTCATGTATTATCAATAGCAGGTCAAGTACACAGAAGATATGACACTATTACAAGGCTCGTACTCTGGAATGACTAACCTCCAGCGTATAAGACCTTAACACCTATTTATAGACTTGAGCATACACTTACATGACATGTATGTTTATACGGCGCATAACTTATACGCCGTATAAGACTTATACGCACATAATTTCCTTACACACTATTTAAACATTACATAACGCATTCAGCTGTTATCAAATACATACAAGACCCAAGCGATAGACATTAAGCACTAACAAACTCCCCCTTGGATATTGCTTGGTCTTGAATCTTCAAAAACGTTAATCTCTAGCTCCAAACACCCTTTCACGGTAATCCTTTCGCATTTCTTCAAATGGTTTCTTTTTTGAATTCTCTTGATTAGTAGGAATAGATACACCACACGTCTTATATCGAAAATTTGACCACGAAGCCTACATCCTCATTTCTTCACGTTTAGCTTCGAGCTTTGCCTCTTGTTTATCTTGTCCCTCACCCAACCGTCTTCATTTACTCTCCCAAACTCATCCAGAATGGATTTTGCATAGAAAGAACACATTAATAGCACGCTGGTATTGTTGGGCTTGATTCATATCTCTATCATCATGGATCTGAATCTTGGTTGAATGCAACACTTTTATGTTTTTTTTCTGAACAATTCATCAGCCACATTGGATCTAAGACTGTTACCACATCCCATTTCCCATTTCTCTTCAATACTATCACCGCTTCTCCAGTTGTCCGATCATGGAACCAGCATCTGAAATACACATGAAAGTCCTGTTCCATAGGATACACAAGGATAATCTTCAAAGTTTCTGGCATGCGTCTGTCCATGTCTTCACAAATTCACCTATTTCTAGATCAATCTTGACTCTTGAAGTGTGAAGTTTAGGTTTTTGAGGAGTCCAATTCCTGAATCCTCCCTTTGATGGCATAACAATAAAATCCCAAACTTCTGGTACATGACCTTTCTCATGTGTGTATATCAACCACTTCTGACATATAACTTCTATCCATGGTAAAGACTTTAATTCCATCAGACTTTCAAAGTATTGTACACCGTACACTCTTCTGACAGCAACTTTTCGTTTTTTTTCAAATAATCTATACTTATACACTTTCCCAAAATCCAAGTTCCTTAGGTTTCTTGTAATACTATAATGAACGAAGGAATCTTTTTTCAGCTTCAATCTTGTGTTTTTCAAACCAATTCTTCTTCATACTAGTCACCTCTTCTTCATTAACAACCGGATTTCTTTTTGATCAAACTCTTGACTCAGCATTTCTATTTCTTTATCGAAATCCTCATCAAATTCATGGAATTCCTGATTTTCTTGATTAACATATCGAACCGGCTCCTTTTCAATAGCTTCCTCCAAAATAGAATCATCAGTATGTATAAACTCCTGTTTCTCATCACAAACCATATCAGCAATAGTATTAACATCAAAATCAAAGTTAAACTCTTCCTCCATGACATTAAACAATCTAGCCAGCTCAGCTTTATCAACTTCAATCTCCCCCTCTTCCAATTCATATCTAACATCTTTTGAATGAAATAAAACAGGAGGCCGAGTTGATATAGAATCAACTAATAATACTTCCAACTTATCAACATTTTCTTCTCTAGAGCCTCAAGCTTGTTGTAATTGTTGTTCTATTTCACCATGTTGTTCTGGTTGTGTTTCTTGAATATCTTGAGTAGAACTAGATGCAACATGTATTCCAGTTATCACGATCCAAACCATCATCATTATCATTATTATCATGCTCAGGAGAATTATAATAGTCAACCTTTTGCTCATCGTCTTCTTCCTCCACTCAGCTACTGGTTCAGCAAGCGTTGTTAAGACCGTGCGTAGTGGGGCGCTTTGGGTGTTTTGGAGGGGGGAACGCTTTCCACAAAGCGCTGACTGGGGGAAAGCCTGTTTTGATTAGTGACTTGGTTTATTTATATTTTATTTAATAAATAATAATATTATTAATAATAAAGAGATGATAATTAGTAGGCTCTTCATCCACTACACCTTTTTTTTTGTGAAAAGCCCCTATGATGACGTGGTACCACATGACACAAAACGCTCAAATAGGTGCTCCATCCACTACACACAATTTTAGAGGAATTTACTTTTTATTTTTACCATTTTACTATTTCTAAAAAACTTGTGACTTTATTTATGCTCCCATTTCAACAACTATTTGTGACCGTCTTTATAACGATTGAACTCTTATCTTGTTTCTTTATCTTATTAATTGCGATTAAATTAATTTTTATATCTGTATTTTTATCTTTAAAAATAGAGACCACAAAAATAAATTGGGTGTCCAAACACGTGAAGAGACAACGTTTGGCTTGGTGTTTTAATGCTAGATCATTTTCTTTTTCTACCTATAAAATGGACCAAAACAAAGACTTAGTTTGGTATTAGCCATAACCACTTTGATCCGATGGTTATAGGGGTATCTCTATTTTCCCCGGGAATCTTAGAATTACCACCGTTTAGCTTTCAATTCACCTCTGACCATGAAATGAAATGTGAATAATATGTCCTCTTCTCTTTGAAAAAAGGGGCACTTCCGGTTCTGTCGGTGCTTAAAACAATTTTGCCTTCTCCATATTACTCTATAGTCAATATCTATATCTAGAGTCAATAATTTTATATGAGGAACTACTGCACTTGCTGCTGTTACTCTTCAGTTTTTTGTTGAACTCTATCCTGTAGAGGTAGTCAATGGATCAGTGATCGATACCTAGGCTTTGTCATAAACCAAATTGGTTACTTCAAATTACGTAAATCAATAGTTCAAACCGCAGTCAAGGGTAGGGCATTTCCCATTTTTTTAGGAACTTCTGTACTAGAAACAATGGTATCTCCAATTATAGCCCCCATGGGATGTAAAATATATCTCTTCTCACCATCCCTATAGTGTATGAGACAAATGTATGCAGTTCGATTTGGGTCGTATTCTATGGTTACAATTCTACCATATATGTCTTTTTCATTCCGTCAAAAGACGCTTGTGACCCCCCCCCCCCCCCCCGCATGCCATGCGGTAATGATTCCTCCGGCATTACGACCTTTACCACAATGATGCTGCCCATAGATCAAATTATTTCATGGATTATATATCACTTGACTGTCTACGATTCCATTGCCTGTGCTCGGGGTAGAAGTTTTATATAAATATACCACCATGCTATTAAGTATTTTGATTTAATTTCTTTTCTTTCTAACAGATGGAATATAATAACCCCGTTGAAGCGTACTAATCATACATCTATAATGCATTGTCTGTCCTACAATAGGTCCCATTCTTCTAGCCTTTTTCCCGAAGTCGATGATTATTCATCAAGATTACCTTGACACCAAAGAAGAGTTCGACCCAATGCTTTATTTCTGTCCTAGTTGATCATGATTCGACAATAGAAGTATATTGATTTTTCCCCAATAAATGAATACTTTTGTTTGTAAATATTGCATACCCGATTCCATCCATAAATCGAGTTGATTCCCTTTTAGTTCTAGTCTCAATAAGACTACTGATTCTAAATATTCATATAGTATGATATGAATACACCACATCAATTCGTTATGTATGGATGATGAGATTTCAATGATACAAAGCTAATTCCAATAGACTTATTGGAAAGTCCCATTGGCGTGCATCTAGTAGGAATTGAACCTATGAATTCGCCAATTATGAGTTGGGTGCTTTAACCAGTCAACCATGGATGCTTAGCGGGTCATAGTGAATGACCATATTCCATTCAAATGGAATCTTTCAACTAAAGCAATGAGATGCTTAAATGGAATTCTTCTAGTTCTAATAAATAAGGAGGAATTTAATGACAGAACATGAATTCAAGTCCTGAATTTTAGAATTGAGAGAGATCACTATTTCCTAGATTACTGGACCCAATTCAATTCAGTGGGATCTTTCATTCACATTTTTTTACACCTAGAATGTGTTACAAAACTTTTTGACTCCCGAATTTGGAGTATCCTGCTTTCACACAATTCATAGGGTTCACCAAGCAATCGATATTTCACGATCAAGGATGTAATACTCTTCGGTGTAGCGGTCCTTATATATTGTTGTTATGGGTCAAACTCTCGGTTAGAATCCTTATTAGTATCTTGAATAACATCCTAACAATCGGGATCCTCAGCAGGTTCGGAATCTTGAACCTTATTATCTGTAAACTAACTAATATGCTTGCGTGTTACTCTTTGGATAATAACCTGGAACAGCTAGTAGACTAAGTCATGCTGTTATTTCAGAGTTCCAGTTGAAAAGCACGTGGAAACCAGAAGAACAGGTCTACAATGGTTATATGAGTGCTGCTCAAGTGAAGACCTAATAAATAGGCTTATTTTTAAGGATATTTATTAGTTTTTTTCTATAAAAGAAGGCTGATGAAAACGTTATAGACACATCATTCTACACTCAATACACAATACTTGTACTTAGCTTTCATTCTCAAGCAGTTCTCGAGCTAGAACCACCTTTTTTCATTAATAAATTGAGGCATGGGATAGTTTTCCCCTCCCGAGGTTTTTTTTTCCGACGATCCTCACCGGGATCCTAGGTTTTTCCTTGCAACATCGCTGCGTTTATCTTTACTTTTGCTGAATTTACTTAATTGTTATTGAAACACACTACCTCACTTTACAAAGTTGTTCAATTATTACTTCGGTGATGTTTGACCAAATCAGTTTGGCGCCCACCGTGGGGCAAGTGATTTTTTTCATTCTCAAATCCTTATTCACTATCATTCAAAACCGTTACCTTGAAAAGCTATACTTAAAAATGCATCTCACTCAAAAATGCCTCTCAATCAAAAGCTGCATCTTCCGCCATGCCATCCGTGATTTTCGGAGCCTCTCAACCACTTCCTCCTCCACCTGTTGCCTTAAAGTAGAAGACCAAAGTCGAAATTAACATATTAGGAGCTGGAGGATTGAGCAACATGCCACCTCCTACAACAAGGCCTTCAACCAACATGCCACTCCAAAGATCCACGTCTCCCAACACGAGGCCCGTCCTTATGTTTAACGATGATATCTTTGATGTTTTAATACAGATGAAGGAAAACATGGAGACTCAGAGGCAAACCAACAACTCAGTCATGAGGAACTTCCAGGATATTCAGGCACAAGGGAAGAAACCGACAGAGGAATCCTTCACTCCATTGCTTCCTAGGAACCTGAACTTTGACCTGTCAAGATCCCAGGGGAACCATTATCAGGATGTCCCTCCCATGCAATCAACAAATAGGACGAGTGATCCTATCCAGACCACCAAGACAACTCCTACTCGGGAATTTGGTGTTATTCCAAGATCACCAGCTATGATTCCTGATGCTGGTAATTTAAATAATGTTATTATACCTGCAACTAACTATGACGCTGCGTTGGATCCCGGTATTAGCCCAATGATATAGAAGGATTTGAAAAAATTCAAGGAAGTTATCTCTAGATAAATCCTAAAAAGCATATTGCACAATATCGAGTAAGAATGTAGATAAATCCCATACCTCAAAATCTCAAATAAGCCTGCTTATGCAAGGCTTTGGCTCAATCTTAACTAGAGCTGCAATGAAATGGCTCCTAAATGTTCCTCCTTTTTCTCTCATATCTTTTGTTCATTTAGTTAATTTGTTTAATAAAAAATTTTCTTGCAGTGGGAGTTTTGAAAGGTTAACTAGTGACTTGTATAGAGTAACACACGCCAGAGATGAACTCCTTAGGGATTATGTCAGCAAATTCAGCAAGGAAGCCCTAGAGATCCCCAACTTTGATGTCGTGATGGTTGTGCAAGCCTTCAAAATGGGCCTCAAGAAGGATAGCTCCTTCTATAAGGATCTGGTTATGAACCCATGCGGGAACCTGGACGAAGCAAGGAACATGGGTCTATGGTTCATCAGGCAAGAAGAACATAAAAGGATTCAGCAAAGGCTGGATGGTTCCAACAGCTACAACAACCCAAATAGGAAGTTGGATTCCAATCATCCAAACCATATCGATCTAAGGCATATACTAGAAATGGCAAGGTCAATATGCTGGATGATGAATCTTATCGCAGTGTAAATGATTATTGTTTTTCAGTTGATATTCCTGGATTAATGTGTGCTATGCAAGATCTAGGTGAAAAAGCAAGATGGCCATGGAAAAATGAGAAAAATGGTTCCTAGAAGGACAAGTCCAAATTGTGCGCTTTTCAAGAAGACTTTGATCATCTGACGGAGGATTGTGTTGCTATAAGTAGGGAGATCAGTTACCTACTTAGAAAAGGTCCCTTAAAGGAGTTGATGGGAAAGAAAATCCAAAGCTGGGATCCTGAATAGGATCCCAAACGGGCGGGATCCCAGCCTCCAAGCGCTCGGATTATAAACATTATCTAAGGAGGTTCAAACATATGCGGCACATCTTACTCGGCAGCCAAAAGGAATGCCAAGATAGCTAAAGCAGAGAAGCCCGAGGGACCAACAAAAACAATGACTCTACCCAAGGAAGCCGATGTCTTATTCGATGATGAAGATCGGAATAATATTCAGGATCCTCACCACAATTATTCAGTTACAACCCTTTACATTGCTAATTGTTTTGTACGTAGGATCTTGGTGGACAACGGAAGTTCAGTGAATATCATTCAGCTCGATTCCCTGAAGAGGATGAACATCCCGAAACCAAGATTGTATCATGATCATCTGTCTTAGTGGGATTCAGTGGATAAGCCAAGAGTACAGTGGGAGAGATTAAGCTTCCAGTCTATGTTGAGGGAGTAAACTCTGTCCATAAGTTCTGTGTTATTAAGGCATTGACCTATTTTAATATAGTCATAGGTAGACCATGGATTCATGAGATGAAAGCAATCCCCTCAACTTGTCATCAATGCATCAAAATGCTGACACAATGGGGGATCGTTAAATTCAAGGAGATCAACAAGAAGCCAAATATTGCTATGCTTTCTCAATGAAGCCAATAACCAAACTAACTCAAGTATAGCAATCAAAGAACAAAGCACCTGATGTCTTGGAGGCAGCTGAACAAGAAATCAAAGAAGTACAATTAGATGCTCAGGATCCCAACATCAAAGTGCTAATAGGAATTGGGATCCCCAAAGAAACAAAAGATCAATTGATCAAGTTCCTCAAAAGCAGAATCTCAACCTTCACATGGAAACATGAGGATATGGCACGTATTTCTAAAAATATTAATACTCACAAGTTGGGATTGTATAAAAGTTTAAGGCCAATTCAACAATAGAGAAGAAAGTTCGAACCCGAAAGAAATATCATCATCCAAGAAGAGGTTGAGAGATTGTTGAAAGCAAAGATGATAAGGGAAGTAAAATTCCCAAGATGATTGGCTAATGTAGTGGTAGTCCATAAGAAGAATGGCAAGTGGAGAGCTCGTGTTGACTACACAGACCTCAACAAGGCTTGCCCCAAAGATCCTTTCCCATTACCATATATAGACTCCATGGTGGATGTAGCTGCCGGGCTTGAGATGCTAACCTTTATGGAAGCCTCTTTGGGATTCCAACAAATTCAAATGGAACCCCAGACCAAGAAGGCACGACTTTCATGACTCCAACATTCATATACTGCTATGCCTTTTGGTTTGAAAAATGCAGGTGCAACCTATCAAAAATTGGTCAACATGATGAACAAAGAAAAACTCGGGGATGCTATGGAGGTCTATACTGACGATATGGTGGTGTAATCAAAGAAATATAGAGATCATCTCTGGGATCTTGAAGAAGCCTTTGATATCTTTGACAAATACTACATGAAGTTAAACCCATCCAAGTGTCACTTTGGAGTGGGGTAGGCATGTTTTTGGGATACATGGTTACTAAGAGAGGAATAGAAGCAAGTCTAGAGCAGATTAAAGCCATCAAAAACCTGAAAGAACATGCTAATATAAAGGATTTTCAGAGATTAACCTGCAGGATCACAGCCTTGAATAGATTTTTCTCAAGATCTTCATAAAGGTGCAAAGAGTTCTATGAGATCCTGAAAAAGAACAAGAAGTTTGAACGGGGATAGAAGCATAAGAAGGTGTTTGAAGACTTAAACAATACCTTTCATCAGAACCTTTGCTCATGAAGTGTGAAGATTGCGAGCCATTATTCCTCTATTTGGCGGTATCCCGAGATACAACAAGTGTTGTACTATTCAACGATCCTGAAGGGCGATAACATCCTCTCTCCTATGTAAGTAAAAGTCTACTTGATGCTGAAACCAGGTATTCCCATTAGAAAACTTAATTATAGCTTTGTTTATTGCCTCTACCAAGTTAAGGCATTATTTTGAGACACATTCTATTTTTCAAAAATATTGTCCTATTAAAATGTTTTGAGAAAACCTAAAATGTCGAGTAGGATGGCTAAGTGGTCTGTTAAATTAAGTGCTTATGATCTTGCCTATGAGCCTAGAATAGCAATGAAATCCTAAGCTTTGGCTGACTATGTGGTTGATTTTAGTAAGGATATCCAGCAGGAAGCTGACTGGGAAGTTTAACAACTAGACTAGGATAAGGATATATGGATACTATTTACTTATGGGGGCTTAAAATGTCAGTGGGAGTGGGGCAGGCTTAGGAATCATCCTAAAATCTCCATAGGGGGATATAATACACCAGACAATCAGATGTGATTTCCAAGCAACCAATATTACAGCTGTGTACTAAGCTTTAATTGCTACCCTTCAGTTATCTAAGGATTTAGAAGTTAAAAATATTCATGTATTTGTGGATTCTCTATTGCTTGCTAACCACTTCAACGGCTCCTATGCTGTTAGAAGTGAAAAACTAACTGAATATCTCCAGATAGTTAAAAATCTGGCAGAGAAATTCGATTCCTTTGTCATTGAACAGGTATCTAGGGAGGAAAATGCTGAGGCAGATGCTTTGGCAAATCTTTGATTTTCCTTAAGGATCCTGACGGAAATAAATATTCCGATCATACATATCCTGAATCCAGCCATAGATATGCCATCACTCGATGAAAAGCAAGTCATAAGAGAAGCTTCGAAGCAAGATCCTCAAGTCAATGAAGTATCTAACATAGAAGATGCTACTCAGGATCCTCAAATTAATTAGAAATCCTAGATCTAACCTATCAAGAATTATTTGCAACACAACGAGATTTCTAAGGATGAGATACCTAGAGCCTTTAGTATGAAGATATCCAGGTTCATTATTTTAAATGACATTCTCTACAAAAAGTCTCTTGCATGTCTATACTTGAGATGCTTAAAGAATCCTGAAATGCAGGAAGTTTTAAAAGATATCAATGAAGGTAACTGTGGGAATCATGCTGGGTCGATCACTGTTTTCAAAATTCCTTAGGACCGGTTATTATTGGCCAACCATGAGGAAGGATGCAATGATCTATGCTAAAAAATGTGATGCCTGTCAAAGACATAGCAACATTCTTCATAACCACATGAGCCTATCCATCTAATAGTATCTTCATGGCCTTTCATGAAGTGGAAGATGGATATTGTGGGTAAGTTACCAACAGCCCAAGGAGGAAATTTTTTCATGTTAGCAATGACAAACTACTTTTCCAAATGGATTGAAGCACAAGCATTTGCCCAAGTTACAAGACGTGATATCTTTCATAAAAAAATATCCTGACACGCTTCGGAATCCCAGCCGAGAACATCTGCGATAATAGGTCTCAATTCATTGGCAAGAGAACCACTAACTTTTGTGCTGCATGGGGTATCAAGATGATCGCTTCCACTCCAATACACCCTCAAGCCAATGGACAAGCAGAATCTTCAAACAAGATCATCGTCAACAATTTAAAGAAGAAGCTGGGGACAAAGAAAGGAAAATGTTCTTCCATTTATGTTATGAGCAGATCAAACTACATCAAAGATTGCAACAAGGAAAACTCCTTTCTCTTTAGTGTTTGGGACCGAAGCGACGATTCCAACTGAAATGGTGATCCCTACTATAAGATCCTGCCTACATAATCCTAAAACCAATAATCAGGATCTTGCCAATGATATCTTGACATGGTGGATGAACTCAGGGATTCCGCGAGAATTTTTATGGCAGCATATCAACAAATAAACACAAAGTCATATAAAAAGAATTTTAGGGTCAGAAGATTTCAACTGGGAGATTTAGTATTAAGAAAGGCATTTTAAAACACAATGGATACCAAGGATTGAACACTAGCACCCAATTGGGAAAGACGATACAAAATAGAAGTTGAAGCAGGAAAGGGAGCATATCAGCTATCTGCTATGGATAGTAGGATCCTGCCGAGATCCTGGAATGCTGTTAACCTCAAACTTTACTTTGTGTGAGTTAGAATTTTATTTCAAACTTAGTATTGTATGTATCCTAATCCTACTATTTCAATTATTCATTTATATTATTTTTGAATCCCATTACTGACTTAAGCATCGGAAGGGTCTTGGCCGAGCTAACACCCACCCTCACCAAGGTTCAAGTGTTTTGCATAATCAGGATCCCGACTAAGAAGTGAATGCATTCCTAGGGGTTTGGCCACCTCTCTATGTTTAAGGTTTTAATACCTTCTAAGGTTTAAAGGTCTTCACCTTTCTAAGAACTGGGTTTAAACACCTCGCCAGGAGCGCACGTGTCCACATGGAATTGAAAATGGCGGGACCAGTTCATCTTAATGGTGATTGACGATTTCATTATTATTGGTTACTTGGTGATCCTCAAGCATATTATCAATGGAATAACATAAACATGTCATACAACCTTGGTTTGTCCCAAGTATTTACATAAGGTTTTGACATATTCATATCATTCACGTTTGGCTTGTCTCAAGTATTTACATATGGTTTTGTCATATTCAAGTCACCTACGATTAGCTTGTCCAAAGTATTTAAAAGTTGCATGTTAACTTAAGATCAAAAGTTGTTTCGGGATTTTCCCAGAATCTTTATGATCAAAATTATTTTTGGGATTTTCCCCAGGATCTTTATGATCAAACCTACTTTGGGATTTTTCCTGGGATCTTCATGATCACCTAGTTATCTCAATCATTATGTATTGCATGATCTCAAAGTTTAACCCAAGATAAAGATTATAGCGATTGATCGGAAATTCAAAGATTCCTAGTGTGTACAAAATTTAAACCTTAGCCTACCCTTATCAGGTTTGACAACTTGTTTACTTTTCCTAAGTATGTGGTGAAATGTTGTTTCCCAAATTGATGATTTATCCGATCAAGCATAATATAATAAGAGCTATTATCAACATATTTTGACGTAAAATTAAATAGACATAAATAAAACCTAAAGGTTATCATCATATTAATCAAAAGAAATATCTTTGATTTCGTCATGAAACTCAGGATCCCTCCATCTAGAAATTTTTCCTAAGCTTATTAGAAATAGTTAAAGCTTCGTCCTGAAACTTAGGATCCCTCCACCTTAAACAATTCATTGTCTTGAAGCATAAAAATAAAACTGTTCAAAGATCACGACAACATGGCAGGAAAAGTAAATTATCTAGGGTTACAACCATATAAAAAAATTCATTATCCTTCACTGCCCCTCAGCGAAGCCTGCATCCATCCCGACCTGCATAATCTTGTCACCATCACCAGCTTCAGCACCCCCAACCTTATCCTCAGTAGCCTTGCTCATCTCCGCATGTTCATGTTCGTGTTCCAAGCCTAACTCAGCCCTTAGCTCCACTACCCTAACCTTCAAACCTTTTAGATCCTAGGATGCCTTGTCAAACTTGGGTCCATGGCCTCTTCCATCAACGTGACTCTTGCATGGTAGATGGAGTGAGCGGCAGAAAGCTGGAGATTCGTCTTGAATTCCTGCAATTCCTTGGCGTGAGTAGCCTTGATTGCCTCGTGATCCTTCTTTTGTCGTTCATATAGCTCAGATTTCTTTTCAAGGATAACGGACTTGGCCTCATCGATGTTGGTAAGATTGTCCACCTTCTGCCTGCAGACCTCAAGTTCCTGCATCGTGCTTTTGTGCATCCTTATGATTTGCTCAATACCCTACAAAGGTACAAACAGGTTAGTTTCAGAACATGAACAAAAATAATTAGGGAATTGTGGAATTCCTTACCTGCTGGCCGATAGGCTAAAGATTCTCAAAGGTTAGAGTTTCGGCAGCATGCACAACTACCTCACACCCCCTTCTCTTCTTTGATGAGGAGGGCTTGCTCTTGGAAGACGGGCCAAGTGGTTTGGAAACTTTAGCAGTACTTGGTTCTTTCTTCTTGATGATATTCTCGAGATCTTCTAGCATAAAGCTTGCTTGGTTGAGGAAAAATTCAAAATCTACATAAAGTATGAAAAGACAACTTGAAATCATGATTGGGATACTCGTCAGACATGCTTTCTGAGACATGGCTGGTAGAGGAAGAGACAACGATTTCTAGACGATAAAGACTCTCTATCTCTAGGATCCTCAAAATGGCAAGGATCCTCTTGAAAGCTTCTTCTGTTGGTGGTGCAAGATCCCCGAAATTCGGCGCTGCATTTACAAAGAAAAAGATAAGTATTCAGCTCATTTAAATTATGTATTTAATTTCTATTTAATCCTATCATTGACAACCCACTGGAAAGGAAGATTTTTGCCAGCTGAGATAGAATCCCTTAGGACAAAAAGAATTACCTATTCCATTCCTTATCATTTTATGTTGTTTTCAGGATCAGGTAAGTTTGGTTTGCGATAATTTGAAATACAAATCTGCTAGAGCCGTGCATTCTCAAGTGATAAACAATGGCTAAATCGGAGATTTCAAAATCAAGATTATGGGTGGTGATAATGTGATTTAACATAAACAGAGTCCTCCAAGCCATTGGCATCATATGGGCATAACTCAAGCTGGTGACTTTGAAGAACTTGGAAATAAAAGGCGGGAAAGGGTAAGACAAGCTAAGAGAAAAGGGATAATAAGTGAAGCAAACCCATGTTTTAGAAATAAGATCTAATCGCAACTATTTCTCGAAAGGACGTTAATGGTTCATTCAGGAAACACCTCTTCAGTTTGAAGATGAGCGACGTCATAATCGGTAAAGTTGCAAGTTTCGATATTCGGAAAGGCGAGCAACTCCTAATTAAGGAACTCTTTATCGGAATCCTCAGGCGACACGAAGGATCTGGTTCTCTTCCTTGCCATCGGAGATTATTTTTAAGGCAAAAACCCTAGGAAATTCATAAAATAAGAAGTGGAAGAGAGAGGATATTACCTTGACTCTGGGTTGAAGATGGAGATAAATAATGCTTGAGCATAGCAATTATAGGCAATTATCCCAACATTTAAGATGTGGTAGTTAATTTTCTTAGGAATTTGAAGCAAGTCTTTTCACATTAGTTGGGCGACGTCATCAAGATAAGAATAAAGAAAAATATTACCGTTGTAAAAGTGGTTTGAAGTTGGCATATTTTCTGGGGACAATTGTTATGGGTCAAATTCTCGGTTAGGATCCTGACTAGTATCTTGAATGATATATTGACAATCGGGATCCTCAATAGGTTCGGAATCCTGAACCTTGTTATGTGTAAACTAACTAATATGCTTACAGGTTACTCTTTGGCTAAAGACCTGGAACGGCTAGTAGACTATGTCTTGCTGGTATTTCGGAGTTCCAGTTAAAAAGCATGTGGAAGCCAGAACAACAGGTCTACAACGGTCATATGAGTGTAGCTCAAGTGAAGACCTAGTAAATAGGCTTATTTTTAGGGACATTTGTTAGTTTTCCTTTCAATAAAAGGAGGCTGATTGAGAACGTTTTAGACACGTCATACTGCACTCACTAAAAATACTTGTACACAGCGTTCGTTCTCATGCAATTCTCGAGCTGTAACCACTTTTTTTCATTAATAAATTAAGGCATGGGATAGTTTTCCCCTTCCGAGGTTTTTTTCCGAAGATCTTCACCGGAATCCTAGGTTTTTCCTCCCTACATTGCTGTGTTGAGCTTTACTTTTGCCGAATTTACTTAACTTGTTATTGAGAAACATACTGCCTCACTTTACTAAGTTGTTCAATTATTACTTCGGTGATTTTCGACCAAAACAATCGTATTAACATTCAAAATATGGCCGAAAGAAAAAAAAAATCTATTTGATAGCGCTTCTTCCTATATCTATGAATTCTATTGGACCCCATTGGACCATATATGATACATTGGAAGAATCCGTTGGGTCTTCCAATATCAATAGGTTGATTGTTTCACTCCTGTATCTTCCAAAAGGAAAAAAGATCTATGAGAGTTCTTTCCTAAATCCGAAAGAGAGTACTTGGGTTCTCCCAATAACTAAAAAGTGTAGCATGCCTGAATCTAAATGGGGTTCACGGTGGTGGAGGGACTAGATCGGAGAGCGATTCTAGTTGCAAGATATCTAATAAAACCATCGCTGGAATTGAGATATTATTCAAAGATAAAGATCTCAAATATTTGGAGTTTGTCTTTGTATATTATAGGGATGATCCGAAGGTACGGAATGTATCGTCAAATATTCAATATGATTCCACAAGATCTAGTTTCGTTCAAGTAAGGGATTCTAGCCAACTGAAAGGATCTTCTGATCAATTCAGAGGTCATTTTGATTCCATTAGTAATGAGGATTAGGAATATCATGCATTGCTCAATTAAAGAGAGATTCAACAACTAAAAGAAAGATCGCTTCTTTGGGATCCTTCTTTTCTTCAAATGGAAGGAACAGAGATAGAATCAAACCGATTCCCGAAATGCCTTTCTAGACATTCCTCAATATCCTGGCTATTCACCGAACATGTGAAGCAGATGATTAATCATATGCTTCCGGAAGAAATCAAAGAATTTATTGGGATTAATCCTACAAGATCCGTTCGTTCTTTTTTCTCTAACAAATGGTCAGAACTTCACCTGGGTTCGAATCCTACCGAGAGGTCCTCTAGAGATCAGAAATTGTTGAAGAAACAACAAGATTTTTTTTCTCAAGCGATCGGAAAATAAAGAAATGGTTAAACTATTCAAGATAATTACGTATTTACAAAATACCATCTCAATTCATCCAATTTCATTAGATTCGGGATGTGATATGGTTTCGAAGGATGAACCGGATATGGACAGTTCCAACAAGATTTCATTCTTGAACAAAATCCATTTTTTTATTTATTTCATCTACTCCATGACTGGAACAGGGGAGGCTACACGTTACACCACGACTTTGAATCAGAAAAGAGTTTTCAAGAAATAGCAGATTCATTCACTCTATCAATAATCGAACCAGATCTGGTGTATCATAAGAGATTTGCCTTTTCTATTGATTCCTATGGATTGGATCTAAAACAATTTTTGAATGGGGTATTTAACTCCATGTATGAATGGAAAAAGACATCTTTGTTGGTTTTATTGGTTCTATTTCCTATTTTTTATGAAGAAAATGAATCATTTTATCAAAGGATCAGAAAAAGGGACCGGATCTCCTACGAGAATGATTTGGAAGAGCCAAAACCAAAAATAGTGGAGGTAGTCAATCAATATAGATTGATCCGAAATCTTATTCAAATCCAACTTAGCACCCTTAGGTACATAAGAAATGCATTGAATCAATTCTTTCTAAGGAATAGATCCGATCGCAACTTCGAATATGGAATTCAAAGGGATCAAATAAGAAAGGAAACTCTAAATCATATAACTCTAATGAAACATACGATCAACCAACATTTATCGAATTTGAAAAAGAGTCAAAAGAGATGGTTCGATCCTCTTTTTTTTTAACCGAGAGATCCATGAATCGGGATCCTAATGCATATAGATACAAATCGTCCAATGGGAGTAATAATTTCTAGGAACATTTGGAACATTTCGTTTCTGAACAGAAGGGCCGTTTTCAAGTAGTGTTCGATCGATTACGTATTAATCCATATTTGATTGATTGGTCTGAGTTTATCGAAAAAAAAGATTTGTCTTAGCCACTTCTTTTGTTTTTGTCCAAGTAGCTTCTTTTTTTTTATCTAACTCACTTCCTTTTTTGTTTGTCAGTTTCGGTAATATCCCAATTCATAGGTCCAAGATTTACATCTATGAATTGAATGGTCCGAATTATCCACAGTTTTTAGAATCAATAGGTCTTCAAATCTTTCATTTGAAAAAAATTGAAACCTTCTTATTGGATGATTGTGAGACTTGCCAAAAATCGAAATCTTGATCAATGGAGGAACAATATCACCATTTTTGTTCAATAAGATACCAAAAAATGGGTTTCCCTATCTATAATAATATATATAAACGAAACCCCTAAAATCCTATGTGTCGTGATGTGGTCGCTCCCCCCTTTTATGAAAGCCACCAGATTGCTTGATTTTTAAATGGAGGCCTCTTATTAATTTAACCCAAATTACTCTTACCAAAACCAGATAGCTCTTAAATGGGTTGTAACATCTCATTATATTAAAAATTAATTTCATAAAATATTTGATATAAAAATCCTATAAAATAGGGATATACTAAAAATTAATATCCTATTTTATTTTAAAAAAAAAGATATTATTTATACTTAAGAAACAATTTTATAATAAAGAAAATAAAGGGGTAATGGCTATCATCAAACCCGGATAGCTTTTAAACCAGATTATAACACATCATTTATTTGTGAAACCATTTTACCATCAAACTTCAAGTATATTAATTATTAACTTTTTTACAATAAATAGAATTAAAATCTAAATATACATATATAAATATTAAAAACGAATAATTAAAGACAACCCCCCATAATACGGGGAATAAAATCTAGTGCGTGTTATAAGTGAACATATATATTAATGTAAAATTTTAAAATTGATCGCAACATGGTAATAAATATGGCGGCACAAACAATAAGAAAGCAAAACCAATAAGTAAAACTGAATTCTATGATATATGTAAAGGAACTCTTTATTCATGCTAATTTTCGATACATAAGGGATAAGTTGTTTTTTTATAAATTCGCTTTTGAAAAATAAATTTGCATAAGGACTTACAAGACACATTTTGTATGGTTCAAGTAAATTGGCCGGGGAAACATTGCTCATAGACATACACAGGCTTTTAATTTTAGAGAAAACAACGTGAACAACAAAGGAATAAAAATATCTTTTGCGGGTGATCACAACTTATGATACCAGTATACACCATCGTGCTTGCTATCTTCATCAGGCTCGATGTACATGCATTCCTTAGCCTCTCGCCACATCGCTTTGAAGATTGGAGTCCTATCAATCTTATAGTAATCACCCAAAACCGGTTTGATTGCGTCCCTAGCTTCCTTTGCATGATAATGTGGAATATATGAGATGAGGTGATGCAATACATGAGTGTGCGTTACGTCATGGAATACCCTGTTTAGAAATCCAAAATCTCTATCGATTGTCGATAACGCTCCTTTGATCCAGTTCCACTCGGTGGAGTCATAATGTGGCAAGGAGAGATGGGTGTGGTGCAAATAAGTGATCAAAACGAAGAAAGCATGCACGCCTATCACAGGAACTAGATACATGCACATCGCCCAAGTGAATCCTTTCACTGCTACAAGCTGCCGAAGAGCATAAAGAACTGCAAGAATACCAAGATCCGAGAGCAGAACTTGAATTCTTTCACGCTCGGTGAAAATGGGACTTAATGGATCAAAGTGGTTGGCAAATCTTTGGTATTTCTTCCCAGAAACGTTAGTCAACAGATACAAAGGAAACCCGAGGGTCAACCTAAATACCAAAGTGAAGACTCGGCCAGGTGGGTTGTTAAGAACTTTTGAATAAATCATAACTTTGGATTTACGTTTAGGGATGTAAACTTCGTCATTATCAAGTGAGTTTGTGTTGGCATGGTGGCTTCGATGGCTGTACTTCCAAGAGAAATAAGGGGTAAAGAGAGCCGAATGGAGGATGAATCCAACAGTGTCATCAACCCACTGGTATTCACTAAAGGCGTGGTGACCACATTCATGACCAATCACCCATAAGCCGGTCAGGATGCTAGCTTGGCAAAACCAGTAAACGGGCCATGCTAGGTAAGCTAAAGGAGTAGGGAGAAGGGGAATGTAAGTGTTTGCAAGGAAGTAAAAGACGTAGGTAACAATAAGATCGTGGACAACATAGTATGACGAACGGATGAGCGATCGCTGGAAGCAACGGGCTGGGATTGCCTTTTTCAGATCACTCAACGAGAATGGTGGATCAATCGGGACACGTTTCAGAACGTCAGATGAATCCGACATCCGGCCACCTGCTCCCATATTTCTGAAATCTGACAGCAATACAAGAGCAGAAACTCGATCAAGGAAGAAGAAGGGTCTTGAAAGACAATATGTGTTACTTTGTGTTCTTGTTCTATGTTGTTCCACATGCAAGCTTAGTATTTATGGTCACATGCGGTCAAAGCCGACGGCTCAAATAAAGATTTTAGTCCTGCATACACTTAAAATCACTCATGTTTGGAGGCTATGAAATTTCTTAGTCCTTTCGCTGGCATATCTAGTTAGTTATGTTAATAAAATAATGATATTTAAATCAAACAAGTATTTTAGTTGCTCCATGTAACAACTTGGTTTCTGTCCTTTTGTACATATCACTTGGTTGAGTCAATTAATTGAATAGGCAACTTGACGTTATTAATAGATACTCATATTAATAAAATAATAAAGAAATATAATCCGATATTGTTGTAATATCATAAATTGTCATTATCCTTAGCTAACTACAGCTAGTTTTCTTCCATATCTACGAGCACTTTTTACTAAATCTTATCACCCTCACATTAGTCCATATGCTTGATTATATTTGGGTTAATTGCCAGAGTTGTTATGTGTGATCAACTTACTCTACCATCGTCCGTTCTTATTCAAGGATGAATGCAATAAAGAGAACTAAGTACAATGATGTCAATGTATCTGCCAACAATGATGTGTGCAACATCAAGATTATAAGGCAGACAACAATTAAGCATAAAAAGCTTCAATCATAATGTTGAAGATGACAAAAAAAATGTTAACATGATAGAGAGTCAAGAAATCTAGGAAAGAAATAAATTTTAATAATTGTAGAAAATGTAAAGAGATAGGTAATTTGGAGAAATTAGTTAAAATAAAGAAGCAAAGTGGTTCATCTATTAAAGAATTCAATGAACTCTTTTCAGCAGAATAAAAAATACGTGGTGCCGGTAACTCAAATGAATAGAAGGGTGAAAAAACGAAATATAAGTTCAAAAAATAATCATCATATAAACAAACATTTAGATCACTAATTTAGAATTTTATTATCTATTTTAACTAATGTTTAGACTATGGTTTATTGTTTACGTTGATCGAAATTAATGTTTCGGTTATGGTCTTTTATTTAATTAGAGTTAAGTGTAGAAATTACCTATGTGGTAAATAACGTTATGCAAGAATCAACATGTGGTCAAAGCCGGCGGCTCAAATAAAGATTTTAGTCCTGAAAATACACTCACATTTGGAGGCTATGAAATTTCTTCTTTTCGCTAGCATATCTAGTTAGTTATATGAATAAAATAATGGTATATACTTATATCAAACAAGTCCTTTTATTCTGCGATGCATCAATTTGGTTTCTGTCTTTTTGTGAGAATTGTCACTTGGGACTTGGTTGACTGGATTTGTTGTGGTTCTTGTTGGTGTGAATATGATGAGGAGGCCTAAAGGTTGGAACATCTCGTGGATAGGTTTCAGATGAAGAACTTTCGTAGTGGCCGCGAATGAGAGGGAGAAGTGGCACGAACACCGCCCCCAGCGAGAAGTGGGAGATATTGGTGAATGGCGAGAAATATTTCCCGGTCAAAAATTGTGAGGCCCACCTGATTTTATTATTTTTTTTTATTCATATAAGCACTAAAATTGTGACACTTCTCCCTCCAATCTCTCCCCCGCCACTACACTTCTAAAATATAATCTATTTTCTTGCTGACTGGGTGTCACGTGATACACTTCTCCCCTACCACTACGCATGTGGAAATCAAACATGCTTCGTTTTTATTGGATTTGTAGTCCTATTCTTATCTTGCCAGTGGGTCCCAAGGTACATATTATATATCTTTATTATGCATGCAAATAAACTTTTCGCGTCTTTACAAGGAATTTATTTTAGGTTTTACGATTACAGATAAAAATAGGAAGTTGGCTTGGTTTAAATAGGAAAAGATTCTCACAGATAAAAGTAAGGATGGTTTAGGCATTGATACCCTCTACTCTTTCAATAATGCTTTGTTAATTAATTGGAGGTAGAGATTCACAATGCTTTGGGTTCAAATTATAAAAGCCAAACAAAGGAATTCGCTGGCAGTCGTTCTATTAAAGGATATAGGGTACTAGGGTTTGCGATCTTATAGATGAATATGCTAAGAATCTGAATGAGACCGTGTAAGGCCAAATACTAAAGTTTACCTTACCAAATACCAAGTTAGTGCAGAAAGTTTTACCGTTTAAATGTAATCGGGATTTACGGTGGGCCAAAACATAAGTGTTGTTAATCAAAGAGCTCGATGCTTATAACTGTATTTGATATATTTGTGAATGAATTTTACAATAATAGGGAAAACATAGTTATAATAAATTACAAGGTCTAAATGAGGAAAATATATGAGTATAATAAGGCTGTCAATTGGTTGTAATGGCTTTAATTGTGCTCCTTGATTTTGGGCTCTAATGAATTGACCAATTCCATGAAATCTTTTTCCCTTTTTAATTATTATTTTTTCAACACTCCCCCTCAAGTTGAGTAGTAGGGTCTCAGATACTTAACTTGCTTAGACAATGGCCGAAGATTCTCCCATTAACTGCTTTTGTTAGTATGTCGGCTAACTGATCTTCTGGACGATCAAATGGGAGTTTATAATTTATAATCCACACAATCCATACGCCATGATGTATAGGGTGTATGAGACAAATATTTCACGTGACCGGGCGGAAAGACGAGTTCCTATTTTCACGAGCTAATTTGGACTCATAAATCAAACTCCTATTAATTAGAAAGTTAATGATCCATTTCATTAATTTATTTATTCCATTAACTCGTCCATTCCATTTTTTTTTTGTCTATTTTATTACTTTAAAATAATCAGACACAAAACTGCTTTTTCTAAGGATAAAAGCGACTTTACCTGTACGCGGTAAAAGTGAACTTATTAGTGTAAAATTTAAAATTGAACGCACATGATTATCAATATGACGGTTCAAACATTAATAAAGCAAAATCCAATAAGTAAATCTAAAATTTATAATAAATCTAAGGAACTCTTTATTCATGCTAATTTTCGATACATAAGGGATAAGTTGTTTTTTTATAAATTCGCTTTTGAAAAATAAATTTGCATAAGGACTTACAAGACACATTTTGTATGGTTCAAGTAAATTGGCCGGGGAAACATTGCTCATAGACATACACAGGCTTTTAATTTTAGAGAAAACAACGTGAACAACAAAGGAATAAAAATATCTTTTGCGGGTGATCACAACTTATGATACCAGTATACACCATCGTGCTTGCTATCTTCATCAGGCTCGATGTACATGCATTCCTTAGCCTCTCGCCACATCGCTTTGAAGATTGGAGTCCTATCAATCTTATAGTAATCACCCAAAACCGGTTTGATTGCGTCCCTAGCTTCCTTTGCATGATAATGTGGAATATATGAGATGAGGTGATGCAATACATGAGTGTGCGTTACGTCATGGAATACCCTGTTTAGAAATCCAAAATCTCTATCGATTGTCGATAACGCTCCTTTGATCCAGTTCCACTCGGTGGAGTCATAATGTGGCAAGGAGAGATGGGTGTGGTGCAAATAAGTGATCAAAACGAAGAAAGCATGCACGCCTATCACAGGAACTAGATACATGCACATCGCCCAAGTGAATCCTTTCACTGCTACAAGCTGCCGAAGAGCATAAAGAACTGCAAGAATACCAAGATCCGAGAGCAGAACTTGAATTCTTTCACGCTCGGTGAAAATGGGACTTAATGGATCAAAGTGGTTGGCAAATCTTTGGTATTTCTTCCCAGAAACGTTAGTCAACAGATACAAAGGAAACCCGAGGGTCAACCTAAATACCAAAGTGAAGACTCGGCCAGGTGGGTTGTTAAGAACTTTTGAATAAATCATAACTTTGGATTTACGTTTAGGGATGTAAACTTCGTCATTATCAAGTGAGTTTGTGTTGGCATGGTGGCTTCGATGGCTGTACTTCCAAGAGAAATAAGGGGTAAAGAGAGCCGAATGGAGGATGAATCCAACAGTGTCATCAACCCACTGGTATTCACTAAAGGCGTGGTGACCACATTCATGACCAATCACCCATAAGCCGGTCAGGATGCTAGCTTGGCAAAACCAGTAAACGGGCCATGCTAGGTAAGCTAAAGGAGTAGGGAGAAGGGGAATGTAAGTGTTTGCAAGGAAGTAAAAGACGTAGGTAACAATAAGATCGTGGACAACATAGTATGACGAACGGATGAGCGATCGCTGGAAGCAACGGGCTGGGATTGCCTTTTTCAGATCACTCAACGAGAATGGTGGATCAATCGGGACACGTTTCAGAACGTCAGATGAATCCGACATCCGGCCACCTGCTCCCATATTTCTGAAATCTGACAGCAATACAAGAGCAGAAACTCGATCAAGGAAGAAGAAGGGTCTTGAAAGACAATATGTGTTACTTTGTGTTCTTGTTCTATGTTGTTCCACATGCAAGCTTAGTATTTATGGTCACATGCGGTCAAAGCCGACGGCTCAAATAAAGATTTTAGTCCTGCATACACTTAAAATCACTCATGTTTGGAGGCTATGAAATTTCTTAGTCCTTTCGCTGGCATATCTAGTTAGTTATGTTAATAAAATAATGATATTTAAATCAAACAAGTATTTTAGTTGCTCCATGTAACAACTTGGTTTCTGTCCTTTTGTACATATCACTTGGTTGAGTCAATTAATTGAATAGGCAACTTGACGTTATTAATAGATACTCATATTAATAAAATAATAAAGAAATATAATCCGATATTGTTGTAATATCATAAATTGTCATTATCCTTAGCTAACTACAGCTAGTTTTCTTCCATATCTACGAGCACTTTTTACTAAATCTTATCACCCTCACATTAGTCCATATGCTTGATTATATTTGGGTTAATTGCCAGAGTTGTTATGTGTGATCAACTTACTCTACCATCGTCCGTTCTTATTCAAGGATGAATGCAATAAAGAGAACTAAGTACACAGTATAATACATGTAATTAATGATGTCAATGTATCTGCCAACAATGATGTGTGCAACATCAAGATTATAAGGCAGACAACAATTAAGCATAAAAAGCTTCAATCAAAATGTTGAAGATGACAAAAAAATGTTAACATGATAGAGAGTCAAGAAATCTAGGAAAGAAATAAATTTTAATAATTGTAGAAAATGTAAAGAGATAGGTAATTTGGAGAAATTAGTTAAAATAAAGAAGCAAAGTGGTTCATCTATTAAAGAATTCAAAGAACTCTTTTCAGCAGAATAAAAAATATGTGGTGCCGGAATCTCAAATGAATAGAAGGGTGAAAAAACGAAATATAAGTTCAAAAAATAATCATCATATAAACAAACATTTAGATCACTAATTTAGAATTTTATTATCTATTTTAACTAATGTTTAGACTATGGTTTATTGTTTATGTTGATCGAAATTAATGTTTCGGTTATGGTCTTTTATTTAATTAGAGTTAAGTGTAGAAATTACCTATGTGGTAAATAACGTTATGCAAGAATCAACATGTGGTTAAAGCCGGCGGCTCAAATAAAGATTTTAGTCCTGAAAATACACTCACATTTGGAGGCCCACCTGATTTTATTATTATTTTTTTATTCATATAAGCACTAAAATTGTGACACTTCTCCCTCCAATCTCTCCCCCGCCACTACACTTCTAAAATATAATCTATTTTCTTGCTGACTGGGTGTCACGTGATACACTTCTCCCCTACCACCACGCATGTGGAAATCAAACATGCTTCGTTTTTATTGGATTTGTAGTCCTATTCTTATCTTGCCAGTGGGTCCCAAGGTACATATTATATATCTTTATTATGCATGCAAATAAACTTTTCGCGTCTTTACAAGGAATTTATTTTAGGTTTTACGATTACAGATAAAAATAGGAAGTTGGCTTGGTTTAAATAGGAAAAGATTCTCACAGATAAAAGTAAGGATGGTTTAGGCATTGGTACCCTCTACTCTTTCAATAATGCTTTGTTAATTAATTGGAGGTAGAGATTCACAATGCTTTGGGTTCAAATTATAAAAGCCAAACAAAGGAATTCGCTGGCAGTCATTCTATTAAAGGATATAGGGTACTAGGGTTTGCGATCTTATAGATGAATATGCTAAGAATCTGAATGAGACCGTGTAAGGCCAAATACTAAAGTTTACCTTACCAAATACCAAGTTAGTGCAGAAAGTTTTACCGTTTAAATGTAATCGGGATTTACGGTGGGCCAAAACATAAGTGTTGTTAATCAAAGAGCTCGATGCTTATAACTGTATTTGATATATTTGTGAATGAATTTTACAATAATAGGGAAAACATATTTATAATAAATTACAAGGTCTAAATGAGGAAAATATATGAGAATAATAAGGCTGTCAATTGGTTGTAATGGCTTTAATTGTGCTCCTTGATTTTGGGCTCTAATGAATTGACCAATTCCATGAAATCTTTTTCCCTTTTTAATTATTATTTTTTTCAACACTCCCCCTCAAGTTGAGTAGTAGGGTCTCAGATACTTAACTTGCTTAGACAATGGCCGAAGATTCTCCCATTAACTACTTTTGTTAGTATGTCGGCTAACTGATCTTCTGGACGATCAAATGGGAGTTCTATAATTCATGTTTCGAGCTTCTCACTAATAAAGTTTCTGTCGACTTCTACATGTTTTGTTCGATCATGCTGGACTGGATTTTCTGAGATTTGAATTGCAGCTTCATTGTGACACATAATTCTACTTCTATCTTTCGGAGGAAAGCCAATTTCTGTAAGAGCTTCCGAACCCATAGGACTTCTGTTAAACCACGTGCTATTCCTCTGAATTCAGCTTATGCACTTGAGAGAGCAACTACCTTCTGTTTTTTACTTCTCCAAGTTACCAGGTTCCCGCCAACTAACATGAAATATCGTGATGTAGACCTTCTATTCCCTTTATATCCTGCCCAGTCAGCATTTGTATATACTTGAACATCTAAATGCCCGTTTGGTTTGAATAGAACCCCATGACTAGTTGTCCCCTTGAGATACCTAATGATTCTTAACACAGCTTCCGTGTGAGCAGCCTGAGGTTGGTGCATGAATTGACTAACAATCCCAACAGCGTAAGCTATATCAGGTCGAGTGTGTGCGCGATATATTAACTTTCCCACCAGTTATTGGTATCTTTATTTATTTGCCAATTCCGCTTCAGGTTCCATGTGCAATCTGTGGTTCACCATCATGTGGGTTTCTATTGGTTTGCAGTCCATCATACCTGTCTCTGCTAGAAGATTAAGTATATACTTGCGTTGACTGATAAAGATCCCTTGTTTAGATCTTAATACTTCAATTCCCAGAAAATACTTTAATCTTCCCAGGTCTTTCATTTCGAATTCTGCAAATAGATTCCCTTTTAGTTGTTCAATTTCTTCCTTGTCATTTCCTGTAATAATCATGTCATCAACATATACGACTAGACATGTTACAAAATTGTTTCTCCTTTTAAGGAACAACGTATGGTCTGCGTTACTTTGTTTAAAACCATAATTTTTCATTGCGAGGGTAAACCTTCCAAACCATGCCCTAGGAGATTGCTTTAACCTGTAGATGGATTTTTTTAACCGACAAACTTCTTGATTTTTATTTTCCCCTGGGAATCTGGGAAGAGCCTCCATGTATATTTCTTCTTTGTGTTCTACATAGAGTTGTTAAAAACAAATTTAGAAAAGAAAATAATACTACATAAAGTTGTTAAAAAGTTTAACAAATGTTGTATACAGACACACACACATATATATATATATAAATAATAATAATAATAATAAATAATAATAGCAGGGATCTTTCAATGACCTGAAAAACCCCACAAATGAGAAATATGGCACAGCCTATCATCCTCAAACCGATGGGTAATCCGAGCGAACGATTCAAACGCTCGAAGACAAGCTTAGATCATGTGTCATGGATTTCGGTGGAAACTGGGATTCTCATATTCACTTGATTGAGTTTTCATACAATAACAGTGTTAATTCGAGTATCGGTATGGCACCATTCGAAGCACTTTATGGTCATAATGTCGTTCCCCTATCTGTTGGAGTGAAATTGGTGAAACCCAAATCACTGTCCCGAAACTCGTTCAACACAGTACTAATCGAATCGCTTAAATTCGACTAAAATCTCTTAGCCGCTCGTAGCTGTCAAAAGAGTTACGCTAATAATTGACGACAACCACTCGAGTTTAACATCGGCCACCGTGTACTTCTCAAGGTATCCCCTTGGAAAGGTGTGGTTCGTTTCAGCAAGAAAGGCAAACTATCTCCTCGATTTGTTGGAACTTTCAAGATTCTCAACGTGTCGGTAGTGTGGCTAATACTCTCGAGCTTCTCCAAGAACTTTCGAATATTCATCTGACGTTTCATGTTTCTAATCTAAAGAAATGTCTAACTGAGGGAAATCTCCACAAACCGCTCGATGAGGTGCGCATTGATGAAATAATGCAATTTGTTGAGAAACCAGTGGAAATCATGGATCACAAAGACAAAGAAACCAAGCGTAGCCATATACCCTTGGTAAAGGTTTTTTGGGAATCTAAGCATGACGTTGAATTCACTTGGGAGCAGGAAGACCAAATGCGAACTAAGTATCCTCATATTTTTATTCGGATTCTTCTACTTAATTTGGGGACGAAATTCTCAAAAGTGGGGAACGTTGTGACTATCGTCATTATTTTATTTGTATTTGTAATTATATTCGTTAAACTAACCCGGTTTTTCATTTCAATGTATTCTCGATTATCGTTCATCATTAATATATTATTCATGATGATTTATGGTAATCGTTCGTTCTTTTTCTATTCATTTTGATTAGTTAACGAAATTCCGAGGTTTAAAGTTTTTATTAAATTTAAACAATTTGCAAACTTTGTGGGTATAAATGAAAAATATCCAAGTATTATAACTTCTTTTCCATTTTTAAACACATTTCAAAGTACA
This sequence comes from Bidens hawaiensis, assembly GCF_021521415.1. Taxonomy (NCBI): domain Eukaryota; kingdom Viridiplantae; phylum Streptophyta; class Magnoliopsida; order Asterales; family Asteraceae; genus Bidens; species Bidens hawaiensis. The sequence continues at coordinate 81,794 of NW_027494293.1, forward strand.
TGGTCTAATTTGTAATTATATTTTAATTTTTGTTTTAAGACATCTTGAACCTTGAGGGACTAATAGTGTAAATTAATTTAAATTAATAATATATACCCAACCCCCGTCACCCTCGTTTTCCCGGTGATGAACTCCGGCGACCGAATCCAAATTCCGGCAACAATAAAACGTAACAAAGCGTGCATTATAATTCAACTAAGGCTCGTACCACCTTTAGACTATAGCAGCAAACTCGTAATCAACGTCAGTAACTAGTATTAACATCGAATAATGGGTAATTAAATCCGAAAACCGCCAGATTATTATTTAAACTTCAACAACGAGCATTTAACCCTGTACGCTCCAATTGAGATTATATATAGGACCGAACACAACATCTAAACTTGCTACTACCTTCAATTCCATCTAAAAACCATCAGTAATCGCAAAATTGATCGTTCAAGTTAGAACTCCGGCCAACCTCTGTTCACCATCAAACCTTAACACTTCTAGGTAATTATTGTATGCATGTGTCTGTTCTAAAATCAACAGGCAGTGTGGTCCAGTAGTTAACTCACTTGTTTGTGGTCTTAGAGACCCTGGTTCCAACCCGAGTCTGACCGTTTATGGACCTTTATTTTTTAAAATCATTTTTTTTCTTTTATTATATAACCAAAATTAAATTGTTAAAAATTATTAAATAAAATTATTTTGAATTAACTAAAATTAGTTATAAATTATTTTTATTATTTTTCATTTAAAACCCACTTTTCATATTCATTTCATGACAACCGTTAATATTATAATATTTTATTTTCCTTTTCATTAATATTTTAATACGCTAAAATAAATGTATTTGGGATAAAAATTACACCGATAAAATCCGTATTCCATAAATAATATAATTCTTATATTAGTGATAAACTATTAAATAATATGGATATAATAATAAAACGTTAAATTACCGTTAATGCTTAAAATAATATTATAATATAAAATTCCCATAGAATAATAAAATATCTATTAAAATAATACATAATTCCTAAAACTAAATTATTTAATTTGTATAATTCCTTTAGTTAGTTTTTAATTTTGTATTTTTAATTATATTTCGTGAGGTTCGATCGCTTCGATTTCTTTAACGCGCTTTCAACTTTTGTTTCTATTTCATCTTCAATTCCAAACGTGAGTTTCTCACACCCCCTTTTTAATGCATTTACACAATTTGGGGGTAGAATGTGTATCCTACCAAAACAGTTGATTAATTATTCATTTACAAACTACAATTCATATCATGGACTTGTGTGTCACATGATTACTTGCTCATACTTTACTTGCATGTGGTAGCCTCAATAAGTATGATCATACACCCCCTTTGCACTCAGGACCATTTCGTTATGAGTGGAAAAGGGTCTTATTATCCGAGTTCGTTGGTTGTTACCAAATGAAAAGGACCTTGCTTTCTCGATTATTACACATGTCACATGGAATTGAATGGTTTTATTATTATATATAAACAAAACTTGTGTGAACTCATCAACTATTTGTTTAGTTGACTTGTTTTTTATATATATGCTATAGGGACAGTCATTAGAGGATGATGCATCGGAGAAGACACTAGTACTTAGGTTATATTAATAAATGTATAAGTTGTTTAAGTTTTTCTTATAATAAATGTATCGATCGTTCAAGTTAGAACTCTGCCCAACCTCCGTTCACCATCAAACCTTAACACTTCCAGGTAATTATTGTATGCATTTTAACCGTTTGTAGTAGCAAATTAAAACCTCTAACCTAATTTCTTCGTACATGGAATGGATTTACATAATTGAAAACCTAGGGTTTAAAGAATTATGAAGAACTTATGTATTAGTTTAAGTTTATTTGTTTCTGTTCTAAAATCAACAAGCAGTTTGGTGCAGTAGTTAACTCACTTGTTTGTGGTCTTAGAGACCCGGGTTCCAACCCAAGTCTGACCGTTTTGGACCTTTATTTTTTAAAATCATTTATTTTCTTTTATTATATAACCAAAATTAAATTATTAAAATTACTAAATAAAATTATTTTAAACTAACTAAAATTAGTTATAAGTTACTTTTATTATTTTTCATCTAAAACCCCACTTTTCATATTCATTTCACGACAACCGTTAATATATTATTTTATTTTCCTTTTCATTAATATTTTAATACGCTAAATTAAATGTATTTGGGATAAAAATTACACCGATAAAATCCGTATTCCATAAGTAATATAATTCTTATATTAGTGATAAATTAATAACTAATATGGAAAAAATAATAAAACGTTAAATTACCGTTAAGGCTTCAAATAGTATTATAATATAAACTTCCCATAGAATAATAAAATATCTATTAAAATAATGCATAATTCCTAAAACTAAATTATTTAATTTGTATAATTCCTTTAGTTAGTTTTTTATTTTGAATTTTTAATTATATTTCGTGAGGTTCGATCGCTTCGATTTCTTTAACGCGCTTTTAGCTTTTGTTTCTATTTAATCTTCAATTCCAAACGTGAGTTTTTCACACCCCCTTTTTAATGCTTTTACACAATTTGGGGGTAGAATGTATATCCTACCAAATCAGTTGATTAATTATTCATTTACAAACTACAATTCATATCATGGACTTATGTGTCACATGATTACTTGCTCATACTTTACTTGCACGTGGTAACCTCAATAAGTATGATCATACGCCCCCTTTGCACTCAGGACCATTTCGTTATGAGTGAAAAAGGGCCTCATTATCCGAGTACGTTACTTGTTACCAACTGAAAAGGATCTTGCTTGCTTGATTATTACACATGTCACATGGAATTGAATGGTTTTATTATTATATATAAACAAAACTTGTGTGAACTCATCAACTATTTGTTTAGTTCACTTGTATTTTATATATATGCTACAGGGTCAGTCATTAGAGGATGATGCATCGGAGAAGACACCAGTACTTAGGTTATATTAATAAATGTATAAGTTATTTAAGTTTTTCTTATAATAAATGTATTTCTTTGTTTACAAACTTGTATACTTGACCTTTAAATTAATTAATGGTAATATTGTTACTTAATAGTGTCATATGTGTTTTGAGCAATCTGTACGTCACACTCAGGGGTTTTCGTTTAAGCCGGGGTGTTACACCAACCACCACCACTACCAACCACTCATCCACCACCACCGCCCGCCACTCCGCCAAACACCACTGCCCGCCACTCCACCAACTACCATCAACGGCTACCGCCCCCCTCCGCCACCACCCACATTAACCTCCACCATCATCACCTGCCACCGCCAATCACCATCCGTCGCCCACCACCACCCACCATGTGACATTCGTCAAAATCCGTATTCAAAAACCCAATCCGTTTTAAATTTCAATGTAATTCGGATTCTCATTTGATCAATAAAGTTTTGTATTTTATGTTATTTTGTTGTTTATCGATATATTGTCACTTATGTCACCTTACGCGCACAACTCATTTTGAGAATTTATGTTGACATAATCCTACCTTAGAAGTTTTGAATAGTTACATATATATGTTTTAACTACAAGAAATATTTTCATTGCAGTTATATATATTTGTGAAAATTATGATGCATTACATGTTACACAAGACCTTTAAATAACATGTGTATCCATCAAATAAATATTATCATATTTTTTTACCATCTTCTTTTATATATAAATTTCTTTAAACTGTTTTAAAAGGGTTAAACCACATCCCCCTAATCAATTTGATCATTAAACCATTCTTTAAGCAACCTCGTCCATTTTGTATAAATAGGAGTCTACTCCTTCATTCACTTGACAAGTTTAAGAGAATTTTTCCTTCATTCATTTGACAGGATTTTTATAATTCAAGTCTTCTTCGTTTTATTTCTGTTTCTTTAAATTGTTGTTCATACTAGATCAAAACAATATGATTTATAATCATAATGCAATCACGTCCATGAATCCATTAAGAACACAAGGAGATTATCGATTTCGGAAGAGTCACACTTGAAATGCTCTTACATCTTTATTTTTCTGTCTTGGGTCATTATATTTTATTCAAAGGACACAGGGATTACTAGCTATATATACTCGTAAATGTTGTATATTCATATCCTAAAAAGCAAATAAATTTATTCATCAAAATCGTTTTCAAAATCGTCAAAACATTGCTATCAAAGAATGAGTCATATCTTTTTCATAACAAACTGAAAAAGTACAACATCACATTCTATGATAAACTCCATTGAAATACTATTCTAACCATTATTTGTGTGCATTTTAACTCATTCGTATAACTTCACATTCAAAGTTTTAAAAATAATGCACAGATTCATACCCTCTTATTTGAACGGTTGTTTTGGCCTGTTTATGGTTCGAATTTGGAGAATACTTCTAAATGAAAGTTGTTCAAAGCATCTTAAATTAGTTGACTAGAAAGTGCTGTATTTTATAAATTCTGTTTGATATTTTTAAAGACTAAAACAAACCGGTGCAATTTGTTGTCCAAAATTGATTTTTTATATTCCGTCTTCATTTTCAATCATTTTACTTGTTTCATGTTATTCATTTATCCAATTGATTCAAGTTATCACTATATAGCCTAAAACACATATGTAAAATTTTATTTAGGGCTTCATCGATTGACCAAGTCGCATCGAATCCAATTAACACCTTCACTAATCGAGATGAGTTTTTCATAACCCCTTTTTACACTTTAATATTTTGGGTATAGCATGTATGCCTACAAAAACAATCTTTTTATTTTATCATTTGTTTTTCAATATGTTTCGCATATGTTATGGTGTGTTTATTACATACATGATTGTTCATGCTTTATTTGCTATATGCTATATGTTTACTTTATGTTGATGATGGTGGATACGGTTACACATTCACAAACGCGTACGGCAAACCTAGTGATATCGTGCATTTTCATATTACACACACACACACATATATATATATATGAACCTTATGTAATCTCACCAACATATGTATTGACAAATTCATATGCTATAGGTTGAAGGATTGCAAGATGGGAAATTACATAGTCGACCTTTAGGAGATTTAATAATAAACGAATTTTTTGTCTAGTTTTGTTGTTTATTTCATTTCTATTCATACGTGTAATATGTGACAAAGATTTTAGTAATATGAATAAAAATTATTATTATTATTTTATTGTGTTGCGTGCTAATAACAATCAACATCACGTTCTGGCGTATAATCTGCCTTCGGTAGGGGTTTCAAACGTTGCCGATCACCACCGCCGCTTACCACCAATTTAATTTTATTCATTCGTCTTTAATTTCTTGCTTACTAGACAACACAAAGTAATGATCCATTTCATTCTTACAGGGTAACCAAATAAAACAATAGAAAGTTAATGATCCATTTCATTAATTTATTTATTCCATTAACTCGTCCATTCCATTTTTTTTTGTCTATTTTATTACTTTAAAATAATCAGACACAAAACTGCTTTTTCTAAGAATAAAAGCGACTTTACCTGTACGCGGTAAAAGTGAACTTATTAGTGTAAAATTTAAAATTGAACGCACATGATTATCAATATGACGGTTCAAACATTAATAAAGCAAAATCCAATAAGTAAATCTAAAATTTATAATAAATCTAAGGAACTCTTTATTCATGCTAATTTTCGATACATAAGGGATAAGTTGTTTTTTTATAAATTCGCTTTTGAAAAATAAATTTGCATAAGGACTTACAAGACACATTTTGTATGGTTCAAGTAAATTGGCCGGGGAAACATTGCTCATAGACATACACAGGCTTTTAATTTTAGAGAAAACAACGTGAACAACAAAGGAATAAAAATATCTTTTGCGGGTGATCACAACTTATGATACCAGTATACACCATCGTGCTTGCTATCTTCATCAGGCTCGATGTACATGCATTCCTTAGCCTCTCGCCACATCGCTTTGAAGATTGGAGTCCTATCAATCTTATAGTAATCACCCAAAACCGGTTTGATTGCGTCCCTAGCTTCCTTTGCATGATAATGTGGAATATATGAGATGAGGTGATGCAATACATGAGTGTGCGTTACGTCATGGAATACCCTGTTTAGAAATCCAAAATCTCTATCGATTGTCGATAACGCTCCTTTGATCCAGTTCCACTCGGTGGAGTCATAATGTGGCAAGGAGAGATGGGTGTGGTGCAAATAAGTGATCAAAACGAAGAAAGCATGCACGCCTATCACAGGAACTAGATACATGCACATCGCCCAAGTGAATCCTTTCACTGCTACAAGCTGCCGAAGAGCATAAAGAACTGCAAGAATACCAAGATCCGAGAGCAGAACTTGAATTCTTTCACGCTCGGTGAAAATGGGACTTAATGGATCAAAGTGGTTGGCAAATCTTTGGTATTTCTTCCCAGAAACGTTAGTCAACAGATACAAAGGAAACCCGAGGGTCAACCTAAATACCAAAGTGAAGACTCGGCCAGGTGGGTTGTTAAGAACTTTTGAATAAATCATAACTTTGGATTTACGTTTAGGGATGTAAACTTCGTCATTATCAAGTGAGTTTGTGTTGGCATGGTGGCTTCGATGGCTGTACTTCCAAGAGAAATAAGGGGTAAAGAGAGCCGAATGGAGGATGAATCCAACAGTGTCATCAACCCACTGGTATTCACTAAAGGCGTGGTGACCACATTCATGACCAATCACCCATAAGCCGGTCAGGATGCTAGCTTGGCAAAACCAGTAAACGGGCCATGCTAGGTAAGCTAAAGGAGTAGGGAGAAGGGGAATGTAAGTGTTTGCAAGGAAGTAAAAGACGTAGGTAACAATAAGATCGTGGACAACATAGTATGACGAACGGATGAGCGATCGCTGGAAGCAACGGGCTGGGATTGCCTTTTTCAGATCACTCAACGAGAATGGTGGATCAATCGGGACACGTTTCAGAACGTCAGATGAATCCGACATCCGGCCACCTGCTCCCATATTTCTGAAATCTGACAGCAATACAAGAGCAGAAACTCGATCAAGGAAGAAGAAGGGTCTTGAAAGACAATATGTGTTACTTTGTGTTCTTGTTCTATGTTGTTCCACATGCAAGCTTAGTATTTATGGTCACATGCGGTCAAAGCCGACGGCTCAAATAAAGATTTTAGTCCTGCATACACTTAAAATCACTCATGTTTGGAGGCTATGAAATTTCTTAGTCCTTTCGCTGGCATATCTAGTTAGTTATGTTAATAAAATAATGATATTTAAATCAAACAAGTATTTTAGTTGCTCCATGTAACAACTTGGTTTCTGTCCTTTTGTACATATCACTTGGTTGAGTCAATTAATTGAATAGGCAACTTGACGTTATTAATAGATACTCATATTAATAAAATAATAAAGAAATATAATCCGATATTGTTGTAATATCATAAATTGTCATTATCCTTAGCTAACTACAGCTAGTTTTCTTCCATATCTACGAGCACTTTTTACTAAATCTTATCACCCTCACATTAGTCCATATGCTTGATTATATTTGGGTTAATTGCCAGAGTTGTTATGTGTGATCAACTTACTCTACCATCGTCCGTTCTTATTCAAGGATGAATGCAATAAAGAGAACTAAGTACACAGTATAATACATGTAATTAATGATGTCAATGTATCTGCCAACAATGATGTGTGCAACATCAAGATTATAAGGCAGACAACAATTAAGCATAAAAAGCTTCAATCAAAATGTTGAAGATGACAAAAAAATGTTAACATGATAGAGAGTCAAGAAATCTAGGAAAGAAATAAATTTTAATAATTGTAGAAAATGTAAAGAGATAGGTAATTTGGAGAAATTAGTTAAAATAAAGAAGCAAAGTGGTTCATCTATTAAAGAATTCAAAGAACTCTTTTCAGCAGAATAAAAAATATGTGGTGCCGGAATCTCAAATGAATAGAAGGGTGAAAAAACGAAATATAAGTTCAAAAAATAATCATCATATAAACAAACATTTAGATCACTAATTTAGAATTTTATTATCTATTTTAACTAATGTTTAGACTATGGTTTATTGTTTATGTTGATCGAAATTAATGTTTCGGTTATGGTCTTTTATTTAATTAGAGTTAAGTGTAGAAATTACCTATGTGGTAAATAACGTTATGCAAGAATCAACATGTGGTTAAAGCCGGCGGCTCAAATAAAGATTTTAGTCCTGAAAATACACTCACATTTGGAGGCTATGAAATTTCTTCTTTTCGCTAGCATATCTAGTTAGTTATATGAATAAAATAATGGTATATACTTATATCAAACAAGTCCTTTTATTCTGCGATGCATCAATTTGGTTTCTGTCTTTTTGTGAGAATTGTTACTTGGGACTTGGTTGACTGGATTTGTTGTGGTTCTTGTTGGTGTGAATATGATGAGGAGGCCTAAAGGTTGGAACATCTCGTGGATAGGTTTCAGATGAAGAACTTTCGTAGCGGCCGCGAATGAGAGGGAGAAGTGGCACGCACACCGCCCCCAGCGAGAAGTGGGGGATATTGGTGAATGGCGAGAAATATTTCCCGGTCAAAAATTGTGAGGCCCACCTGATTTTATTATTTTTTTTTTATTCATATAAGCACTAAAATTGTGACACTTCTCCCTCCAATCTCTCCCCCGCCACTACACTTCTAAAATATAATCTATTTTCTTGCTGACTGGGTGTCACGTGATACACTTCTCCCCTACCACTACGCATGTGGAAATCAAACATGCTTCGTTTTTATTGGATTTGTAGTCCTATTCTTATCTTGCCAGTGGGTCCCAAGGTACATATTATATATCTTTATTATGCATGCAAATAAACTTTTCGCGTCTTTACAAGGAATTTATTTTAGGTTTTACGATTACAGATAAAAATAGGAAGTTGGCTTGGTTTAAATAGGAAAAGATTCTCACAGATAAAAGTAAGGATGGTTTAGGCATTGGTACCCTCTACTCTTTCAATAATGCTTTGTTAATTAATTGGAGGTAGAGATTCACAATGCTTTGGGTTCAAATTATAAAAGCCAAACAAAGGAATTCGCTGGCAGTCATTCTATTAAAGGATATAGGGTACTAGGGTTTGCGATCTTATAGATGAATATGCTAAGAATCTGAATGAGACCGTGTAAGGCCAAATACTAAAGTTTACCTTACCAAATACCAAGTTAGTGCAGAAAGTTTTACCGTTTAAATGTAATCGGGATTTACGGTGGGCCAAAACATAAGTGTTGTTAATCAAAGAGCTCGATGCTTATAACTGTATTTGATATATTTGTGAATGAATTTTACAATAATAGGGAAAACATATTTATAATAAATTACAAGGTCTAAATGAGGAAAATATATGAGAATAATAAGGCTGTCAATTGGTTGTAATGGCTTTAATTGTGCTCCTTGATTTTGGGCTCTAATGAATTGACCAATTCCATGAAATCTTTTTCCCTTTTTAATTATTATTTTTTCAACACTCCCCCTCAAGTTGAGTAGTAGGGTCTCAGATACTTAACTTGCTTAGACAATGGCCGAAGATTCTCCCATTAACTACTTTTGTTAGTATGTCGGCTAACTGATCTTCTGGACGATCAAATGGGAGTTCTATAATTCATGTTTCGAGCTTCTCACTAATAAAGTTTCTGTCGACTTCTACATGTTTTGTTCGATCATGCTGGACTGGATTTTCTGAGATTTGAATTGCAGCTTCATTGTGACACATAATTCTACTTCTATCTTTCGGAGGAAAGCCAATTTCTGTAAGAGCTTCCGAACCCATAGGACTTCTGTTAAACCACGTGCTATTCCTCTGAATTCAGCTTCTGCACTTGAGAGAGCAACTACCTTCTGTTTTTTACTTCTCCAAGTTACCAGGTTCCCGCCAACTAACATGAAATATCGTGATGTAGACCTTCTATTCCCTTTATATCCTGCCCAGTCAGCATTTGTATATACTTGAACATCTAAATGCCCGTTTGGTTTGAATAGAACCCCATGACTAGTTGTCCCCTTGAGATACCTAATGATTCTTAACACAGCTTCCGTGTGAGCAGCCTGAGGTTGGTGCATGAATTGACTAACAATCCCAACAGCGTAAGCTATATCAGGTCGAGTGTGTGCGCGATATATTAACTTTCCCACCAGTTATTGGTATCTTTATTTATTTGCCAATTCCGCTTCAGGTTCCATGTGCAATCTGTGGTTCACCATCATGTGGGTTTCTATTGGTTTGCAGTCCATCATACCTGTCTCTACTAGAAGATTAAGTATATACTTGCGTTGACTGATAAAGATCCCTTGTTTAGATCTTAATACTTCAATTCCCAGAAAATACTTTAATCTTCCCAGGTCTTTCATTTCGAATTCTGCAAATAGATTCCCTTTTAGTTGTTCCATTTCTTCCTTTGTCATTTCCTGTAATAATCATGTCATCAACATATACGACTAGACATGTTACAAAATTGTTTCTCCTTTTAAGGAACAACGTATGGTCTGCGTTACTTTGTTTAAAACCATAATTTTTCATTGCGAGGGTAAACCTTCCAAACCATGCCCTAGGAGATTGCTTTAACCTGTAGATGGATTTTTTTAACCGACAAACTTCTTGATTTTTATTTTCCCCTGGGAATCTGGGAAGAGCCTCCATGTATATTTCTTCTTTTAGTTCTACATAGAGTTGTTAAAAACAAATTTAGAAAAGAAAATAATACTACATAAAGTTGTTAAAAAGTTTAACAAATGTTATATACACACACACACATATATATATAAAATAATAATAATAATAAATAATAATAATAATAATAATAATAATAATAGCAGGGATCTTTCAATGACCTGAAAAACCCCACAAATGAGAAATATGGCACAGCCTATCATCCTCAAACCGATGGGTAATCCGAGCGAACGATTCAAACGCTCGAAGACAAGCTTAGATCATGTGTCATGGATTTCGGTGGAAACTGGGATTCTCATATTCACTACATTGAGTTTTCATACAATAACAGTGTTAATTCGAGTATCGGTATGGCACCATTCGAAGCACTTTATGGTCATAAATGTCTTTCCCCTATCTGTTGGAGTGAAATTGGTGAAACCCAAATCACTGTCCCGAAACTCGTTCAAGACAGTACTAATCGAATCGCTTAAATTCGACTAAAATCTCTTAGCCGCTCGTAGCTGTCAAAAGAGTTACGCTAATAATTGACGACAACCACTCGAGTTTAACATCGGCCACCGTGTACTTCTCAAGGTATCCCCTTGGAAAGGTGTGGTTCGTTTCAGCAAGAAAGGCAAACTATCTCCTCGATTTGTTGGAACTTTCAAGATTCTCAACGTGTCGGTAGTGTGGCTAATACTCTCGAGCTTCTCCAAGAACTTTCGAATATTCATCTGACGTTTCATGTTTCTAATCTAAAGAAATGTCTAACTGAGGGAAATCTCCACAAACCGCTCGATGACGTGCGCATTGATGAAATAATGCAATTTGTTGAGAAACCAGTGGAAATCACTAATTCCTTCCGGCTAATGAAGAGACTACTCCAGTCTTCCCATTCATTCCCATCCTTCTTCTCCCTAAGAATTGAACGAACCAAGTTCACCTATTCGAGAGTGAGGAAGAAAAACCAACAAGAAACTTCCCACTTTTGATGTCCTGCGATTCTGCAAGTTTAGAAACTAAGGAGAAGGACCATGGATCACAAAGACAAAGAAACCAAGCGTAGCCATATACCCTTGGTAACGGTTTTTTGGGAATCTAAGCATGACGCTGAATTCACTTGGGAGCAGGAATACCAAATGCGAACTAAGTATCCTCATATTTTTATTCGGATTCTTCTACTTAATTTGGGGACGAAATTCTCAAAAGTGGGGAACGTTGTGACCATCGTCATTATTTTATTTGTATTTGTAATTATATTCGTTAAACTAACCCGGATTTTCATTTCAATGTATTCTCGATTATCGTTCATCATTAATATATTATTCATGATGATTTAAGGTAATCGTTCGTTCTTTTTCTATTCATTTTGATTAGTTAACGAAATTCCGAGGTTTAAAGTTTTTATTAAATTTAAACAATTTGCAAACTTTGTGGGTATAAATGAAAAATATCCAAGTATTATAACTTCTTTTCCATTTTTAAACACATTTCAAAGTACATGGTCTAATTTGTAATTATATTTTAATTTTTGTTTTAAGACATCTTGAACCTTGAGGGACTAATAGTGTAAATTAATTTAAATTAATAATATATACCCAACCCCCGTCACCCTCGTTTTCCCGGTGATGAACTCCGGCGCCGAATCCAAATTCCGGCAACAATAAAACGTAACAAAGCGTGCATTATAATTCAACTAAGGCTCATACCACCTTTAGACTATAGCAGCAAACTCGTAATCAACGTCAGTAACTAGTATTAACATCGAATAATGGGTAATTAAATCCGAAAACCGCCAGATTATTATTTAAACTTCAACAACGAGCATGTAACCCTGTACGCTCCAATTGAGATTATATATAGGACCGAACACAACATCTAAACTTGCTACTACCTTCAATTCCATCTAAAAACCATTAGTAATCGCAAAATTGATCGTTCAAGTTAGAACTCCGGCCAACCTCTGTTCACCATCAAACCTTAACATTTCCAGGTAATTATTGTATGCATGTGTCTGTTCTAAAATCAACAGGCAGTGTGGTCCAGTAGTTAACTCACTTGTTTATGGTCTTAGAGACCCTGGTTCCAACCCGAGTCTGACCGTTTATGGACCTTTATTTTTTAAAATCATTTTTTTTCTTTTATCATATAACCAAAATTAAATTGTTAAAAATTATTAAAAAAATTATTTTGAATTAACTAAAATTAGTTATAAATTATTTTTATTATTTTTCATTTAAAACCCACTTTTCATATTCATTTCATGACAACCGTTAATATTATAATATTTTATTTTCCTTTTCATTAATATTTTAATACGCTAAAATAAATGTATTTGGGATAAAAATTACACCGATAAAATCCGTATTCCATAAATAATATAATTCTTATATTAGTGATAAACTATTAAATAATATGGAAATAATAATAACACGTTAAATTACCGTTAATGCTTAAAATAATATTATAATATAAAATTCCCATAGAATAATAAAATATATATTAAAATAATACATAATTCCAAAAACTAAATTATTTAATTTGTATAATTCCTTTAGTTAGTTTTTAATTTTGTATTTTTAATTATATTTCGTGAGGTTCGATCGCTTCGATTTCTTTAACGCGCTTTCAGCTTTTGTTTCTATTTCATCTTCAATTCCAAACGTGAGTTTCTCACACCCCCTTTTTAATGCTTTTACACAATTTGGGGGTAGAATGTATATCCTACCAAAACAGTTGATTAATTATTCATTTACAAACTACAATTCATATCATGGACTTGTGTGTCACATGATTACTTGCTCATACTTTACTTGCATGTGGTAGCCTCAATAAGTATGATCATACACCCCCTTTGCACTCAGGACCATTTCGTTATGAGTGGAAAAGGGTCTTATTATCCGAGTATGTTGGTTGTTACCAAATGAAAAGGACCTTGCTTTCTCGATTATTACACATGTCACATGGAATTTAATGGTTTTATTATTATATATAAACAAAACTTGTGTGAACTCATCAACTATTTGTTTAGTTGACTTGTTTTTTATATATATGCTATAGGGACAGTCATTAGAGGATGATGCATCGGAGAAGACACTAGTACTTAGGTTATATTAATTAATGTATAAGTTGTTTAAGTTTTTCTTATAATAAATGTATCGATCGTTCAAGTTAGAACTCTGGCCAACCTCCGTTCACCATCAAACCTTAACACTTCCAGGTAATTATTGTATGCATTTTAACCGTTTGTAGTAGCAAATTAAAACCTCTAACCTAATTTCTTCGTACATGGAATGGATTTACATAATTGAAAACCTAGGGTTTAAAGAATTATGAAGAACTTGTGTATTAGTTTAAGTATATTTGTTTCTGTTCTAAAATCAACAAGCAGTTTGGTGCAGTAGTTAACTCACTTGTTTGTGGTCTTAGAGACCCGGGTTCCAACCCAAGTCTGACCGTTTTGGACCTTTATTTTTTAAAATCATTTATTTATTTTTATTATATAACCAAAATTAAATTGTTAAAATTATTAAATAAAATTATTTTAAATTAACTAAAATTAGTTATAAGTTACTTTTATTATTTTTCATCTAAAACCCCACTTTTCATATTCATTTCACGACAATCGTTAATATATTATTTTATTTTCCTTTTCATTAATATTTTAATACGCTAAATTAAATGTATTTGGGATAAAAATTACACTGATAAAATCCGTATTCCATAAGTAGTATAATTCTTATATTAGTGATAAATTAATAACTAATATGGAAAAAATAATAAAACGTTAAATTACCGTTAAGGCTTCAAATAGTATTATAATATAAACTTCCCATAGAATAATAAAATATCTATTAAAATAATGCATAATTCCTAAAACTAAATTATTTAAATTGTATAATTCCTTTAGTTAGTTTTTTATTTTGAATTTTTAATTATATTTTGTGAGGTTCGATCGCTTCGATTTCTTTAACGCGCTTTTAGCTTTTGTTTCTATTTAATCTTCAATTCCAAACGTGAGTTTCTCACACCCCCTTTTTAATGCTTTTACACAATTTGGGGGTAGAATGTATATCCTACCAAAACAGTTGATTAATTATTCATTTACAAACTACAATTCATATCATGGACTTATGTGTCACATGATTACTTGCTCATACTTTACTTGCACGTGGTAACCTCAATAAGTATTATCATACGCCCTCTTTGCACTCAGGACCATTTCGTTATGAGTGAAAAAGGGCCTCATTATCCGAGTACATTACTTGTTACCAACTGAAAAGGACCTTGCTTGCTTGATTATTACACATGTCACATGGAATTGAATGGTTTTATTATTATATATAAACAAAACTTGTGTGAACTCATCAACTATTTGTTTAGTTCACTTGTATTTTATATATATGCTACAGGGTCAGTCATTAGAGGATGATGCATCGGAGAAGACAACAGTACTTAGGTTATATTAATAAATGTATAAGTTATTTAAGTTTTTCTTATAATAAATGTATTTCTTTGTTTACAAACTTGTAGACTTGACCTTTAAATTAATTAATGGTAATATTGTTACTTAATAGTGTCACATGTGTTTTGAGCAATCTGTACGTCACACTCAGGGGTTTTCGTTTAAGCCGGGGTGTTACACCAACCACCACCACTACCAACCACTCATCCACCACCACCGCCCGCCACTCCGCCAAACACCACTGCCCGCCACTCCACCAACTACCATCAACGGCTACCGCCCCCCTCCGCCACCACCCACATTGACCTCCACCATCATCACCTGCCACCGCCAATCACCATCCGTCGCCCACCACCACCCACCATGTGACATTCGTCAAAATCCGTATTCAAAAACCCAATCCGTTTTAAATTTCAATGTAATTCGGATTCTCATTTGATCAATAAAGTTTTGTATTTTATGTTATTTTGTTGTTTATCGATATATTGTCACTTATGTCACCTTACGCGCACAACTCATTTTGAGAATTTATGTTGACATAATCCTACCTTAGAAGTTTTGAATAGTTACAAATATATGTTTTAACTACAAGAAATATTTTCATAGCAGTTATATATATTTGTGAAAATTATGATGCATTACATGTTACACAAGACCTTTAAATAACATGTGTATCCATCAAATAAATATTATCATATTTTTTTTACCATCTTCTTTTATATATAATTTCTTTAAACTGTTTTAAAAGGGTTAAACCACATCCCCCTAATCAATTTGATCATTAAACCATTCTTTAAGCAACCTCGTCCATTTTGTATAAATAGGAGTCTACTCCTTCATTCACTTGACAAGTTTAAGAGAATTTTTCCTTCATTCATTTGACAGGATTTTAATAATTCAAGTCTTCTTCGTCTTATTTCTGTTTCTTTAAATTGTTGTTCATACTAGATCAAAACAATATGATTTATAATCATAATGCAATCACGTCCATGAATCCACACAATCCATACGCCATGATGTATAGGGTGTATGAGACAAATATTTCACGTGACCAGGCGGAAAGACGAGTTCCTATTTTCACGAGCTAATTTGGACTCATAAATCAAACTCCTATTAATTAGGAAATGCTCAAAGGTTCTTGTTTAAATGCCAAATCCATTAAGAACACAAGGAGATTATCGATTTCGGAAGAGTCACACTTGAAATGCTCTTACATCTTTATTTTTCTGTCTTGGGTCATTATATTTTATTCAAAGGACACAGGGATTACTAGCTATACATACTCGTAAATGTTGTATATTCATATCCTAAAAAGCACATAAATTTATTCATCAAAATCGTTTTCAAAATCGTCAAAACATTGCTATCAAAGAATGAGTCATATCTTTTTCATAACAAACTGAAAAAGTGCAACATCACATTCTATGATAAACTCCATTGAAATACTATTCTAACCATTATTTGTGCGCATTTTAACTCATTCGTATAACTTCACATTCAAAGTTTTAAAAATAATGCACAGATTCATACCCTCTTATTTGAACGGTTGTTTTGGCCTGTTTATGGTTCGAATTTGGAGAATACTTCTAAATGAAAGTTGTTCAAAGCATCTTAAATTAGTTGACTAGAAAGTGCTGTATTTTATAAATTCTGTTTGATATTTTTAAAGACTAAAACAAACCGGTGCAATTTGTTGTCCAAAATTGATTTTTTATATTCCGTCTTCATTTTCAATCATTTTACTTGTTTCATGTTATTCATTTATCCAATTGATTCAAGTTATCACTATATAGCCTAAAACACATATGTAAAATTTTATTTAGGGCTTCATCGATTGACCAAGTCGCATCGAATCCAATTAACACCTTCACTAATCGAGATGAGTTTTTCATAACCCCTTTTTACACTTTAATATTTTGGGTATAGCATGTATGCCTACAAAAACAATCTTTTTATTTTATCATTTGTTTTTCAATATGTTTCGCATATGTTATGGTGTGTTTATTACATACATGATTGTTCATGCTTTATTTGCTATATGCTATATGTTTACTTTATGTTGATGATGGTGGATACGGTTACACATTCACAAACGTGTACGGCAAACCTAGTGATATCGTGCATTTTCATATTACACACACACACACACACACACACACACACATATATATATATATATATATATATATATATATATATGAACCTTATGTAATCTCACCAACATATGTATTGACAAATTCATATGCTATAGGTTGAAGGATTGCAAGATGGGAGATTACATAGTCGACCTTTAGGAGATTTAATAATAAACGAATTTTTTGTCTGGTTTTGTTGTTTATTTCATTTCTATTCATACGTGTAATATGTGACAAAGATTTTAGTAATATGAATAAAAATTATTATTATTATGTTATTGTGTTGCGTGCTAATAAAAATCAACATCACGTTCTGGCGTATAATCTGCCTTCGGTAGGGGTTTCAAACGTTGCCGATCACCACCGCCGCTTACCACCAATTTAATTTTATTCATTCGTCTTTAATTTCTTGCTTACTAGACAACACAAAGTAATGATCCATTTCATTCTTACAGGGTAACCAAATAAAACAATAGAAAGTTAATGATCCATTTCATTAATTTATTTATTCCATTAACTCGTCCATTCCATTTTTTTTTTGTCTATTTTATTACTTTAAAATAATCAGACACAAAACTGCTTTTTCTAAGGATAAAAGCGACTTTACCTGTACGCGGTAAAAGTGAACTTATTAGTGTAAAATTTAAAATTGAACGCACATGATTATCAATATGACGGTTCAAACATTAATAAAGCAAAATCCAATAAGTAAATCTAAAATTTATAATAAATCTAAGGAACTCTTTATTCATGCTAATTTTCGATACATAAGGGATAAGTTGTTTTTTTATAAATTCGCTTTTGAAAAATAAATTTGCATAAGGACTTACAAGACACATTTTGTATGGTTCAAGTAAATTGGCCGGGGAAACATTGCTCATAGACATACACAGGCTTTTAATTTTAGAGAAAACAACGTGAACAACAAAGGAATAAAAATATCTTTTGCGGGTGATCACAACTTATGATACCAGTATACACCATCGTGCTTGCTATCTTCATCAGGCTCGATGTACATGCATTCCTTAGCCTCTCGCCACATCGCTTTGAAGATTGGAGTCCTATCAATCTTATAGTAATCACCCAAAACCGGTTTGATTGCGTCCCTAGCTTCCTTTGCATGATAATGTGGAATATATGAGATGAGGTGATGCAATACATGAGTGTGCGTTACGTCATGGAATACCCTGTTTAGAAATCCAAAATCTCTATCGATTGTCGATAACGCTCCTTTGATCCAGTTCCACTCGGTGGAGTCATAATGTGGCAAGGAGAGATGGGTGTGGTGCAAATAAGTGATCAAAACGAAGAAAGCATGCACGCCTATCACAGGAACTAGATACATACACATCGCCCAAGTGAATCCTTTCACTGCTACAAGCTGCCGAAGAGCATAAAGAACTGCAAGAATACCAAGATCCGAGAGCAGAACTTGAATTCTTTCACGCTCGGTGAAAATGGGACTTAATGGATCAAAGTGGTTGGCAAATCTTTGGTATTTCTTCCCAGAAACGTTAGTCAACAGATACAAAGGAAACCCGAGGGTCAACCTAAATACCAAAGTGAAGACTCGGCCAGGTGGGTTGTTAAGAACTTTTGAATAAATCATAACTTTGGATTTACGTTTAGGGATGTAAACTTCGTCATTATCAAGTGAGTTTGTGTTGGCATGGTGGCTTCGATGGCTGTACTTCCAAGAGAAATAAGGGGTAAAGAGAGCCGAATGGAGGATGAATCCAACAGTGTCATCAACCCACTGGTATTCACTAAAGGCGTGGTGACCACATTCATGACCAATCACCCATAAGCCGGTCAGGATGCTAGCTTGGCAAAACCAGTAAACGGGCCATGCTAGGTAAGCTAAAGGAGTAGGGAGAAGGGGAATGTAAGTGTTTGCAAGGAAGTAAAAGACGTAGGTAACAATAAGATCGTGGACAACTTAGTATGACGAACGGATGAGCGATCGCTGGAAGCAACGGGCTGGGATTGCCTTTTTCAGATCACTCAACGAGAATGGTGGATCAATCGGGACACGTTTCAGAACGTCAGATGAATCCGACATCCGGCCACCTGCTCCCATATTTCTGAAATCTGACAGCAATACAAGAGCAGAAACTCGATCAAGGAAGAAGAAGGGTCTTGAAAGACAATATGTGTTACTTTGTGTTCTTGTTCTATGTTGTTCCACATGCAAGCTTAGTATTTATGGTCACATGCGGTCAAAGCCGACGGCTCAAATAAAGATTTTAGTCCTGCATACACTTAAAATCACTCATGTTTGGAGGCTATGAAATTTCTTAGTCCTTTCGCTGGCATATCTAGTTAGTTATGTTAATAAAATAATGATATTTAAATCAAACAAGTATTTTAGTTGCTCCATGTAACAACTTGGTTTCTGTCCTTTTGTACATATCACTTGGTTGAGTCAATTAATTGAATAGGCAACTTGACGGTTATTAATAGATACTCATATTAATAAAATAATAAAGAAATATAATCCGATATTGTTGTAATATCATAAATTGTCATTATCCTTAGCTAACTACAGCTAGTTTTCTTCCATATCTACGAGCACTTTTTACTAAATCTTATCACCCTCACATTAGTCCATATGCTTGATTATATTTGGGTTAATTGCCAGAGTTGTTATGTGTGATCAACTTACTCTACCATCGTCCGTTCTTATTCAAGGATGAATGCAATAAAGAGAACTAAGTACAATGATGTCAATGTATCTGCCAACAATGATGTGTGCAACATCAAGATTATAAGGCAGACAACAATTAAGCATAAAAAGCTTCAATCATAATGTTGAAGATGACAAAAAAAATGTTAACATGATAGAGAGTCAAGAAATCTAGGAAAGAAATAAATTTTAATAATTGTAGAAAATGTAAAGAGATAGGTAATTTGGAGAAATTAGTTAAAATAAAGAAGCAAAGTGGTTCATCTATTAAAGAATTCAAAGAACTCTTTTCAGCAGAATAAAAAATATGTGGTGCCGGAATCTCAAATGAATAGAAGGGTGAAAAAACGAAATATAAGTTCAAAAAATAATCATCATATAAACAAACATTTAGATCACTAATTTAGAATTTTATTATCTATTTTAACTAATGTTTAGACTATGGTTTATTGTTTATGTTGATCGAAATTAATGTTTCGGTTATGGTCTTTTATTTAATTAGAGTTAAGTGTAGAAATTACCTATGTGGTAAATAACGTTATGCAAGAATCAACATGTGGTTAAAGCCGGCGGCTCAAATAAAGATTTTAGTCCTGAAAATACACTCACATTTGGAGGCTACGAAATTTCTTCTTTTCGCTAGCATATCTAGTTAGTTATATGAATAAAATAATGGTATATACTTATATCAAACAAGTCCTTTTATTCTGCGATGCATCAATTTGGTTTCTGTCTTTTTGTGAGAATTGTTACTTGGGACTTGGTTGACTGGATTTGTTGTGGTTCTTGTTGGTGTGAATATGATGAGGAGGCCTAAAGGTTGGAACATCTCGTGGATAGGTTTCAGATGAAGAACTTTCGTAGTGGCCGCGAATGAGAGGGAGAAGTGGCACGCACACCGCCCCCAGCGAGAAGTGGGGGATATTGGTGAATGGCGAGAAATATTTCCCGGTCAAAAATTGTGAGGCCCACCTGATTTTATTATTTTTTTTTATTCATATAAGCACTAAAATTGTGACACTTCTCCCTCCAATCTCTCCCCCGCCACTACACTTCTAAAATATAATCTATTTTCTTGCTGACTGGGTGTCACGTGATACACTTCTCCCCTACCACTACGCATGTGGAAATCAAACATGCTTCGTTTTTATTGGATTTGTAGTCCTATTCTTATCTTGCCAGTGGGTCCCAAGGTACATATTATATATCTTTATTATGCATGCAAATAAACTTTTCGCGTCTTTACAAGGAATTTATTTTAGGTTTTACGATTACAGATAAAAATAGGAAGTTGGCTTGGTTTAAATAGGAAAAGATTCTCACAGATAAAAGTAAGGATGGTTTAGGCATTGGTACCCTCTACTCTTTCAATAATGCTTTGTTAATTAATTGGAGGTGGAGATTCACAATGCTTTGGGTTCAAATTATAAAAGCCAAACAAAGGAATTCGCTGGCAGTCGTTCTATTAAAGGATATAGGGTACTAGGGTTTGCGATCTTATAGATGAATATGCTAAGAATCTGAATGAGACCGTGTAAGGCCAAATACTAAAGTTTACCTTACCAAATACCAAGTTAGTGCAGAAAGTTTTACCGTTTAAATGTAATCGGGATTTACGGTGGGCCAAAACATAAGTGTTGTTAATCAAAGAGCTCGATGCTTATAACTGTATTTGATATATTTGTGAATGAATTTTACAATAATAGGGAAAACATATTTATAATAAATTACAAGGTCTAAATGAGGAAAATATATGAGAATAATAAGGCTGTCAATTGGTTGTAATGGCTTTAATTGTGCTCCTTGATTTTGGGCTCTAATGAATTGACCAATTCCATGAAATCTTTTTCCCTTTTTAATTATTATTTTTTCAACACTCCCCCTCAAGTTGAGTAGTAGGGTCTCAGATACTTAACTTGCTTAGACAATGGCCGAAGATTCTCCCATTAACTACTTTTGTTAGTATGTCGGCTAACTGATCTTCTGGACGATCAAATGGGAGTTCTATAATTCATGTTTCGAGCTTCTCACTAATAAAGTTTCTGTCGACTTCTACATGTTTTGTTCGATCATGCTGGACTGGATTTTCTGAGATTTGAATTGCAGCTTCATTGTGACACATAATTCTACTTCTATCTTTCGGAGGAAAGCCAATTTCTGTTAAGAGCTTCCGAACCCATAGGACTTCTGTTAAACCACGTGCTATTCCTCTGAATTCAGCTTCTGCACTTGAGAGAGCAACTACCTTCTGTTTTTTACTTCTCCAAGTTACCAGGTTCCCGCCAACTAACATGAAATATCGTGATGTAGACCTTCTATTCCCTTTATATCCTGCCCAGTCAGCATTTGTATATACTTGAACATCTAAATGCCCGTTTGGTTTGAATAGAACCCCATGACTAGTTGTCCCCTTGAGATACCTAATGATTCTTAACACAGCTTCCGTGTGAGCAGCCTGAGGTTGGTGCATGAATTGACTAACAATCCCAACAGCGTAAGCTATATCAGGTCGAGTGTGTGCGCGATATATTAACTTTCCCACCAGTTATTGGTATCTTTATTTATTTGCCAATTCCGCTTCAGGTTCCATGTGCAATCTGTGGTTCACCATCATGTGGGTTTCTATTGGTTTGCAGTCCATCATACCTGTCTCTACTAGAAGATTAAGTATATACTTGCGTTGACTGATAAAGATCCCTTGTTTAGATCTTAATACTTCAATTCCCAGAAAATACTTTAATCTTCCCAGGTCTTTCATTTCGAATTCTGCAAATAGATTCCCTTTTAGTTGTTCCATTTCTTCCTTTGTCATTTCCTGTAATAATCATGTCATCAACATATACGACTAGACATGTTACAAAATTGTTTCTCCTTTTAAAGAACAACGTATGGTCTGCGTTACTTTGTTTAAAACCATAATTTTTCATTGCGAGGGTAAACCTTCCAAACCATGCCCTAGGAGATTGCTTTAACCTGTAGATGGATTTTTTTAACCGACAAACTTCTTGATTTTTATTTTCCCCTGGGAATCTGGGAAGAGCCTCCATGTATATTTCTTCTTTTAGTTCTACATAGAGTTGTTAAAAACAAATTTAGAAAAGAAAATAATACTACATAAAGTTGTTAAAAATTTTAACAAATGTTATATACACACACACACACATATATATATAAAATAATAATAATAATAAATAATAATAATAATAATAATAATAGCAGGGATCTTTCAATGACCTGAAAAACCCCACAAATGAGAAATATGGCACAGCCTATCATCCTCAAACCGATGGGTAATCCGAGCGAACGATTCAAACGCTCGAAGACAAGCTTAGATCATGTGTATTGGATTTCGGTGGAAACTGGGATTCTCATATTCACTTGATTGAGTTTTCATACAATAACAGTGTTACTTCGAGTATCGGTATGGCACCATTCGAAGCACTTTATGGTCATAAATGTCGTTCCCCTATCTGTTGGAGTGAAATTGGTGAAACCCAAATCACTGTCCCGAAACTCGTTCAAGACAGTACTAATCGAATCGCTTAAATTCGACTAAAATCTCTTAGCCGCTCGTAGCTGTCAAAAGAGTTACGCTAATAATTGACGACAACCACTCGAGTTTAACATCGGCCACCGTGTACTTCTCAAGGTATCCCCTTGGAAAGGTGTGGTTCGTTTCAGCAAGAAAGGAAAACTATCTCCTCGATTTGTTGGAACTTTCAAGATTCTCAACGTGTCGGTAGTGTGGCTAATACTCTCGAGCTTCTCCAAGAACTTTCGAATATTCATCTGACGTTTCATGTTTCTAATCTAAAGAAATGTCTAACTGAGGGAAATCTCCACAAACCGCTCGATGACGTGCGCATTGATGAAATAATGCAATTTGTTGAGAAACCAGTGGAAATCACTAATTCCTTCCGGCTAATGAAGAGACTACTCCAGTCTTCCCATTCATTCCCATCCTTCTTCTCCCTAAGAATTGAACGAACCAAGTTCACCTATTCGAGAGTGAGGAAGAAAAACCAACAAGAAACTTCCCACTTTTGATGTCCTACGATTCTGCAAGTTTAGAAACTAAGGAGAAGGACCATGGATCACAAAGACAAAGAAACCAAGCGTAGCCATATACCCTTGGTAACGGTTTTTTGGGAATCTAAGCATGACGCTGAATTCACTTGGGAGCAGGAAGACCAAATGCGAACTAAGTATCCTCATATTTTTATTCGGATTCTTCTACTTAATTTGGGGACGAAATTCTCAAAAGTGGGGAACGTTGTGACCATCGTCATTATTTTATTTGTATTTGTAATTATATTCGTTAAACTAACCCGGTTTTTCATTTCAATGTATTCTCGATTATCGTTCATCACTAATATATTATTCATGATGATTTAAGGTAATCGTTCGTTCTTTTTCTATTCATTTTGATTAGTTAACGAAATTCCGAGGTTTAAAGTTTTTATTAAATTTAAACAATTTGCAAACTTTGTGGGTATAAATGAAAAATATCCAAGTATTATAACTTCTTTTCCATTTTTAAACACATTTCAAAGTACATGGTCTAATTTGTAATTATATTTTAATTTTTGTTTTAAGACATCTTGAACCTTGAGGGACTAATAGTGTAAATTAATTTAAATTAATAATATATACCCAACCCCCGTCACCCTCGTTTTCCCGGTGATGAACTCCGGCGCCGAATCCAAATTCCGGCAACAATAAAACGTAACAAAGCGTGCATTATAATTCAACTAAGGCTCGTACCACCTTTAGACTATAGCAGCAAACTCGTAATCAACGTCAGTAACTAGTATTAACATCGAATAATGGGTAATTAAATCCGAAAACCGCCAGATTATTATTTAAACTTCAACAACGAGCATGTAACCCTGTACGCTCCAATTGAGATTATATATAGGACCGAACACAACATCTAAACTTGCTACTACCTTCAATTCCATCTAAAAACCATCAGTAATCGCAAAATTGATCGTTCAAGTTAGAACTCCGGCCAACTTCTGTTCACCATCAACCCTTAACATTTCCAGGTAATTATTGTATGCATGTGTCTGTTCTAAAATCAACAGGCAGTGTGGTCCAGTAGTTAACTCACTTGTTTGTGGTCTTAAAGACCCTGGTTCCAACCTGAGTCTGACCGTTTATGGACCTTTATTTTTTAAAATCATTTTTTTTCTTTTATTATATAACCAAAATTAAATTGTTAAAAATTATTAAAAAAATTATTTTGAATTAACTAAAATTAGTTATAAATTATTTTTATTATTTTTCATTTAAAACCCACTTTTCATATTCATTTCATGACAACCGTTAATATTATAATATTTTATTTTCCTTTTCATTAATATTTTAATACGCTAAAATAAATGTATTTGGGATAAAAATTACACCAATAAAATCCGTATTCCATAAATAATATAATTCTTATATTAGTGATAAACTATTAAATAATATGGAAATAATAATAACACGTTAAATTACCGTTAATGCTTAAAATAATATTATAATATAAAATTCCCATAGAATAATAAAATATATATTAAAATAATACATAATTCCAAAAACTAAATTATTTAATTTGTATAATTCCTTTAGTTAGTTTTTAATTTTGTATTTTTAATTATATTTCGTGAGGTTCGATCGCTTCGATTTCTTTAACGCGCTTTCAGCTTTTGTTTCTATTTCATCTTCAATTCCAAACGTGAGTTTCTCACACCCCCTTTTTAATGCTTTTACACAATTTGGGGGTAGAATGTATATCCTACCAAAATAGTTGATTTATTATTCATTTACAAACTACAATTCATATCATGGACTTGTGTGTCACATGATTACTTGCTCATACTTTACTTGCATGTGGTAGCCTCAATAAGTATGATCATACACCCCCTTTGCACTCAGGACCATTTCGTTATGAGTGGAAAAGGGTCTTATTATCCGAGTACGTTGGTTGTTACCAAATGAAAAGGACCTTGCTTTCTCGATTATTACACATGTCACATGGAATTGAATGGTTTTATTATTATATATAAACAAAACTTGTGTGAACTCATCAACTATTTGTTTAGTTGACTTGTTTTTTATATATATGCTATAGGGACAGTCATTAGAGGATGATGCATCGGAGAAGACACTAGTACTTAGGTTATATTAATAAATGTATAAGTTGTTTAAGTTTTTCTTATAATAAATGTATCGATCGTTCAAGTTAGAACTCCGGCCAACCTCCGTTCACCATCAAACCTTAACACTTCCAGGTAATTATTGTATGCATTTTAACCGTTTGTAGTAGCAAATTAAAACCTCTAACCTAATTTCTTCGTACATGGAATGGATTTACATAATTGAAAACCTAGGGTTTAAAGAATTATGAAGAACTTGTGTATTAGTTTAAGTATATTTGTTTCTGTTCTAAAATCAACAAGCAGTTTGGTGCAGTAGTTAACTCACTTGTTTGTGGTCTTAGAGACCCGGGTTCCAACCCAAGTCTCACCGTTTTGGACCTTTATTTTTTAAAATCATTTATTTTCTTTTATTATATAACCAAAATTAAATTGTTAAAATTATTAAATAAAATTATTTTAAATTAACTAAAATTAGTTATAAGTTACTTTTATTATTTTTCATCTAAAACCCCACTTTTCATATTCATTTCACGACAATCGTTAATATATTATTTTATTTTCCTTTTCATTAATATTTTAATACGCTAAATTAAATGTATTTGGGATAAAAATTACACCGATAAAATCCGTATTCCATAAGTAGTATAATTCTTATATTAGTGATAAATTAATAACTAATATGGAAAAAATAATAAAACGTTAAATTACCGTTAAGGCTTCAAATAGTATTATAATATAAACTTCCCATAGAATAATAAAATATCTATTAAAATAATGCATAATTCCTAAAACTAAATTATTTAATTTGTATAATTCCTTTAGTTAGTTTTTTATTTTGAATTTTTAATTATATTTCGTGAGGTTCGATCGCTTCGATTTCTTTAACGCGCTTTTAGCTTTTGTTTCTATTTAATCTTCAATTCCAAACGTGAGTTTCTCACACCCCCTTTTTAATGCTTTTACACAATTTGGGGGTAGAATGTATATCCTACCAAAACAGTTGATTAATTATTCATTTACAAACTACAATTCATATCATGGACTTATGTGTCACATGATTACTTGCTCATACTTTACTTGCACGTGGTAATCTCAATAAGTATTATCATACGCCCTCTTTGCACTCAGGACCATTTCGTTATGAGTGAAAAAGGGCCTCATTATCTGAGTACATTACTTGTTACCAACTGAAAAGGACCTTGCTTGCTTGATTATTACACATGTCACATGGAATTGAATGGTTTTATTATTATATATAAACAAAACTTGTGTGAACTCATCAACTATTTGTTTAGTTCACTTGTATTTTATATATATGCTACAGGGTCAGTCATTAGAGGATGATGCATCGGAGAAGACACCAGTACTTAGGTTATATTAATAAATGTATAAGTTATTTAAGTTTTTCTTATAATAAATGTATTTCTTTGTTTACAAACTTGTAGACTTGACCTTTAAATTAATTAATGGTAATATTGTTACTTAATAGTGTCACATGTGTTTTGAGCAATCTGTACGTCACACTCAGGGGTTTTCGTTTAAGCCGGGGTGTTACACCAACCACCACCACTACCAACCACTCATCCACCACCACCGCCCGCCACTCCGCCAAACACCACTGCCCGCCACTCCACCAACTACCATCAACGGCTACCGCCCCCCTCCGCCACCACCCACGTTGACCTCCACCATCATCACCTGCCACCGCCAATCACCATCCGTCGCCCACCACCACCCACCATGTGACATTCGTCAAAATCCGTAGTCAAAAACCCAATCCGTTTTAAATTTCAATGTAATTCGGATTCTCATTTGATCAATAAAGTTTTGTATTTTATGTTATTTTGTTGTTTATCGATATATTGTCACTTATGTCACCTTACGCGCACAACTCATTTTGAGAATTTATGTTGACATAATCCTACCTTAGAAGTTTTGAATAGTTACAAATATATGTTTTAACTACAAGAAATATTTTCATAGCAGTTATATATATTTGTGAAAATTATGATGCATTACATGTTACACAAGACCTTTAAATAACATGTGTATCCATCAAATAAATATTATCATATTTTTTTTACCATCTTCTTTTATATATAAATTTCTTTAAACTGTTTTAAAAGGGTTAAACCACATCCCCCTAATCAATTTGATCATTAAACCATTCTTTAAGCAACCTCGTCCATTTTGTATAAATAGGAGTCTACTCCTTCATTCACTTGACAAGTTTAAGAGAATTTTTCCTTCATTCATTTGACAGGATTTTAATAATTCAAGTCTTCTTCGTCTTATTTCTGTTTCTTTAAATTGTTGTTCATACTAGATCAAAACAATATGATTTATAATCATAATGCAATCACGTCCATGAATCCACACAATCCATACGCCATGATGTATAGGGTGTATGAGACAAATATTTCACGTGACCAGGCGGAAAGACGAGTTCCTATTTTCACGAGCTAATTTGGACTCATAAATCAAACTCCTATTAATTAGGAAATGCTCAAAGGTTCTTGTTTAAATGCCAAATCCATTAAGAACACAAGGAGATTATCGATTTCGGAAGAGTCACACTTGAAATGCTCTTACATCTTTATTTTTCTGTCTTGGGTCATTATATTTTATTCAAAGGACACAGGGATTACTAGCTATATATACTCGTAAATGTTGTATATTCATATCCTAAAAAGCAAATAAATTTATTCATCAAAATCGTTTTCAAAATCGTCAAAACATTGCTATCAAAGAATGAGTCATATCTTTTTCATAACAAACTGAAAAAGTGCAACATCACATTCTATGATAAACTCCATTGAAATACTATTCTAACCATTATTTGTGCGCATTTTAACTCATTCGTATAACTTCACATTCAAAGTTTTAAAAATAATGCACAGATTCATACCCTCTTATTTGAACGGTTGTTTTGGCCTGTTTATGGTTCGAATTTGGAGAATACTTCTAAATGAAAGTTGTTCAAAGCATCTTAAATTAGTTGACTAGAAAGTGCTGTATTTTATAAATTCTGTTTGATATTTTTAAAGACTAAAACAAACCGGTGCAATTTGTTGTCCAAAATTGATTTTTTATATTCCGTCTTCATTTTCAATCATTTTACTTGTTTCATGTTATTCATTTATCCAATTGATTCAAGTTATCACTATATATAGCCTAAAACACATATGTAAAATTTTATTTAGGGCTTCATCGATTGACCAAGTCGCATCGAATCCAATTAACACCTTCACTAATCGAGATGAGTTTTTCATAACCCCTTTTTACACTTTAATATTTTGGGTATAGCATGTATGCCTACAAAAACATCTTTTTATTTTATCATTTGTTTTTCAATATGTTTCGCATATGTTATGGTGTGTTTATTACATACATGATTGTTCATGCTTTATTTGCTATATGCTATATGTTTACTTTATGTTGATGATGGTGGATACGGTTACACATTCACAAACGTGTACAGCAAACCTAGTGATATCGTGCATTTTCATATTACACACACACACACACACACACATATATATATATATATATATATGAACCTTATGTAATCTCACCAACATATGTATTGACAAATTCATATGCTATAGGTTGAAGGATTGCAAGATGGGAGATTACATAGTCGACCTTTAGGAGATTTAATAATAAACGAATTTTTTGTCTGGTTTTGTTGTTTATTTCATTTCTATTCATACGTGTAATATGTGACAAAGATTTTAGTAATATGAATAAAAATTATTATTATTATGTTATTGTGTTGCGTGCTAATAAAAATCAACATCACGTTCTGGCGTATAATCTGCCTTCGGTAGGGGTTTCAAACGTTGCCGATCACCACCGCCGCTTACCACCAATTTAATTTTATTCATTCGTCTTTAATTTCTTGCTTACTAGACAACACAAAGTAATGATCCATTTCATTCTTACAGGGTAACCAAATAAAACAATAGAAAGTTAATGATCCATTTCATTAATTTATTTATTCCATTAACTCGTCCATTCCATTTTTTTTTGTCTATTTTAATACTTTAAAATAATCAGACACAAAACTGCTTTTTCTAAGGATAAAAGCGACTTTACCTGTACGCGGTAAAAGTGAACTTATTAGTGTAAAATTTAAAATTGAACGCACATGATTATCAATATGACGGTTCAAACATTAATAAAGCAAAATCCAATAAGTAAATCTAAAATTTATAATAAATCTAAGGAACTCTTTATTCATGCTAATTTTCGATACATAAGGGATAAGTTGTTTTTTTATAAATTCGCTTTTGAAAAATAAATTTGCATAAGGACTTACAAGACACATTTTGTATGGTTCAAGTAAATTGGCCGGGGAAACATTGCTCATAGACATACACAGGCTTTTAATTTTAGAGAAAACAACGTGAACAACAAAGGAATAAAAATATCTTTTGCGGGTGATCACAACTTATGATACCAGTATACACCATCGTGCTTGCTATCTTCATCAGGCTCGATGTACATGCATTCCTTAGCCTCTCGCCACATCGCTTTGAAGATTGGAGTCCTATCAATCTTATAGTAATCACCCAAAACCGGTTTGATTGCGTCCCTAGCTTCCTTTGCATGATAATGTGGAATATATGAGATGAGGTGATGCAATACATGAGTGTGCGTTACGTCATGGAATACCCTGTTTAGAAATCCAAAATCTCTATCGATTGTCGATAACGCTCCTTTGATCCAGTTCCACTCGGTGGAGTCATAATGTGGCAAGGAGAGATGGGTGTGGTGCAAATAAGTGATCAAAACGAAGAAAGCATGCACGCCTATCACAGGAACTAGATACATGCACATCGCCCAAGTGAATCCTTTCACTGCTACAAGCTGCCGAAGAGCATAAAGAACTGCAAGAATACCAAGATCCGAGAGCAGAACTTGAATTCTTTCACGCTCGGTGAAAATGGGACTTAATGGATCAAAGTGGTTGGCAAATCTTTGGTATTTCTTCCCAGAAACGTTAGTCAACAGATACAAAGGAAACCCGAGGGTCAACCTAAATACCAAAGTGAAGACTCGGCCAGGTGGGTTGTTAAGAACTTTTGAATAAATCATAACTTTGGATTTACGTTTAGGGATGTAAACTTCGTCATTATCAAGTGAGTTTGTGTTGGCATGGTGGCTTCGATGGCTGTACTTCCAAGAGAAATAAGGGGTAAAGAGAGCCGAATGGAGGATGAATCCAACAGTGTCATCAACCCACTGGTATTCACTAAAGGCGTGGTGACCACATTCATGACCAATCACCCATAAGCCGGTCAGGATGCTAGCTTGGCAAAACCAGTAAACGGGCCATGCTAGGTAAGCTAAAGGAGTAGGGAGAAGGGGAATGTAAGTGTTTGCAAGGAAGTAAAAGACGTAGGTAACAATAAGATCGTGGACAACATAGTATGACGAACGGATGAGCGATCGCTGGAAGCAACGGGCTGGGATTGCCTTTTTCAGATCACTCAACGAGAATGGTGGATCAATCGGGACACGTTTCAGAACGTCAGATGAATCCGACATCCGGCCACCTGCTCCCATATTTCTGAAATCTGACAGCAATACAAGAGCAGAAACTCGATCAAGGAAGAAGAAGGGTCTTGAAAGACAATATGTGTTACTTTGTGTTCTTGTTCTATGTTGTTCCACATGCAAGCTTAGTATTTATGGTCACATGCGGTCAAAGCCGACGGCTCAAATAAAGATTTTAGTCCTGCATACACTTAAAATCACTCATGTTTGGAGGCTATGAAATTTCTTAGTCCTTTCGCTGGCATATCTAGTTAGTTATGTTAATAAAATAATGATATTTAAATCAAACAAGTATTTTAGTTGCTCCATGTAACAACTTGGTTTCTGTCCTTTTGTACATATCACTTGGTTGAGTCAATTAATTGAATAGGCAACTTGACGTTATTAATAGATACTCATATTAATAAAATAATAAAGAAATATAATCCGATATTGTTGTAATATCATAAATTGTCATTATCCTTAGCTAACTACAGCTAGTTTTCTTCCATATCTACGAGCACTTTTTACTAAATCTTATCACCCTCACATTAGTCCATATGCTTGATTATATTTGGGTTAATTGCCAGAGTTGTTATGTGTGATCAACTTACTCTACCATCGTCCGTTCTTATTCAAGGATGAATGCAATAAAGAGAACTAAGTACAATGATGTCAATGTATCTGCCAACAATGATGTGTGCAACATCAAGATTATAAGGCAGACAACAAT
This sequence comes from Bidens hawaiensis, assembly GCF_021521415.1. Classification (NCBI taxonomy): domain Eukaryota; kingdom Viridiplantae; phylum Streptophyta; class Magnoliopsida; order Asterales; family Asteraceae; genus Bidens; species Bidens hawaiensis. The sequence goes on from NW_027494293.1 coordinate 114,161, forward strand.
TAAGCATAAAAAGCTTCAATCATAATGTTGAAGATGACAAAAAAAATGTTAACATGATAGAGAGTCAAGAAATCTAGGAAAGAAATAAATTTTAATAATTGTAGAAAATGTAAAGAGATAGGTAATTTGGAGAAATTAGTTAAAATAAAGAAGCAAAGTGGTTCATCTATTAAAGAATTCAAAGAACTCTTTTCAGCAGAATAAAAAATATGTGGTGCCGGAATCTCAAATGAATAGAAGGGTGAAAAAACGAAATATAAGTTCAAAAAATAATCATCATATAAACAAACATTTAGATCACTAATTTAGAATTTTATTATCTATTTTAACTAATGTTTAGACTATGGTTTATTGTTTATGTTGATCGAAATTAATGTTTCGGTTATGGTCTTTTATTTAATTAGAGTTAAGTGTAGAAATTACCTATGTGGTAAATAACGTTATGCAAGAATCAACATGTGGTTAAAGCCGGCGGCTCAAATAAAGATTTTAGTCCTGAAAATACACTCACATTTGGAGGCTATGAAATTTCTTCTTTTCGCTAGCATATCTAGTTAGTTATATGAATAAAATAATGGTATATACTTATATCAAACAAGTCCTTTTATTCTGCGATGCATCAATTTGGTTTCTGTCTTTTTGTGAGAATTGTCACTTGGGACTTGGTTGACTGGATTTGTTGTGGTTCTTGTTGGTGTGAATATGATGAGGAGGCCTAAAGGTTGGAACATCTCGTGGATAGGTTTCAAATGAAGAACTTTCGTAGTGGCCGCGAATGAGAGGGAGAAGTGGCACGCACACCGCCCCCAGCGAGAAGTGGGGGATATTGGTGAATGGCGAGAAATATTTCCCGGTCAAAAATTGTGAGGCCCACCTGATTTTATTATTTTTTTTTATTCATATAAGCACTAAAATTGTGACACTTCTCCCTCCAATCTCTCCCCCGCCACTACACTTCTAAAATATAATCTATTTTCTTGCTGACTGGGTGTCACGTGATACACTTCTCCCCTACCACTACGCATGTGGAAATCAAACATGCTTTGTTTTTATTGGATTTGTAGTCCTATTCTTATCTTGCCAGTGGGTCCCAAGGTACATATTATATATCTTTATTATGCATGCAAATAAACTTTTCGCGTCTTTACAAGGAATTTATTTTAGGTTTTACGATTACAGATAAAAATAGGAAGTTGGCTTGGTTTAAATAGGAAAAGATTCTCACAGATAAAAGTAAGGATGGTTTAGGCATTGGTACCCTCTACTCTTTCAATAATGCTTTGTTAATTAATTGGAGGTAGAGATTCACAATGCTTTGGGTTCAAATTATAAAAGCCAAACAAAGGAATTCGCTGGCAGTCGTTCTATTAAAGGATATAGGGTACTAGGGTTTGCGATCTTATAGATGAATATGCTAAGAATCTGAATGAGACCGTGTAAGGCCAAATACTAAAGTTTACCTTACCAAATACCAAGTTAGTGCAGAAAGTTTTACCGTTTAAATGTAATCGGGATTTACGGTGGGCCAAAACATAAGTGTTGTTAATCAAAGAGCTCGATGCTTATAACTGTATTTGATATATTTGTGAATGAATTTTACAATAATAGGGAAAACATATTTATAATAAATTACAAGGTCTAAATGAGGAAAATATATGAGAATAATAAGGCTGTCAATTGGTTGTAATGGCTTTAATTGTGCTCCTTGATTTTGGGCTCTAATGAATTGACCAATTCCATGAAATCTTTTTCCCTTTTTAATTATTATTTTTTCAACACTCCCCCTCAAGTTGAGTAGTAGGGTCTCAGATACTTAACTTGCTTAGACAATGGCCGAAGATTCTCCCATTAACTACTTTTGTTAGTATGTCGGCTAACTGATCTTCTGGACGATCAAATGGGAGTTCTATAATTCATGTTTCGAGCTTCTCACTAATAAAGTTTCTGTCGACTTCTACATGTTTTGTTCGATCATGCTGGACTGGATTTTCTGAGATTTGAATTGCAGCTTCATTGTGACACATAATTCTACTTCTATCTTTCGGAGGAAAGCCAATTTCTGTTAAGAGCTTCCGAACCCATAGGACTTCTGTTAAACCACGTGCTATTCCTCTGAATTCAGCTTCTGCACTTGAGAGAGCAACTACCTTCTGTTTTTTACTTCTCCAAGTTACCAGGTTCCCGCCAACTAACATGAAATATCGTGATGTAGACCTTCTATTCCCTTTATATCCTGCCAAGTCAGCATTTGTATATACTTAAACATCTAAATGCCCGTTTGGTTTGAATAGAACCCCATGACTAGTTGTCCCCTTGAGATAGCTAATGATTCTTAACACAGCTTCCGTGTGAGCAGCCTGAGGTTGGTGCATGAATTGACTAACAATCCCAACAGCGTAAGCTATATCAGGTCGAGTGTGTGCGCTATATATTAACTTTCCCACCAGTTATTGGTATCTTTATTTATTTGCCAATTCCGCTTCAGGTTCCATGTGCAATCTGTGGTTCACCATCATGTGGGTTTCTATTGGTTTGCAGTCCATCATACCTGTCTCTACTAGAAGATTAAGTATATACTTGCGTTGACTGATAAAGATCCCTTGTTTAGATCTTAATACTTCAATTCCCAGAAAATACTTTAATCTTCCCAGGTCTTTCATTTCGAATTCTGCAAATAGATTCCCTTTTAGTTGTTCCATTTCTTCCTTGTCATTTCCTGTAATAATCATGTCATCAACATATACGACTAGACATGTTACAAAATTGTTTCTCCTTTTAAGGAACAACGTATGGTCTGCGTTACTTTGTTTAAAACCATAATTTTTCATTGCGAGGGTAAACCTTCCAAACCATGCCCTAGGAGATTGCTTTAACCTATAGATGGATTTTTTTAACCGACAAACTTCTTGATTTTTATTTTCCCCTGGGAATCTGGGAAGAGCCTCCATGTATATTTCTTCTTTTAGTTCTACATAGAGTTGTTAAAAACAAATTTAGAAAAGAAAATAATACTACATAAAGTTGTTAAAAAGTTTAACAAATGTTGTATACACACACACACATATATATATAAAATAATAATAATAATAAATAATAATAATAATAATAGCAGGGATCTTTCAATGACATGAAAAACCCCACAAATGAGAAATATGGCACAGCCTATCATCCTCAAACCGATGGGTAATCCGAGCGAACGATTCAAACGCTCGAAGACAAGCTTAGATCATGTGTCATGGATTTCGGTGGAAACTGGGATTCTCATATTCACTTGATTGAGTTTTCATACAATAACAGTGTTACTTCGAGTATCGGTATGGCACCATTCGAAGCACTTTATGGTCATAAATGTCGTTCCCCTATCTGTTGGAGTGAAATTGGTGAAACCCAAATCACTGTCCCGAAACTCGTTCAAGACAGTACTAATCGAATCGCTTAAATTCGACTAAAATCTCTTAGCCGCTCGTAGCTGTCAAAAGAGTTACGCTAATAATTGACGACAACCACTCGAGTTTAACATCGGCCACCGTGTACTTCTCAAGGTATCCCCTTGGAAAGGTGTGGTTCGTTTCAGCAAGAAAGGCAAACTATCTCCTCGATTTGTTGGAACTTTCAAGATTCTCAACGTGTCGGTAGTGTGGCTAATACTCTCGAGCTTCTCCAAGAACTTTCGAATATTCATCTGACGTTTCATGTTTCTAATCTAAAGAAATGTCTAACTGAGGGAAATCTCCACAAACCGCTCGATGACGTGCGCATTGATGAAATAATGCAATTTGTTGAGAAACCAGTGGAAATCACTAATTCCTTCCGGCTAATGAAGAGACTACTCCAGTCTTCCCATTCATTCCCATCCTTCTTCTCCCTAAGAATTGAACGAACCAAGTTCACCTATTCGAGAGTGAGGAAGAAAAACCAACAAGAAACTTCCCACTTTTGATGTCCTGCGATTCTGCAAGTTTAGAAACTAAGGAGAAGGACCATGGATCACAAAGACAAAGAAACCAAGCATAGCCATATACCCTTGGTAACGGTTTTTTTGGAATCTAAGCATGACGATGAATTCACTTGGGAGCAGGAAGACCAAATGCGAACTAAGTATCCTCATATTTTTATTCGGATTCTTCTACTTAATTTGGGGACGAAATTCTCAAAAGTGGGGAACGTTGTGACCATCGTCATTATTTTATTTGTATTTGTAATTATATTCGTTAAACTAACCCGGTTTTCATTTTAATGTATTCTCGATTATCGTTCATCATTAATATATTATTCATGATGATTTAAGGTAATCGTTCGTTCTTTTTCTATTCATTTTGATTAGTTAACGAAATTCCGAGGTTTAAAGTTTTTATTAAATTTAAACAATTTGCAAACTTTGTGGGTATAAATGAAAAATATCCAAGTATTATAACTTCTTTTCCATTTTTAAACACATTTCAAAGTACATGGTCTAATTTGTAATTATATTTTAATTTTTGTTTTAAGACATCTTGAACCTTGAGGGACTAATAGTGTAAATTAATTTAAATTAATAATATATACCCAACCCCCGTCACCCTCGTTTTCCCGGTGATGAACTCCGGCGCCGAATCCAAATTCCGGCAACAATAAAACGTAACAAAGCGTGCATTATAATTCAACTAAGGCTCGTACCACCTTTAGACTATAGCAGCAAACTCGTAATCAACGTCAGTAACTAGTATTAACATCGAATAATGGGTAATTAAATCCGAAAACCGCCAGATTATTATTTAAACTTCAACAACGAGCATGTAACCCTGTACGGTCCAATTGAGATTATATATAGGACCGAACACAACATCTAAACTTGCTACTACCTTCAATTCCATCTAAAAACCATCAGTAATCGCAAAATTGATCGTTCAAGTTAGAACTCCGGCCAACCTCTGTTCACCATCAAACCTTAACATTTCCAGGTAATTATTGTATGCATGTGTTTGTTCTAAAATCAACAGGCAGTGTGGTCCAGTAGTTAACTCACTTGTTTGTGGTCTTAGAGACCCTGGTTCCAACCCGAGTCTGACCGTTTATGGACCTTTATTTTTTAAAATCATTTTTTTTCTTTTATTATATAACCAAAATTAAATTGTTAAAAATTATTAAATAAAATTATTTTGAATTAACTAAAATTAGTTATAAATTATTTTTATTATTTTTCATTTAAAACCCACTTTTCATATTCATTTCATGACAACCGTTAATATTATAATATTTTATTTTCCTTTTCATTAATATTTTAATACGCTAAAATAAATGTATTTGGGATAAAAATTACACCGATAAAATCCGTATTCCATAAATAATATAATTCTTATATTAGTGATAAACTATTAAATAATATGGAAATAATAATAACACGTTAAATTACCGTTAATGCTTAAAATAATATTATAATATAAAATTCCCATAGAATAATAAAATATATATTAAAATAATACATAATTCCAAAAACTAAATTATTTAATTTGTATAATTCCTTTAGTTAGTTTTTAATTTTGTATTTTTAATTATATTTCGTGAGGTTCGATCGCTTCGATTTCTTTAACGCGCTTTCAGCTTTTGTTTCTATTTCATCTTCAATTCCAAACGTGAGTTTCTCACACCCCCTTTTTAATGCTTTTACACAATTTGGGGGTAGAATGTATATCCTACCAAAACAGTTGATTAATTATTCATTTACAAACTACAATTCATATCATGGACTTGTGTGTCACATGATTACTTGCTCATACTTTACTTGCATGTGGTAGCCTCAATAAGTATGATCATACACCCCCTTTGCACTCAGGACCATTTCGTTATGAGTGGAAAAGGGTCTTATTATCCGAGTACGTTGGTTGTTACCAAATGAAAAGGACCTTGCTTTCTCGATTATTACACATGTCACATGGAATTGAATGGTTTTATTATTATATATAAACAAAATGTAACACCCCGACCAAAGGCGGATTATACATCGGGGCGCCACATATTGTTTCATTACTCGTGACACTATTGGGTGTCAATATTTAATAAATACATTCATTCGCGCACGCGCAAAGTAAACAAGATAACATAAATCATCATAAATCAATATATTATAAATCATAATATTCGAACAGCAAAAACTTGTCTTGATACATTTTAATCTAGGTCCAAAATAAAGAAAACTTCCTACGTGTCCACAAGCTCCAAAACAGCTACTGCAAACCTGAACATGTGTTAAAATAAACGTCAAACACTTGCGTGCTGGTGAGAAATCAAGTTTAATACAATACATAGATAACAATAAATCTGCGCGCAACACGTGTATGTCTGGTGTTTAACAAGGGTGCAATCAGATTGTGATCAAGCCTAAATAGATCATAGCTCATAGTTCATAGTTCAATCCGTGCTCCCAATTGAGCACAAAAACAAGAAAACATCTGTGCAAGTGTAAACAAAGAAAACCGTAAACGATAGGTCTCCCGTGTTCATCTAATGGATCCATGAAAACTTCGGAATAGGCCGAACAAAGCGGTTAATGATACACACATACAAATAAACAGCCAAGTAAACGTCCTCAACACATGGGATACTGCGCGACTAAAGTTCATAAACAAGTTTAAGACTCAAGTTTGTACGAACACATGAACATCCCAAAACATTAAAAATAAAAAGGGATTTGGTACGAGATTACTCACATGATAAACGATGCGGTGTAAGAAAAAGCAAGAACCAACTTTAAACAAGCACAAGTTAACCTATAAATAAGATTATTGTTTTAAGTCTTGATTATAAGTTAGCATAATTAATAAGTAAATTATTATATATAATATATTACCGAAAAAGCAGGGCAGAACAGGGAGGAAGACGGAGGCAAAGAGAGTGACGGCAGAGGATCAACGGCAGAGAGCAAGGAAGAACAGGAGAGATTAAGTGTTTGTGTGTGATGTGTTAGGAAAAATAACATTATTATTTATAGAGAAACCCTAGGGAACACAATCCCTAGAAAAGGGGAAAAGATCTCCGAAAAAGTAAAAGATTCCAAAAGCAAAAGATATGGCAGCAGGGAAAAAGAGAAAAAGGCTGACAGGGAACAGTAACAGGCATGGCGGGTCAGATAAAGGTACTGGTCAGCATGGAAAAAGCAGATCTCAAAAGATTATGTCAGTCACTTTTTCTGCCAACCAATGGGGTTGGTGCGCATGCTGCGCCGAAAGTAACTTTTCAGACATAAGACAGGTCAGTTCAACAGCACAAAAGATAAGACAACACAAAAGCAAACGGCTAAGAAAACTCAAAGGGTTTAGCGCGAGAAGGCTAAGGCGCGCCGCGGGAAGAATCACATTCCTTAGCGCGCCGCGGGAAGAATCACATTTCTTAGCGCACCGCGGGAGGAACTACAATTCCTAGCGCGCCGCGGGAAGAACTATAATTCTTCGCGCGTCGAGGGATGAACTACGATTCTTAGCGCGCTGCGAGAAGAACTACAAATCCTTAGCGCGTCGCGGGAAGAACTACTGTTCTTAGCGCGCTGTGAGAAGAATTACAATTCTTAGCGCGCTGCGAGAAGAGTTCGTCTCGCGAATCGCTGGAAAAGATGGTCTTCACGCAGGCTTCCTTGAAAGGAGTCTGGCGCGTGGAGCTGCGCAGACAACCTTAAGCGGGAAGGACAAAGGACAAGCAAAGAGTTAGAAGAAAAAGAGGGAAACAAGGCGCAAGGGCGGGACGGCGACAAGAGGGAAAAGAAGGCGGAAAGAGAGAAGAAGAGGGACGGGACGGCGGAAAGAAAGAGAGAGAAAGAGGCGGGAAGGAAAATATATTATTATTATTAAAAGTAAAATATAAGTATAAATAAATATTAAATCATAAAAGAAAGAGATCGGGTCAGAGAAACGGGTACCTGGGTCGGGTCGGATCGGGGCAGATGTCACAGTCTCCCCTACTTTAAGAAATTTCGTCCCGAAATTTATCACGAAGTAGGTTGCGCAGAGAACAGGTGCGGGTACTTGATCTTCATTTGATCTTCCCTTTCCCATGTAAACTCGGCTCCGCGCTTGGACTCCCAGCGAACTTTCACGATAGGGATGCGACTGCGCTTGGTTTGCTTAACCTCGCGATCCATAATCTCAACAGGCTTCTCAACGAAATGCATAGATTCATCAACTTGAACTTCATCAAGTGGAATGTGAAGGTTCTCGTCAGCTAAACACTTCTTGAGATTGGATAAATGGAACGTTGGATGCACATTACTGAGCGCGGGCGGCAGGTCAAGTCTGTAGGCAACTTTTCCTACACACGCGAGAATCTTAAATGGTCCAACATATCGAGGAGCAAGCTTACCTTTCTTCCCAAAGCAGACAACACCCTTCCAGGGCGACACTTTGAGGAGAACAAGATCACCAACTTGGAATTCGAGAGGCTTCCGCCTACGATCTGCGTAACTCTTCTGTCGGCTTCTGGCAGTCAGCAGATGATCACGGATCTTGGCGATTTTATCGGTTGTCTCTTGAACAAGTTCGGGTCCTGTGATTTGAGCTTCTCCCACTTCGCTCCAACAAATCGGGGAGCGGCACTTACGACCGTAAAGTGCTTCAAATGGGGCCATACCGATACTGGAATGATAGCTGTTATTATAAGAGAACTCAATCAAAGGCAGGTGTGAATCCCAATTACCTCCAAAATCAAGAACACAAGATCGGAGCATATCCTCAAGAGTTTGAATAGTTCGCTCAGACTGACCGTCAGTCTGAGGATGATATGCCGTACTCATGTCCAAGCGAGTTCCTAGCGCAGATTGGAGAGATTTCCAAAAGCGAGATATAAAACGGCCATCGCGATCGGATATGATGCTCGAAGGAGTACCATGGCGGCAGACAATCTCCTTGACATAAAGCTGCGCGAGTTGCTCAACATGGTAGTTTTCACGAATGGGCAGAAAGTGAGCAGACTTAGTCAATCGATCCACTATTACCCAAATGCTATCATGTTTGCTTGCTGTCAAAGGTAACTTGGTAATGAAGTCCATCGCTATACCTTCCCATTTCCACGTAGGAATTTCTGGTTGTTCGAGCAAACCAGATGGGCGTTGGTGTTCAGCTTTTACTTTAGAACAAGTCAGGCATTTAGCTACGAACACAGCAATATCCTTCTTCATACCGGGCCACCAATAAGTAATGCGCAAATCCTTGTACATCTTATCAGCGCCGGGATGAATAGAATACCGAGATTTATGCGCTTCACTCAGGATATCAGCGCGAAGATTCTCATCAAAGGGAATCCAGATGCGATTAAGATAACAGTGAATTCCACTCAGATTGGGCACAAAATGCGCTTCCGCGCCACACACTAACTCGGCGCGAAAGTTACCATTACTAATGGATGCGCGCTGCGCGTCACGAATACGCGATTCAAGGTTGCTTTGAATCCGCGCGAAGTGAAGCTGCGTGCGCGGCAAGATACAGTTAAGCTGGCAGGGTTTTCGGATGAGCGCATCAGCTACCACATTAGCCTTACCAGGATGATACCGGATCTCACAATCGTAATCGCTGATGAGTTCGTTCCATCGGCGTTGTCTCATGTTAAGTTCCTTTTGATCAAAAATATGCTGAAGGCTTTTATGGTCAGTGTAGAGGATACACTTAGTACCATAAAGGTAGTGTCTCCAGATCTTCAAGGCAAAAACAACTGCGCCTAGTTCGAGGTCGTGAGTTGTATAATTCTTTTCATGAACCTTGAGTTGTCTCGATGCGTAAGCGATAACCTTGCTTCGTTGCATAAGAACACAACCGAGACCTTGGTTGGATGCATCGCAATACACGACAAAATCATCATTACCCTCAGGTAGCGCAAGAACAGGAGCTTCACACAACAATCGCTTGAGCGTTAGAAAGGCTTCTTCTTGCTTCGAGCCCCAAATATACGGTTTACCTTTGTGAGTTAGAGCTGTTAAAGGCAAAGCGATCTTCGAGAAGTTCGAAATGAAGCGCCGGTAATAACCAGCTAAGCCCAGAAAGGAACGGATCTCAGAAGGAGTGGTCGGCGTAATCCAGTTCTTGATTGCTTCAATTTTGGATGGGTCGACATGAATACCCATCTTGTTTACAACATGGCCAAGAAACTGTACTTCATCAGACCAGAATTCACACTTGGAGAGCTTGGCAAAGAGCTGCTCGGCTCTAAGCTTTTGCAATACCAATCGAAGATGTTGCTCATGCTCGGCCTTGGTCTTAGAATAAATCAGAACGTCATCGATAAACACAATCACGAATTTATCCAAGAAAGGCCTACACACCCGATTCATTAGATCCATGAAAACGGCGGGTGCATTGGTTAAACCGAAGGACATGACCAAGAATTCAAAATGGCCATAACGAGTTCGAAAAGCAGTCTTGGGAACATCTTCATCGCGGATGCGCAACTGGTGATAGCCAGAGCGGAGATCAATCTTAGAAAAACAAGAGGCACCTTGGAGTTGATCAAAGAGGTCGTCAATGCGCGGTAAGGGATACCGGTTCTTAATGGTGAGTTTGTTCAACTCGCGGTAATCAATACACATGCGAAACGATCCATCTTTCTTTTTAACGAACAACACCGGAGCACCCCAGGGCGAAGAGCTAGGGCGAATGAATCCTTTAGCAGTCAACTCTTGAAGTTGGCTTGCCAATTCTTGCATCTCAGCGGGCGCAAGACGGTAAGGAGATTTGGCTACGGGGGAAGCACCAGGGACAAGATCAATACGGAACTCGACTTCACGGGCGGGAGGGATACCAGGAAGATCATCAGGAAAAACTTCAGGGAAATCACGCACAACAGGGATATCGCGAAGCTTCTTTTCTTCAGCAGGTTTAACCACATGTGCTAAGAATGCAATACACCTTTTCCTCATGAGCCTTCGGGCTTTGGCGCAAGACATAAGTTTAAGACCGCGGGAGGGTTTTTCGCCGTAGATATGAAGATCACCATTTTCTCGAGGAATGCGAATCAACTTCTTGGCGCAAATAACTTCGGCGCGATTCTTCGAGAGCCAATCCATACCAATAATAACATCAAAGCTTCCAAGAGGCATGGGGATGAGGTCGATCAGAAAATCGTTTTCGTTAAGGTTAAGCGTGCAATCTTTAATCACTGAGTTAATTAAAACAGTTTCACCATTAGCCAATTCAACTGAAAAATTTTCTTTTAAATCGTTGCGCGGTCGCGCAAGCTTCTGCTCAAACGCGCGAGAAATAAAACTTCGATCGGCGCCAGTATCAAAAAGTATAGAAGCATAAAATCCGTTAAGCAAAAATGTACCATTAACTACGTCATTATTCGCTTGCGCTTGGTGCGCGGTTATGTTAAAAGCTCGTCCGCGCGCCACTTGGTTCGAAATCTGGTTCACCGGATTCGCTTGCGTAATCTGAACTTGTAGTCTCGGGCACGCGTTCCGGAAATGACTGGGATCACCGCAGTTGAAGCACGATCTGGGTCGTGGGTTTTGGTAGGTTGGTTGTGGGTTCTGCGGGTAGACTGGTGGTGTTGGCGCAATTGGATTGGCGGGAGGGACTCTACAGTATTCGGCAGAGTGACCAACACGGCCACGTCGGTTACATTGTCGACACGGGGTTTGGGTTGGGTGGTGAAGTCTACAGGTTGGGCAAAAGGGTTGATTTCCTGTGTAAGGTTTCTTAGGTGGCGGGGCAGGGAGTGCGGGATTGGTTAAGGCATAGTTATGGACTACAGGAGGGGTTGGGTAGGCTGTCAGTGGGTTAGGCGTGTAAACTGGAGGTTGGTAGATGGGTTGCTGGACAATGGGCGGGTTGGTAAGCGCATAGGCCTTGCGCCTGCGCTTGAGGTTGTTATGGTTTGAGGGTTCAGGTTTAGTTTCTGTTGGTTCAGGGACAGTCTTGGTGAGTTTGGTCTTCTCAGATCCCCGCAGGAACAGGGTTCCTGCTCTGACATGGTTGTCGCTGAGCACAGCGGCCAACTCGATGGCGTCAGAGAGGGTTACTGGGTTTCTGGCCCATACAGAATCTTGAATTTCCATGGGGAGACCCCCAAGGAATTTCTCGATGGCTCGGCGGGAAGGGGTAACAAGGTGAGGGATAAGCAGGCTTAGTTCATGGAAACGCGTCGCGTACTCGCGCGCTTCGCCACTGTACTGCTTAAGATTCCAAAATTCTTCATCCAGGCGCTTAACTTCGTTGGGAGGGCAGAATTCTCGCGTCAGAATTTCCTTGAATTCCTCCTATGTCATGCTAGAAGCAGCTTCTGCGCCACGCACATGAGCTACTCCATTCCACCATGTAAGCGCTCTAGATTCCAGGACACTGGAAGCATATAGGGTTCGTCTGTCTGAGGGGCATTGGGTGTGGAGGAAAGTGTTTTCTATTTTCTCAACCCACTGGAGCATCACGGTGGCTCCTTCAAGACCTGTGAACTTTGGAGGGTTACCCGCGTTAAAGGACTTAATGTTGTAACCAGATGTGTTGGTATTGTTTTGGCTCAAAGCTTGGGCTATTGCGGCGGCCATTTCCTGGGAACGTTGCTGCGAACGTCTGCGCGCGGCTTCTTTCTTCTTGAGATGGCGACGAGATAGCGGAGGCATTCTATAAAAGTTTTAATTTTAGTTAATATCTTGGTTTTAGCGCAAAGTATAATCTTATAAAGCTTGGTTTCACGGAGTTAGTTACTGTCAAAAGTTAAAGTAAAATAAATGACCCTAAATGCAGACTTTAATAAAGGTAACAAATTCGAATCAAGAATCGACAATTCATGTATCACCATGACTTTCCGAATTCCCAATTTAAAATATACGAGCAAACGAGTATTGGAGATTGACGATTCATGTATCACCATGACTTTTCAATCCTCAATATAAAATATACAAGAAAATGAGTATTGGAGGTTGACAATTCATGTATCACCATGACTTTTCAAGTCTCCAACCTCAGAACATAATCGTAAATGGAAATTGAAAATCAACTATTCATGTATCACCATGACTTTTCGGATTTTCAAATCCAACAAACGAATATGTAAGTAAAATCAATAAAAATCGAAATTCAACAAAAATCGAAATATCGCGAAATAAAACATAAAAACATATACTGCGCAAGCGCGAGCATATTCATAAATAACGAGTAATTAACAATAAGCGCGCAAACATGAGATTTCTCTCATGCGCGAGAAGGGACTCTTAAGTATTCTAGGCCGTTACGTCTAACCACCTATCCTAAAGTCAACGAGCTCTGATACCAATCTGTAACACCCCGACCAAAGGCGGATTATACATCGGGGCGCCACATATTGTTTCATTACTCGTGACACTATTGGGTGTCAATATTTAATAAATACATTCATTCGCGCACGCGCAAGGTAAACAAGATAACATAAATCATCATAAATCAATATATTATAAATCATAATATTCGAACAGCAAAAACTTGTCTTGATACATTTTAATCTAGGTCCAAAATAAAGAAAACTTCCTACGTGTCCACAAGCTCCAAAACAGCTACTGCAAACCTGAACATGTGTTAAAATAAACGTCAAACACTTGCGTGCTGGTGAGAAATCAAGTTTAATACAATACATAGATAACAATAAATCTGCGCGCAACACGTGTATGTCTGGTGTTTAACAAGGGTGCAATCAGATTGTGATCAAGCCTAAATAGATCATAGCTCATAGTTCATAGTTCAATCCGTGCTCCCAATTGAGCACAAAAACAAGAAAACATCTGTGCAAGTGTAAACAAAGAAAACCGTAAACGATAGGTCACCCGTGTTCATCTAATGGATCCATGAAAACTTCGGAATAGGCCGAACAAAGCGGTTAATGATACACACATACAAATAAACAGCCAAGTAAACGTCCTCAACACATGGGATACTGCGCGACTAAAGTTCATAAACAAGTTTAAGACTCAAGTTTGTACGAACACATGAACATCCCAAAACATTAAAAATAAAAAGGGATTTGGTACGAGATTACTCACATGATAAACGATGCGGTGTAAGATAAAGCAAGAACCAACTTTAAACAAGCACAAGTTAACCTATAAATAAGATTATTGTTTTAAGTCTTGATTATAAGTTAGCATAATTAATAAGTAAATTATTATATATAATATATTACCGAAAAAGCAGGGCAGAACAGGGAGGAAGACGGAGGCAAAGAGAGTGACGGCAGAGGATCAACGGCAGAGAGCAAGGAAGAACAGGAGAGATTAAGTGTTTGTGTGTGATGTGTTAGGAAAAATAACATTATTATTTATAGAGAAACCCTAGGGAACACAATCCCTAGAAAAGGGGAAAAGATCTCCGAAAAAGTAAAAGATTCCAAAAGCAAAAGATATGGCAGCAGGGAAAAAGAGAAAAAGGCTGACAGGGAACAGTAACAGGCATGGCGGGTCAGATAAAGGTACTGGTCAGCATGGAAAAAGCAGATCTCAAAAGATTATGTCAGTCACTTTTTCTGCCAACCAATGGGGTAGGTGCGCATGCTGCGCCGAAAGTAACTTTTCAGACATAAGACATGTCAGGTCAACAGCACAAAAGATAAGACAACACAAAAGCAAACGGCTAAGAAAACTCAAAGGGTTTAGCGCGAGAAGGCTAAGGCGCGCCGCGGGAAGAATCACATTCCTTAGCGCGCCGCGGGAAGAATCACATTTCTTAGCGCGCCGCGGGAGGAACTACAATTCCTAGCGCGCCGCGGGAAGAACTATAATTCTTCGCGCGTCGAGGGATGAACTACGATTCTTAGCGCGCTGCGAGAAGAACTACAAATCCTTAGCGCGTCGCGGGAAGAACTACCGTTCTTAGCGCGCTGCGAGAAGAATTACAATTCTTAGCGCGCTGCGAGAAGAGTTCGTCTCGCGAATCGCTGGAACAGATGGTCTTCACGCAGGCTTCCTTGAAAGGAGTCTGGCGCGTGGAGCTGCGCAGACAACCTTAGGCGGGAAGGACAAAGGACAAGCAAAGAGTTAAAAGAAAAAGAGGGAAACAAGGCGCAAGGGCGGGACGGCGACAAGAGGGAAAAGAAGGCGGAAAGAGAGAAGAAGAGGGACGGGACGGCGGAAAGAAAGAGAGAGAAAGAGGCGGGAAGGAAAATATATTATTATTATTAAAAGTAAAATATAAGTATAAATAAATATTAAATCATAAAAGAAAGAGATCGGGTCAGAGAAACGGGTACCTGGGTCGGGTCGGATCGGGGCAGATGTCACACAAAACTTGTGTGAACTCATCAACTATTTGTTTAGTTGACTTGTTTTTTATATATATGCTATAGGGACAGTCATTAGAGGATGATGCATCGGAGAAGACACTAGTACTTAGGTTATATTAATAAATGTATAAGTTGTTTAAGTTTTTCTTATAATAAATGTATCGATCGTTCAAGTTAGAACTCTGGCCAACCTCCGTTCACCATCAAACCTTAACACTTCCAGGTAATTATTGTATGCATTTTAACCGTTTGTAGTAGCAAATTAAAACCTCTAACCTAATTTCTTCGTACATGGAATGGATTTACATAATTGAAAACCTAGGGTTTAAAGAATTATGAAGAACTTGTGTATTAGTTTAAGTATATTTGTTTCTGTTCTAAAATCAACAAGCAGTTTGGTGCAGTAGTTAACTCACTTGTTTGTGGTCTTAGAGACCCGGGTTCCAACCCAAGTCTGACCGTTTTGGACCTTTATTTTTTAAAATCATTTATTTTCTTTTATTATATAACCAAAATTAAATTGTTAAAATTATTAAATAAAATTATTTTAAATTAACTAAAATTAGTTATAAGTTACTTTTATTATTTTTCATCTAAAACCCCACTTTTCATATTCATTTCACGACAATCGTTAATATATTATTTTATTTTCCTTTTCATTAATATTTTAATACGCTAAATTAAATGTATTTGGGATAAAAATTACACCGATAAAATCCGTATTCCATAAGTAGTATAATTCTTATATTAGTGATAAATTAATAACTAATATGGAAAAAATAATAAAACGTTAAATTACCGTTAAGGCTTCAAATAGTATTATAATATAAACTTCCCATAGAATAATAAAATATCTATTAAAATAATGCATAATTCCTAAAACTAAATTATTTAATTTGTATAATTCCTTTAGTTAGTTTTTTATTTTGAATTTTTAATTATATTTCGTGAGGTTCGATCGCTTCGATTTCTTTAACGCGCTTTTAGCTTTTGTTTCTATTTAATCTTCAATTCCAAACGTGAGTTTCTCACACCCCCTTTTTAATGCTTTTACACAATTTGGGGGTAGAATGTATATCCTACCAAAACAGTTGATTAATTATTCATTTACAAACTACAATTCATATCATGGACTTATGTGTCACATGATTACTTGCTCATACTTTACTTGCACGTGGTAACCTCAATAAGTATTATCATACGCCCTCTTTGCACTCAGGGCCATTTCGTTATGAGTGAAAAAGGGCCTCATTATCCGAGTACATTACTTGTTACCAACTGAAAAGGACCTTGCTTGCTTGATTATTACACATGTCACATGGAATTGAATGGTTTTATTATTATATATAAACAAAACTTGTGTGAACTCATCAACTATTTGTTTAGTTCACTTGTATTTTATATATATGCTACAGGGTCAGTCATTAGAGGATGATGCATCGGAGAAGACACCAGTACTTAGGTTATATTAATAAATGTATAAGTTATTTAAGTTTTTCTTATAATAAATGTATTTCTTTGTTTACAAACTTGTAGACTTGACCTTTAAATTAATTAATGGTAATATTGTTACTTAATAGTGTCACATGTGTTTTGAGCAATCTGTACGTCACACTCAGGGGTTTTCGTTTAAGCCGGGGTGTTACACCAACCACCACCACTACCAACCACTCATCCACCACCACCGCCCGCCACTCCGCCAAACACCACTGCCCGCCACTCCACCAACTACCATCAACGGCTACCGCCCCCCTCCGCCACCACCCACGTTGACCTCCACCATCATCACCTGCCACCGCCAATCACCATCCGTCGCCCACCACCACCCACCATGTGACATTCGTCAAAATCCGTATTCAAAAACCCAATCCGTTTTAAATTTCAATGTAATTCGGATTCTCATTTGATCAATAAAGTTTTGTATTTTATGTTATTTTGTTGTTTATCGATATATTGTCACTTATGTCACCTTACGCGCACAACTCATTTTGAGAATTTATGTTGACATAATCCTACCTTAGAAGTTTTGAATAGTTACAAATATATGTTTTAACTACAAGAAATATTTTCATAGCAGTTATATATATTTGTGAAAATTATGATGCATTACATGTTACACAAGACCTTTAAATAACATGTGTATCCATCAAATAAATATTATCATATTTTTTTTACCATCTTCTTTTATATATAAATTTCTTTAAACTGTTTTAAAAGGGTTAAACCACATCCCCCTAATCAATTTGATCATTAAACCATTCTTTAAGCAACCTCGTCCATTTTGTATAAATAGGAGTCTACTCCTTCATTCACTTGACAAGTTTAAGAGAATTTTTCCTTCATTCATTTGACAGGATTTTAATAATTCAAGTCTTCTTCGTCTTATTTCTGTTTCTTTAAATTGTTGTTCATACTAGATCAAAACAATATGATTTATAATCATAATGCAATCACGTCCATGAATCCACACAATCCATACGCCATGATGTATAGGGTGTATGAGACAAATATTTCACGTGACCAGGCGGAAAGACGAGTTCCTATTTTCACGAGCTAATTTGGACTCATAAATCAAACTCCTATTAATTAGGAAATGCTCAAAGGTTCTTGTTTAAATGCCAAATCCATTAAGAACACAAGGAGATTATCGATTTTGAAAGAGTCACACTTGAAATGCTCTTACATCTTTATTTTTCTGTCTTGGGTCATTATATTTTATTCAAAGGACACAGGGATTACTAGCTATATATACTCGTAAATGTTGTATATTCATATCCTAAAAAGCACATAAATTTATTCATCAAAATCGTTTTCAAAATCGTCAAAACATTGCTATCAAAGAATGAGTCATATCTTTTTCATAACAAACTGAAAAAGTGCAACATCACATTCTATGATAAACTCCATTGAAATACTATTCTAACCATTATTTGTGCGCATTTTAACTCATTCGTATAACTTCACATTCAAAGTTTTAAAAATAATGCACAGATTCATACCCTCTTATTTGAACGGTTGTTTTGGCCTGTTTATGGTTCGAATTTGGAGAATACTTCTAAATGAAAGTTGTTCAAAGCATCTTAAATTAGTTGACTAGAAAGTGCTGTATTTTATAAATTCTGTTTGATATTTTTAAAGACTAAAACAAACCGGTGCAATTTGTTGTCCAAAATTGATTTTTTATATTCCGTCTTCATTTTCAATCATTTTACTTGTTTCATGTTATTCATTTATCCAATTGATTCAAGTTATCACTATATAGCCTAAAACACATATGTAAAATTTTATTTAGGGCTTCATCGATTGACCAAGTCGCATCGAATCCAATTAACACCTTCACTAATCGAGATGAGTTTTTCATAACCCCTTTTTACACTTTAATATTTTGGGTATAGCATGTATGCCTACAAAAACAATCTTTTTATTTTATCATTTGTTTTTCAATATGTTTCGCATATGTTATGGTGTGTTTATTACATACATGATTGTTCATGCTTTATTTGCTATATGCTATATGTTTACTTTATGTTGATGATGGTGGATACGGTTACACATTCACAAACGTGTACGGCAAACCTAGTGATATCGTGCATTTTCATATTACACACACACACACACACACACACACACACATATATATATATATATATATATATGAACCTTATGTAATCTCACCAACATATGTATTGACAAATTCATATGCTATAGGTTGAAGGATTGCAAGATGGGAGATTACATAGTCGACCTTTAGGAGATTTAATAATAAACGAATTTTTTGTCTGGTTTTGTTGTTTATTTCATTTCTATTCATACGTGTAATATGTGACAAAGATTTTAGTAATATGAATAAAAATTATTATTATTATGTTATTGTGTTGCGTGCTAATAACAATCAACATCACGTTCTGGCGTATAATCTGCCTTTGGTAGGGGTTTCAAACGTTGCCGATCACCACCGCCGCTTACCACCAATTTAATTTTATTCATTCGTCTTTAATTTCTTGCTTACTAGACAACACAAAGTAATGATCCATTTCATTCTTACAGGGTAACCAAATAATTTTATTACTTTAAAATAATCAGACACAAAACTGCTTTTTCTAAGGATAAAAGCGACTTTACTTGTACGCGGTAAAAGTGAACTTATTAGTGTAAAATTTAAAATTGAACGCACATGATTATCAATATGACGGTTCAAACATTAATAAAGCAAAATCCAATAAGTAAATCTAAAATTTATAATAAATCTAAGGAACTCTTTATTCATGCTAATTTTCGATACATAAGGGATAAGTTGTTTTTTTATAAATTCGCTTTTGAAAAATAAATTTGCATAAGGACTTACAAGACACATTTTGTATGGTTCAAGTAAATTGGCCGGGGAAACATTGCTCATAGACATACACAGGCTTTTAATTTTAGAGAACAACGTGAACAACAAAGGAATAAAAATATCTTTTGCGGGTGATCACAACTTATGATACCAGTATGCACCATCGTGCTTGCTATCTTCATCAGGCTCGATGTACATGCATTCCTTAGCCTCTCGCCACATCGCTTTGAAGATTGGAGTCCTATCAATCTTATAGTAATCACCCAAAACCGGTTTGATTGCGTCCCTAGCTTCCTTTGCATGATAATGTGGAATATATGAGATGAGGTGATGCAATACATGAGTGTGCGTTACGTCATGGAATACCCTGTTTAGAAATCCAAAATCTCTATCGATTGTCGATAACGCTCCTTTGATCCAGTTCCACTCGGTGGAGTCATAATGTGGCAAGGAGAGATGGGTGTGGTGCAAATAAGTGATCAAAACGAAGAAAGCATGCACGCCTATCACAGGAACTAGATACATGCACATCGCCCAAGTGAATCCTTTCACTGCTACAAGCTGCCGAAGAGCATAAAGAACTGCAAGAATACCAAGATCCGAGAGCAGAACTTGAATTCTTTCACGCTCGGTGAAAATGGGACTTAATGGATCAAAGTGGTTGGCAAATCTTTGGTATTTCTTCCCAGAAACGTTAGTCAACAGATACAAAGGAAACCCGAGGGTCAACCTAAATACCAAAGTGAAGACTCGGCCAGGTGGGTTGTTAAGAACTTTTGAATAAATCATAACTTTGGATTTACGTTTAGGGATGTAAACTTCGTCATTATCAAGTGAGTTTGTGTTGGCATGGTGGCTTCGATGGCTGTACTTCCAAGAGAAATAAGGGGTAAAGAGAGCCGAATGGAGGATGAATCCAACAGTGTCATCAACCCACTGGTATTCACTAAAGGCGTGGTGACCACATTCATGACCAATCACCCATAAGCCGGTCAGGATGCTAGCTTGGCAAAACCAGTAAACGGGCCATGCTAGGTAAGCTAAAGGAGTAGGGAGAAGGGGAATGTAAGTGTTTGCAAGGAAGTAAAAGACGTAGGTAACAATAAGATCGTGGACAACATAGTATGACGAACGGATGAGCGATCGCTGGAAGCAACGGGCTGGGATTGCCTTTTTCAGATCACTCAACGAGAATGGTGGATCAATCGGGACACGTTTCAGAACGTCAGATGAATCCGACATCCGGCCACCTGCTCCCATATTTCTGAAATCTGACAGCAATACAAGAGCAGAAACTCGATCAAGGAAGAAGAAGGGTCTTGAAAGACAATATGTGTTACTTTGTGTTCTTGTTCTATGTTGTTCCACATGCAAGCTTAGTATTTATGGTCACATGCGGTCAAAGCCGACGGCTCAAATAAAGATTTTAGTCCTGCATACACTTAAAATCACTCATGTTTGGAGGCTATGAAATTTCTTAGTCCTTTCGCTGGCATATCTAGTTAGTTATGTTAATAAAATAATGATATTTAAATCAAACAAGTATTTTAGTTGCTCCATGTAACAACTTGGTTTCTGTCCTTTTGTACATATCACTTGGTTGAGTCAATTAATTGAATAGGCAACTTGACGTTATTAATAGATACTCATATTAATAAAATAATAAAGAAATATAATCCGATATTGTTGTAATATCATAAATTGTCATTATCCTTAGCTAACTACAGCTAGTTTTCTTCCATATCTACGAGCACTTTTTACTAAATCTTATCACCCTCACATTAGTCCATATGCTTGATTATATTTGGGTTAATTGCCAGAGTTGTTATGTGTGATCAACTTACTCTACCATCGTCCGTTCTTATTCAAGGATGAATGCAATAAAGAGAACTAAGTACACGGTATAATACGTGTAATTAATGATGTCAATGTATCTGCCAACAATGATGTGTGCAACATCAAGATTATAAGGCAGACAACAATTAAGCATAAAAAGCTTCAATCATAATGTTGAAGATGACAAAAAAATGTTAACATGATAAAGAGTCAAGAAATCTAGGAAAGAAATAAATTTTAATAATTGTAGAAAATGTAAAGAGATAGGTAATTTGGAGAAATTAGTTAAAATAAAGAAGCAAAGTGGTTCATCTATTAAAGAATTCAACGAACTCTTTTCAGCAGAATAAAAAATATGTGGTGCCGGTAACTCAAATGAATAGAAGGGTGAAAAAACGAAATATAAGTTCAAAAAATAATCATCATATAAACAAACATTTAGATCACTAATTTAGAATTTTATTATCTATTTTAATTAATGTTTAGACTATGGTTTATTGTTTATGTTGATCGAAATAAATGTTTCGGTTATGGTCTTTTATTTAATTAGAGTTAAGTGTAGAAATTACCTATGTGGTAAATAACGTTATGCAAGAATCAACATGTGGTCAAAGCCGGCGGCTCAAATAAAGATTTTAGTCCTGAAAATACACTCACATTTGGAGGCTATGAAATTTCTTCTTTTCGCTAGCATATCTAGTTAGTTATATGAATAAAATAATGGTATATACTTATATCAAACAAGTCCTTTTATTCTGCGATGCATCAATTTGGTTTCTGTCTTTTTGTGAGAATTGTCACTTGGGACTTGGTTGACTGGATTTGTTGTGGTTCTTGTTGGTGTGAATATGATGAGGAGGCCTAAAGGTTGGAACATCTCGTGGATAGGTTTCAGATGAAGAACTTTCGTAGTGGCCGCGAATGAGAGGGAGAAGTGGCACGCACACCGCCCCCAGCGAGAAGTGGAGGATATTGGTGAATGGCGAGAAATATTTCCCGGTCAAAAATTGTGAGGCCCACCTGATTTTATTTTATTTTTTTATTCATATAAGCACTAAAATTGTGACACTTCTTCCTCCAATCTCTCCCCCGCCACTACACTTCTAAAATATAATCTATTTTCTTGCTGACTGGGTGTCACGTGATACACTTCTCCCCTACCACTACGCATGTGGAAATCAAACATGCTTTGTTTTTATTGGATTTGTAGTCCTATTCTTATCTTGCCAGTGGGTCCCAAGGTACATATTATATATCTTTATTATGCATGTAAATAAACTTTTCGCGTCTTTACAAGGAATTTATTTTAGGTTTTACGATTACAGATAAAAATAGGAAGTTGGCTTGGTTTAAATAGGAAAAGATTCTCACAGATAAAAGTAAGGATGGTTTGGGCATTGGTACCCTCTACTCTTTCAATAATGCTTTGTTAATTAATTGGAGGTAGAGATTCACAATGCTTTGGGTTCAAATTATAAAAGCCAAACAAAGGAATTCGCTGGCAGTCGTTCTATTAAAGGATATAGGGTACTAGGGTTTGCGATCTTATAGATGAATATGCTAAGAATCTGAATGAGACCGTGTAAGGCCAAATACTAAAGTTTACCTTACCAAATAGCAAGTTAGTGCAGAAAGTTTTACCGTTTAAATGTAATCCGGATTTACGATGGGCCAAAACATAAGTGTTGTTAATCAAAGAGCTCGATGCTTATAACTGTATTTGATATATTTGTGAATGAATTTTACAATAATAGGAAAAACATAGTTATAATAAATTACAAGGTCTAAATAAGGAAAATATATGAGAATAATAAGGCTGTCAATTGGTTGTAATGGCTTTAGTTGTGCTCCTTGATTTTGGGCTCTAATGAATTGACCAATTCCATGAAATCTTTTTCCCTTTTTAATTATTATTTTTTCAACACTCCCCCTCAAGTTGAGTAGTAGGGTCTCAGATACTTAACTTGCTTAGACAATGGCCGAAGATTCTCCCATTAACTGCTTTTGTTAGTATGTCGGCTAACTGATCTTCTGGACGATCAAATGGGAGTTCTATAATTCATGTTTCGAGCTTCTCACTAATAAAGTTACTGTCGACTTCTACATGTTTTGTTCGATCATGCTGGACTGGATTTTCTGAGATTTGAATTGCAGCTTCATTGTGACACATAATTCTACTTCTATCTTTCGGAGGAAAGCCAATTTCTGTTAAGAGCTTCCGAACCCATAGGACTTCTGTTAAACCACGTGCTATTCCTCTGAATTCAGCTTCTGCACTTGAGAGAGCAACTACCTTCTGTTTTTTACTTCTCCAAGTTACCAGTTCCCGCCAACTAACATGAAATATCGTGATGTAGACCTTCTATTCCCTTTATCTCCTGCTCAGCCAGCATTTGTATATACTTGAACATCTAAATGCCCGTTTGGTTTGAATAGAACCCCATGACTAGTTGTCCCCTTAGATACCTAATGATTCTTAACACAGCTTCCGTGTGAGCAGCCTGAGGTTGGTGCATGAATTGACTAACAATCCCAACAGCGTAAGCTATATCAGGTCGAGTGTGTGCGAGATATATTAACTTTCCCACCAGTCATTGGTATCTTTATTTATTTGCCAATTCCGCTTCAGGTTCCATGTGCAATCTGTGGTTCACCATCATGTGGGTTTCTATTGGTTTGCAGTCCATCATACCTGTCTCTGCTAGAAGATTAAGTATATACTTGCGTTGACTGATAAAGATCCCTTGTTTAGATCTTAATACTTCAATTCCCAGAAAATACTTTAATCTTCCCAGGTCTTTCATTTCGAATTCTGCAAATAGATTCCCTTTTAGTTGTTCCATTTCTTCCTTGTCATTTCCTGTAATAATCATGTCATCAACATATACGACTAGACATGTTACAAAATTGTTTCTCCTTTTAAGGAACAACATATGGTCTGCGTTACTTTGTTTAAAACCATAATTTTTCATTGCGAGGGTAAACCTTCCAAACCATGCCCTAGGAGATTGCTTTAACCTGTAAGTGGATTTTTTTAACCGACAAACTTCTTGATTTTTATTTTCCCCTAGGAATCCGGGAAGAGCCTCCATGTTATTTCTTCTTTTAGTTCTCCATGAAGAAAAGCATTCTTTACGTCAAACTAGTAAAGAGGCCATCCTTTATTGGCGGCAATAGAGAAAAGAACTCTAATTGTGTTAATCTTGGCAACTGGCGAGAAGGTCTCGGAATAGTCAATTCCTTATGTCTGAGTGTAACCTTTAGCTACCAATCGGGCTTTATACCTTTCAATCGTTCCATCCGGTTTATGTTTAACAGAAAAAACCTACCGACATCGTACAGGTTTTTTTCCACGTGGGAGGGTACACATCTCCCATGTGTCGTTCTTATTCAGAGCCTCCATTTCGGTTTCCATCGCCTCTCTCCAGTTTTTTGACTTCAAAGCATTGTCAACAGTAGTCGGTGTTTGTTCGAAGCATAGAGACGTTAAAAAAAGCTTTAGCTTCATTAGATAAGTTTCCTCTAGCAATATTTGCCACTGGATACTTGGATTTCCTAGTCTCCTTTTATGGGGAGTATCGTTTTGGTGGGACACCTCTATTTCCCCTTGGTGGCAGTACATATTTTTCGGTTGTACTTTCTTGTATTTCTTTATCTGGTCTAGAGGCTTCATCTTCTGAACTTTGGGTAACAGATTCTTGAACTTCAACCTATTCTTTCATCATCTCATTTTCCTCATGGTTACGAATAAAAGGAGTTTTGGGGGTTTGAGAATTACTTACCTCTGACTCTAGGTTGGGATGATCTTGGGTGGCACCGTCTAAAGGTTCAGCAGGTTGTGTGGTAATATGAGGTGACTCACTTACAGTACATCGATCAACTTCTTCTGAAGACGGGAACCATTTCAGCCAACTCAGTGTATCTTCTGAACTTAGGAATTCTCTCTCCCGCTGACCACTGTGTTTGAAATTATAATAATACTCCGTTTCCAGGAAATCACAATTCATGGTATAATTGCAGTATTGCGTTTTGGACTATAGCAACGATATCCTTTTTGGTTGACCCGGTACCCAACAAAAACACATTTTCAGCACATGGATCGAGTTTAGTTCGATTGATTTTTGGTATATGGATGAACACCGAACAACCAAAGATTCGAGGTTCAAGGGTAAGGGCTGATGGAAGTTTTGTGTAATCTGAAATAGTTTGTAGAGGAGTTTTGAGTTTGAGTGCCTTGGTTGGTAATATATTAATAAGGTATGAGGCAGTAGCAAGAGCTTCGGGCCAAAAAGATGTGGGCATACCGGATTTGATCATAAGAGCCCGAGTCATTTCTAGCAACAGCCAGTTCTTTCGTTCAGAGACACCATTTTGTTCAAAGTGTCTTGGGCAAGTGGTTTGGTGACATTCCCTTGGTTTCAAAAAATTGCTTCATGGAGGCATTAACAAATTCACCTCCATTATCGGATCGTAGGATTTGGATATTGGTTTTATATTGGGTTTGTATCATGGTATGAAAAATGACAAATTTTTCAAAAACTTTCGACTTGGTTTTTAAAAAGTATACCCACGTCATGCGGATACAATCATCCACAAAAAGTAAAAAATAACGAAAGTTTTGCCCTCCATTAACTTTAGCTGGATCCCAAACATCAAAATGAATCAAATGAAAAGGTATATCAACTCTAGTATTATTTGGTTTAAATGTTTGTCTATGGCTTTTGGCCAAGACACAGGTTTCACATGTTGACATACTATTGGAAAATTTAGGAAATAAAATACTTATATAACCGGTAGAAGGGTGCCACAATCTTTTATGCCACAACCATGCTTCTCTATCCGTTGTTCCATGAGCACGCATTATTGTACCATTTGAAGTCACCTCATCCACATAATACAACCCTTGTCGTTCAGTGCCACGCCCAATGATCATCCTAGTCTTGATGTCCTATAAGATACAAAAAGTAGGGTGCATTAAAACGGTACAATTGAGCTCTTTTGTTACATGGCTAACAGACAATAGTTTATGTGATAGGGAAGGAACATAAAGAGAGTTGGATAATTTAATTGTCGGAGATATTTCAACTGTCGCTCCCCCTTTTACCGTCATGACCCCCCCCCCGTTTGCGGTTTGAATATGACTTCTTTTTGATTTATGGGTTGAGACAATGTCGGACATATCAAATGTCATCGTGTCGGTGGCCCCACAGTCAAAGATCCAACGATTATCTTGTTCTTGACAATTTTGAGCCATATTTACTTTTCCAATACTTAAGGGTTCTTTTTGTAATACTTTAAAACATGGAATAATTGAGTTAGGTGGGATATGAGATTTTGATATTAAACCATTATCTATGTAACTTGCACCATCACTTTCCTCACCCATTTTTGATTTCGAGTATGCCGCAATTCCTCCAAATCCATTCTCTATATTTTTCTTTGACTGGTCAGTACCATTGCCGAAGGTGGTTGCCGCTTTCCACCCCTTGAGTTTCAGTATGCGTATTCGATTTTTTGTGGCCGTCATTCCACCACTCGAGATAACGGACTAGTTTGAAGCACTGGTCTTTGGTGTGCTTGGACATCCCGCAATGGGTGCACTTTAATTTTGATTTATCAATTCTGGATGATGATGATTTTTCGGTGAGGTCTGACCGGCGTTGCCCCTTTGTAATTAACCCTAGACCGTCGGTCTCAATTGTTCCGTCGGCAACGAGTCCAACCGCCACACCAGATTGCGGTTTTTCAGAGGTGGTTCCAAGAATTCCTTGGTGAGCCATTTCCTTATTGACTGCCGCGTAGGCCCCTTCAACAGAGGGAAGTGGGTTACACCGGAGAATTTCCCTTTTTATAAGATCAAACTGTCGGTCAAGAGAGTTTAGAAATTGGAACAGTTTTTGTTCTGACCTGATTTTATTGTGCGTTTCTATGTATACGGTACAAGTCATGGGATCTGGATCCCGTCGATCAATCTCTCCCCATATGCCCTGTAACGTGATCTAGAACTCTTTAAGAGACGAACCACTCTGTTTCAACTCGTTTTCTTTGACGTGTAAGTCAAAGGTTTGTAATTTGTCTTTTTCACTACTGTACATAACCACCAAGGTGTCCCACAACGTTTTGCGGTGGGAAACTCGGTGAGGTTGGCGGCTAGCGCGGGTTCGATGTTCTGTATGAGCCACGAGAACACGACGAGATCGTCATGTTCCCACTACTCGAATTTTTCATCTGAATGGTTTGGTGGTGTAGGGTTTCTTGACAGGTGACTTAATAGGGTTTTGGATTTACCCCCTATAGCGACTCGAATCATTCGAGCCCATAAGGCGTAATTTGGTTGTTTAGCTTGAGACTGATCTTCAAGCTATCGGAAAGGGTTTGTTTTGGGGTTTGATTATGGGTATTGAGATTGGTTTGAAGAAGGTTCTCAAGTTGAACTACGAGTTCGTTCGGACTATTGTCCCCGGACATGGCAGCCTTGATTTGAGATCGGTTATATTATGAGCTAAAAGAATCGTTTCGCTGCTCTAATACCATGTTGTTAATCAAAGAGCACGATGCTTATAACTGTATTTGATATATTTGTGAATGAATTTTACAATAATAGGGAAAACATATTTATAATAAATTACAAGGTCTAAATGAGGAAAATATATAAGAATAATAAGGCTGTCAATTGGTTGTAATGACTTTAATTGTGCTCCTTGATTTTGGGCTCTAATTAATTGACCGATCCCATGAAATCTTTTTCCCTTATTAATTATTATTTTTTCAACAATAAGCATGTGGGCTATATATCGTGGCTAGTATTATTACCCTTGGGGTTTATGGTTTTAGGGTGAATACTTAAGGGAAAATCATATTGACAAACGCTAAGGTGTTTTCATCCATCTCAATCAGTTTCCCTTTTCATGATCGGTTCTTGCCATTTCATATCAATTAGATCATGTTTATGTTTATCTTTTGTTTCTTCATTAAAACCATCGATTTATGTGTTTCTGCCACATAGATCGGGTTCTTTTTCCATATTTTATCTAGATCCGATTAGTCTAAGGACCTACAACTTGTATGAGACTACCTTTTGTTGGTCTTGTTCTAGATCCATTTGATCTAAGGACCATCTGGTATTATTCCTTTGTCCCGTATTTGAAAGAATGTGGGTAACGGGTGCACCACTTAATTCTTTTGGTCTGATATTTGATTGGGGAAGTCCTTTTTATTCTTGTTTTTCCATACTTCGGTTGAAATTTAGAGGGGTTGGAATTGGGTTTAGAGACATGAGGCATGGAGATGAATCCATTCAACTTCAACTGTTGGTAAATATGTTCGATGGTTTTAATTTTTCCATTGACCCGAATTCGTGGTCTTGGTATTGGTCTTTATCCTATGGTACGGAATTGAGTTGTGCATGAAAGAGTCAACATTTTTAGTGGAGGATTTTGCTTAATAATAGTCCTATATCGAATCTAATTGGTAAACAGATTAATGTTCCTTGATCATGATGCTTGTTGTGCTCAACGAGGTGGAAGATGTGACACGTATGCTCTTTTCTTGTGATATTTCTAAAAAGGTGATGACAAGATAGCCCAATATTCAAAGTTGAAGCAGCAGTAAACGCTTTGGCTCAAGCACTTCAAGGGCTCGATCGCTTCCGCGCTGATTACTCCTCACCCTTTGATGTAACTTTAAGGAGTTGACCACTTTATGTTCTGAGATGGTCACATGTTGTTAGGTGAGTATCCTCCAAAGAGTTAAAGGCACTTTAACCAAAATGGCAAGACACAAACGTGCACCTTAGGAAGAGAAGGATAAGACCTTCCTGATCAAGCGAGTGAGTTGGCATAATAGCTCAGCTTAACCAGAGCCTTACACTATATGAATAGCACTTGGGCTCAACTATATCCATTCCAGCTTTGATGATAACACTCCACTCTCTCTCTATAAAAACTCTCTTTCTCTTTAGAAGTATTCTCCACACTCATTGCTGATGCAGCTCCTAAGCTGCTGAGCGTTCCCCTGAAGTGATCGAGCTGTCTAACAACTAGCCCGCGCGGCCTTAGCGATCACCTTCTCACTCCCTGCTTTT
This sequence comes from Bidens hawaiensis, assembly GCF_021521415.1. Taxonomy (NCBI): domain Eukaryota; kingdom Viridiplantae; phylum Streptophyta; class Magnoliopsida; order Asterales; family Asteraceae; genus Bidens; species Bidens hawaiensis. The sequence goes on from NW_027494293.1 coordinate 143,614, forward strand.
TACACTTACATATATTTGTTGTCTACTTACTTATATCCTTACTTCACACAAATGACTAGTGTCGAGCCCCGGAGGGTGGTACAGAGACCGGGGTCCGTTTTAACGATTTCTTTCGTGTTGGCAGGTTAGATGAAGGAGGTGAAGCTAAAAACCCTTGGGAATGTGGTACCCCTCTCTTGTCCCTTATCTGTTGTAGCAACAAGATGGCGCCCACCATTGGGCTTGACTACTTAGAACAGCAAAAGCCGTGGTAGTTGAGCTCCATCTGTTCCAAAATTCTTCTCTACTTCAAGAGAGAATGTTTCCAAGGAGATGAAGCTTACACCTCCTACACCTCTTTGCATTCTCTAAGTAATAATCAATTTTAAGGCTTACACCTAAGTATCTTCGCATGCTCCAGACAATAATAAGCTTTAACAGTTACACCTACGCATCTTGCATGGTCCAAACGATAATCAGCTTTAACGCTTACTCCTAAGCATTCTTATAGGTCCCGAAACCGGATCCGACAACGAACGGCTTTGTTCTTGATAAACGCTCGAGACGGGTGCGGTGAAATCAAACGACCGAACATAATATAAAGATAATATAAAGTATATGAACGATCTCGTTATCGGTTGAAAGATTAATAATATGATAAATGAACTGACCCCACCCAAGGTGAGCTCCCCTTGGGTGGGTGAAAACACCATCAAAACACACACATACATATGACAACATGTAACATATATATAACAAAATAAAAACATAATCAAGAAGCTTTCTTCCCGTTGAAGCTAAACGCGCGCCCGAAGATCTCGTCTCGTGTCCGTATTTCTCGCCGATATTAATTATTATCTTGACCTTGAATAAATAATGGGTTTCGTAATTTGATATCACAAGTCACAAATATTGGCCTTACAATCACCCCCTTGACTTGTGATATCAAAACTTTGTCTCACCGTATCTCGCATCTTCACAAGTCACCCGATAAATCGAAGCCTCTTCGTTTCAATTCACTCCCTCAAGGTATGACTCACCTATATTTAATGTTGAAGTAGTTCTTGCTTGTATATAGGCATGAGATAAGCTCGAATTTCCACAAATCAATCTCGAATTACCGGCTTCATCGATCAAATGAACAAAATTTATTATTTCGTTCGAAGTTCACCTTTCGGATCCAACTTCTCGAACGCCTTGGAAATAACAAGCTTTGAACATGGTTAAACAAGACGAAAACACAATCGCATTTGACTTTCTTCAATTGGTCAACCCGTCACCAATCTCCTTTTCAAAAACACCCCTTAAAATCTGCCAAAAAACAGCACCTAAAGTGTAACAAAAAAATACATGGACCATCAAATTATATGAGGCCCAAACTGCAAAGCCCACCTCAAATATTTAGAGCCCAAGCAGATTTGAATAGGTCCTGCCCAATTACTCATATTAGGTCACGTTGAAAGGAAAATTTTGATCACAACAATGATAGCAGCCATCAACAAACATCCACAGGTGACTTCCGCCGGATCTCCGACACCCATTCCTGCCACCCAACTCCAAGTCCACATAGCCAACAATCCCAGCCGCCATCCTCACCAACCGGCGTCGGAAAACCATGCACCACAGCCGCTGCCTCCGCCGCTGTAATCCACTTTCCGGCCACCAAACCACAGCCACCGGTCACCCCCGCTGCCTTTTTCTTCTTTTCTTCTACATGTCAGCCGGAAAAACACAGCCACCACCACAACCGCCAGCAGTTACCGGCAAACCCTTCGGTCACATCTTTATCCAACAGTTGCCACGATCAATAATAACCGACGCTCACGCACATCGGGGTTTGATTTTCACATCTTCAACCTCTGAAATCGTCGCCGGGAAGGACCCTATGGTCGCCGGATTTTCGGCGTATGGCGGAACGGTTCCAGAGACGGCCCGGATCTGGCACTTGTAGATCCCGAACATCCGGATCTACAAGGAGAAGCTTCAAACACGCTTATTTCTCATTTTATTTCCAGCTTTATTTCCAAACTTTAACAGGTCTTTAACGTCTCGGTTCGGATAATTGCGGAAATAGAACCCGAATTTTGAGAACAAATTTGAATCATAAAATTCGACCCGCTCTGATACCAATTGTAGGTCCCGAAACCGGATCCGACAACTAACGGCTTTGTTCTTGATAAACGCTCGAGACGGGTGCGGTGAAATCAAACGACCGAACATAATATAAAGATAATATAAAGTATAGGAATGATCTCCTTATCGGTTGAAAGATTAATAATATGATAAATGAACCGACCCCACCCAAGGTGAGCTCCCCTTGGGTGGGTGAAAACACCATCAAAACACACACATACATATGACAACATGTAACATATATATAGAAAAATAAAAACATAATCTAGAAGCTTTCTTCCCGTTGAAGCTAAACGCGCGTCCGAAGATCTCGTCTCGTGTCCGTATTTCTCGCCGACATTAATTATTATCTTGACCATGAATAAATAATGGGTTTTGTAATTTGATATCACAAGTCACAAATATTGGCCTTACAATTCTCGCTTGCTCCATGCAATAATCAGCTTTAACGCTTACTGCTATGCGTCCTCGCATGCTCCAGGTGATAATCAGCTTTAACAATTACTCCTAAGCATCTTCGCATGCTCCAGACAATAATAAGCTTTAACGCTTGCTCAATATTCAAAGTTGAAGCAGCAGTAAACGCTTTGGCTCAAGCACTTCAAGGGCTCGATCGCTTCCGCGCTGATTACTCCTCACCCTTTGATGTAACTTTAAGGAGTTGACCACTTTATGTTCTGAGATGGTCACATGTTGTTAGGTGAGTATCCTCCAAAGAGTTAAAGGCACTTTAACCAAAATGGCAAGACACAAACGTGCACCTTAGGAAGAGAAGGATAAGACCTTCCTGAACAAGCGAGTGAGTTGGCATAATAGCTCAGCTTAACCAGAGCCTTACACTATATGAATAGCACTTGGGCTCAACTATATCCATTCCAGCTTTGATGATAACACTCCACTCTCTCTCTATAAAAACTCTCTTTCTCTTTAGAAGTATTCTCCACACTCATTGCTGATGCAGCTCCTAAGCTGCTGAGCGTTCCCCTAAAGTGATCGAGCTGTCTAACAACTAGCCCGCGCGGCCTTAGCGATCACCTTCTCACTCCCTGCTTTTTACACTTACATATATTTGTTGTCTACTTACTTATATCCTTACTTCACACAAATGACTAGTGTCGAGCCCCGGAGGGTGGTACAGAGACCGGGGTCCGTTTTAACGATTTCTTTCGTGTTGGCAGGTTAGATGAAGGAGGTGAAGCTAAAAACCCTTGGGAATGTGGTACCCCTCTCTTGTCCCTTATCTGTTGTAGCAACAAGATGGCGCCCACCATTGGGCTTGACTACTTAGAACAGCAAAAGCCGTGGTAGTTGAGCTCCATCTGTTCCAAAATTCTTCTCTACTTCAAGAGAGAATGTTTCCAAGGAGATGAAGCTTACACCTCCTACACCTCTTTGCATTCTCTAAGTAATAATCAATTTTAAGGGTTACACCTAAGTATCTTCGCATGCTCCAGACAATAATAAGCTTTAACAGTTACACCTATGCATCTTGCATGGTCTAAACGATAATCAGCTTTAACGCTTACTCCTAAGCATTCTTATAGGTCCCGAAACCGGATCCGACAACGAACGGCTTTGTTCTTGATAAACGCTCGAGACGGGTGCGGTGAAATCAAACGACCGAACATAATATAAATATAATATAAAGTATAGGAACGATCTCGTTATTGGTTGAAAGATTAATAATATGATAAATGAACCGACCCCACCCAAGGTGAGCTCCCCTTGGGTGGGTGAAAACACCATCAAAACACACACATACATATGACAACATGTAACATATATATAACAAAATAAAAACATAATCAAGAAGCTTTCTTCCCGTTGAAGCTAAACGCGCGCCCGAAAATCTCGTCTCGTGTCCGTATTTCTCGCCGATATTAATTATTATCTTGACCTTGAATAAATAATAGGTTTCGTAATTTGATATCACAAGTCACAAATATTGGCCTTACAATCACCCCCTTGACTTGTGATATCAAAACTTTGTCTCACTGTGTCTCGCATCTTCACAAGTCACCCGATAAATCGAAGCCTCTTCGTTTCAATTCACCCCCTCAAGGTATGACTCACCTATATTTAATGTTGAAGTAGTTCTCGCTTGTATATAGGCATGAGATAAGCTCGAATTTCCACAAATCAATCTCGAATTACCGGCTTCATCGATCAAATGAACAAAATTTATTATTTCGTTCGAAGTTCACCTTTCGGATCCAACTTCTCGAACGCCTTAGAAATAACAAGCTTTGAACATGGTTAAACAAGACGAAAACCCAATCGTATTTGACTTTCTTTAGTTGGTCAACCCGTCACCAATCTCCCTTTCAAAAACACCCCTTAAAATCTGCCAAAAAACAGCACCTAAAGTGTAACAAAAAAATACATGGACCATCAAATTATATGAGGCCCAAACTGCAAAGCCCACCTCAAATATTTAGAGCCCAAGCAGATTTGAATAGGCCCAGCCCAATTACTCATATTAGGTCACGTTGAAAGGAAAATTTTGATGACAACAATGATAGCAGCCATCAACAAACATCCACAGGTGACTTCCGCCGGATCTCCGACACCCATTCCTGCCACCCAACTCCAAGTACACATAGACAACAATCCCAGCCGCCATCCTCACTAACCGGCGTCGGAAAACCACGAACCACAGCCGCTGCCTCCGCCGCTGTAATCCACTTTCCGGCCACCAAACCACAGCCACCAGTCACCCCCGCTGCCTTTTTCTTCTTTTCTTCTACATGTCAGCAGGAAAAACACAGCCACCACCACAACCGCCAGCAGTTACCGGCAAACCCTTCGGTCACATCTTTATCTAACAGTTGCCACGATCAATAATAACCGACGCTCACGCACATCGGGTTTTGATTTTCACATCTTCAACCTCTGAAATCGTCGCCGGGAAGGACCCTATGGTCACCGGATTTTCGGCGTATGGCGGAACGGTTCCAGAGACGGCCCGGATCTGGCACTTGTAGATCCCGAACATCCGGATCTACAAGGAGAAGCTTCAAACACGCTTATTTCTCACTTTATTTCCAGCTTTATTTCCAAACTTTAACAGGTCTTTAACGTCTCGGTTCGGATAATTGCGGAAATAGAACCCGAATTTTGTGAACAAATTTGAATCATAAAATTCAACCCGCTCTGATACCAATTGTAGGTCCCGAAACCGGATCCGACAACTAACGGCTTTGTTCTTGATAAACGCTCGAGACGGGTGCGGTGAAATCAAACGACCGAACATAATATAAAGATAATATAAAGTATAGGAATGATCTCGTTATCGGTTGAAAGATTAATAATATGATAAATGAACCGACCCCACCCAAGGTGAGCTCCCCTTGGGTGGGTGAAAACACCATCAAAACACACACATACATATGACAACATGTAACATATATATAGAAAAATAAAAACATAATCTAGAAGCTTTCTTCCCGTTGAAGCTAAACGCGCGTCCGAAGATCTCGTCTCGTGTCCGTATTTCTCGCCGACATTAATTATTATCTTGACCGTGAATAAATAATGGGTTTTGTAATTTGATATCACAAGTCACAAATATTGGCCTTACAATTCTCGCTTGCTCCATGCAATAATCAGCTTTAACGCTTACTGCTATGCGTCCTCGCATGCTCCAGGTTATAATCAGCTTTAACAATTACTCCTAAGCATCTTCGAATGCTCCAGACAATAATAAGCTTTAACGCTTGCTCCTACGCATGATTCAGGCGCTAATAAGCTTAAACGCTTACTACCATGCATCTGTGTTGGCTCCAAGGGTAAACTAGGTTCCATACCTCCTTTCCTTTAAACCAAAAATCAGTTAAAAAGTATTCTTGTAACAGCATTCTTGAAAAATCGTACATATAGCCAGCTACAAAAAGCCATAGTCTTGCTTGGTAAAAATATCAAATTTGAGGTTACACATGCAGTTATATGAAATGTTCTTACTTTCTAAAGCTTTTTAAGATCTAAAAATCACTTGCACTTATAAGTATAAACTATTTATGCTTTATGTATCTTCCTTTTCTTTTATAAAACTTAAATATATAAGTTAGTGAAACAAACTATATAAGCCTCATTTTGTTCATTATTCTCTTGAATAAAAGTTAAACAAGATCATACCCCTATGGAATATTTAAAAAGTATGTTTGCCTTATTAAACTATAATCATTCATAAAAAAATCTTTATTCAAAGCTGTCCAGATGCATAAGCCAAAGTCATAGGCTAAATTTTCATTGGAATCATAACACATAGATCTACTATTCATTGTTGTTTTATTGACAATATCTAAGCCAAAGGCATAGGCTTATTGTTTATCGCATCTATAATGCATAGATATACTGTTCATTATAGACATGCTGTTCAATCTTTTCTCCAAAGCTGATAAGTACTTATGCTCTCGTGTTTGGTCTTCAGCTGTTTATCAGCTTAAACTAAACCGATTAAGCAAATCACCATACAACTATAAACATAGTTGGGAAGCAAACATTTCAACACTTTTTTGAAAGTGGAGATAAATAATTGTCAACACAAACACATGGTTCGGCGTATCAACTTGTGAATCTCCAAGTCTCGATCGTTGCAAATCTAGAGTATAGTTCTCAGAATCTCATGTAACAAAGCAGATTACTTAACAAACTGAAAAAGTTCTGAAGGTCAGATGGTGAAAAGAAATCATGTAGTAATACTCATATCTAAGTTCCCTCACCATGGCAATCTTCCTGTGGAGAAACAGTTAAACCGTTTAATCGTTTAAACTTCATTCTCATCATACGAACGACCTAATTAACAAAAAAATATTCATTTACTTTATCTGAGATACAAAGAAACATTTATGATAACTTTTATGATCACTAGATGAAGCTTAAATCAGACCTCTCCACCATTGTTAATGATACAACTTTCTTCAAAGAATATCACCATTCCATAATCGCAACATAACTACAAGCGAGTCAACATCTTCTTCAGACATATACGTGTTTTCTCCATATATCTAGGAGCACTCCGTCATCGATATAACTCGCCATTGTGCTTCCAAGGAAGCTCTTTTGGGTCTCCATTTTTCTTGTCTTTATAAAAAATTGTTGCTAACAAGGAAAAGAAGCAGGAAAAGTTCCTAAGGAAGAAGATAGTCAGATGTGCCCATTACTATGTCATAGACACCACAGAATGGGGGGCTGATAGCATGAGTAGCTTGGCATGCTTTAAACTAAGCAACCAACCTGCAAAACGATGAACTACAATAACTTGAAGGGGGTGAAATGACATAAAGCGTCTCTTGCTAGCAACACATAAAGAAGTCTCAAAATATCAGCATGCATTGATAAAAAAAACTAATTCATATTTCAAATCACCAATGTAACACCCCAGCTTTAAGCAGAATACGCTTGGATGATACGAACAGACTGCCCATAAACTTGTAACACTGTTAAAGTGATAATAGTTATATTTATTTATTTCATAAGGTAGCAGGTACACAATTGTTCAAAAATAAAATGACAAGAAACATTCATCAAATAACAAATAAAGTTTTATTTAATATATTCTAAAGTCGACTAGTGATCTTTGTCCTTAGCACATCATCAATTTAACCTGTGGCATATTGAAAATATTATATTTTTATCAACATTTAACTTGGTGAGGTTTTATAACTTTTAGCCTATATAGATAATGAGCACTTTACATGATTCACTTATCACATACAATAATTCCAACTATAACGTAAATGATAACAAGTATGAAATAACGCCCGACTCTCCCGACCAAAGTTGCGGAATTGGCGAAATGATAACCACCATTTATCCAACCGGGACATAGAATAGGCAGCGCAGGCACGTCCCATCGATCCTCCCACTTTAATGTTTGATGTTTGATGTACCAACTATAAAGTGATAAACACATTGCACATAATAAACGTTTGATGACCATAAACGATATGAAAGAATACTATTAACATGCTCGACATTAACGTGAATCGGTTTGAAATAATAATGGCAAAACTATCGACAAAGATTTGTAACATGCTACACACCAAAATGTCCTAAAATATTAGAAAGCGGGGTTATGAAACTCACATGATGAAGTTACGCATAATTGCAACTTCATTGTCACACATAATTCTATTTCTGTCTTTCGGAGGAAAGCCAATTTCTGTTAAGAGCTTCCGAACCCATAGGACTTCTGTTAAACCACGTGCTTGTTTAGAACTCATGTTTGGAGGCTATGAAATTTCTTAGTCCTTTCGCTAACATGTCTAGTTAGTTATATGAATAATTAAAATAATGCTTATATCAAACAAGTATTCTGGTTGTTCCATGCAACAACTTGGTTACTGTCGTTTTGTACACATTATGAATTAGGAGACTGGGTTTGTTGACGGTTGACTCAATTGCCTGAATAGGCAAATTTATTGTCATAATCAATATATGGAAGTGATAGAAAAAGTATCTTCACAATTTTTGTTGCAATAAAATAAACCCTGATTACTGCTTGTTTTCTTTAATATCCAGTGGAATTTTTGGCTTTTTTCTTGGTATTTTTCGGTATAGATTGGAATTTTTAAGGAGATGCACTTTTTAGGGGGTATTTTTTAAGTATTTTTCAAGTATATTTCGGGTAATTTCGGTTATAGATCGGGTATTTGAAAAACCCGGTTCCCGGTATGGAACTGATTCGGGTTTTCGGGTATTAGCGGTACAAATCGGGTCCGGTTCCAAGTACGAGTATTGTTACTAAAATTCATACCCTATCCGTACCTTACGGGGTAGGTTCGGGTATTAAAATCCCGGGTATAAAAAAACCTGTTTCGAGATTTTTTTCGGGTTCAGGTTTTTTTCACACCTCTAATATCCACTATATAGCAATTTTTTACTAATGTAATCGGCCCAGGCCGGGCAGCCGAAAGGTAATTATACTCAATGCAGCTAGGGCCCTCAAATCTAGAACTCATTTTTTATGGAGAAAATTCCTAAAATGTTTCGTAAATGGAGAGGGATTCCAATTTTGTTCTTATAAATAAAAGTTTCTAGAAATGTTCTCTACAAACACATCTTTGACGACGTGTTAGGTCTCAACGCATCTTTCACAACTTGCTATCCTCTAACACATCTTTCACGACCTGTTAGCCTCTAACACGTCTTTCACGACATGTTTGGCCTACTATTTTTTTTTTCAATATTACATTAGTATAATTAATTTTATACATATTTGGTTTTTCTTTTATAACTTGTAATATATAAATTTATATATAATTTCGAATATGTACGTCTTTGAAACGTGTTTATTTTTTTTACATATTGTCATAAATTTTACTCAAAATCGAGTGTCACATTGATATTGAAATGTTCAGTAAATGTTTAATAAAAGTTTACCAGACTTGTTTTAAGTAAAGTTTATGTCAATACGTAGATAAAAATGAGCATATCTCAACGGTATATTTGAAACTTTATAAAATTTTATGTATTACAAATTATTAAAAAAAAATATGAGTAAAATTAATTATAACAGTGTAATATTAAAAAAATAATTAATAGGGCAAACATGTCGTAAAAGACGTGTCGGAGGCTAATATGTCGTGAAAGACGTACGTTGAAGGCTAACATGTCGTGAATGACACGTTGAGGCCTAACACGTCGTCAAAGGCGTGTTTGTATGGGACATTTTTGAAAACATTTTATCTATAAGGACAAAAATAAAATATCTCTTAATTTGTGAGGCATTTTGGAAATTTTCCCATTTTTATATTGGGCTAGCCTATGAGAAACGTACTTGAGCTTTACTGGAATTTGTTTATGCAAATTGATAATTGATTTCTTTGTTACAAATCTTTTGAATTTTTTTGCCTATTTATTTGATAACGTGCAAGGGAGTTAGCAAAGCAATGTAAGACGATTGGTTTCGAGGCTTGACAAAAGTGGAGTGTTTATAACATAACTTTTTTTTGGAAGAGAGCCTCAATTTTCTAGTTCGCTATACGCCTCTCAAATGGTTGAGCAAACCCTAATCCGGCCATATGTTTTTTTTTGTAAGAGTATACGGGGTTGCCGAAGTTATTATGTGTGATGACTGATGAACTCACTCTAGCATCTTGAAGAAACACTAAGTGACCCCGGGCAGATTACGGATAATCTGGGGGTTAAATAGATGTTTCCCACGAGGGTTAAGTCCGGCGAAGATGGTTGTTCGTTTGATGACCTGAAAAACAGACACCGTGAGCTCGTCACTGAGAAGGGGGGGTACCTCCTTGTGACCACCCTCCGGCGTGAGAATCAGACTAGATTGCTCTTGAATATAAGTGTATATTAAGAGAAATGACTAGAGCAGATATCAGATAATATATGAAGATATATGATGATGATACCGTTCCAAGGTGTTGGAGTATTTATAGCCGAAGGTAGGTTTCCAAGCAGGTACAGCCAGCTGTATAATATTCCTGTTCTACCAACTGTGGGCTACGCACATGCCATGCTGGTGGTTGGTGGGTAGGCAGCGGCTGATAGTGACATGGCCAGCTGTGTACTGTTCCTTTTCCACCAACTGCAGGTTATGTACGTACCACGACAAGGGTTGGTGAGTAGGCAGCGGCTGATAGTGACATTAAGTACTAGAGCGTGCTCCTCGTCGTACTGTTGTCAGTGAGCTGTCGCTGCTTTGGTCAGATCTTTTGTCCATACCTTGGCAGGTATAGTACAAAAGATCCTCCAGTAGCGTACGGACTGGCTCATTTGGGCGGGAGTATTCCTGGCTTTGGGCGGGAGTGTTCCCGGCTTGTTCATTCATTCTTCAGGTGACATTACTGAATTATTTGAGAGTTAGTGCCTTGTGCGTGTAGCCTTGCTGTTAGTGCGGGTAGCCTTCCCTGATGGCTAGTATCCGCAGCTGCGGGAACAGGCGGGGTACGTCACCATTGGGAGGCTTTTCCTGTTGGAACAGCTTGCGTACTGCGCGTAAGGACGTCATCTCTCTGAGCATGGTGGGTCCTGCGGATCCAGTTGGTCTTTGCGCAGACGTCCCTCTTTAAGGTGAGTCTTGCGGGTCCAACCGCGCAGACGTCCCTCTTCGAGGTGAGTCTTGCGGGTCCAACTGGGCTCTGCTGGGACCTACCTCTTCAAGTCCCCCCAGTCCAATGTTCTTCTCATGAATTGTTAATAAGTGAGGTGAACTTTTGGACTTAAGCAAGGGGTTTTGAAAAGGGTTTAGTTTTAAGGTTCTCCGCGGGGATTCTTCCCGCGGGTTTCCTAATGTCACGTGCAGAATTTCCCACTTTTCTGCTTGATATTTGGGTATGATGCGGGTAGGTGTGTAACCTCCTCGCAAGTCAGGAGCGTTGAGTTTCACTTGTATAGATTCTCCACGAGGTTTTGGCAGTTTGAGACATAGTGATCAATTATGTTTAAACAACCAATTCCATCTTGGAGCTTCAAACAATCTAGCTCTCAGTGTTCCCGCTATGCGGGGATGTTATATCCCTTTCCACAAGCATGGCCTAGAAGATCCTTCTTGGTTTCAATTCCCTGCAAGTGCTAAGTATGTGAAGGGTTTCGCCTTGACACTGTACCCGCACTCGTCTTATAGTTACTTTACTTCCAAGGTATTCTTGGCCTCAATTCCCTGCGGGTGCTAAGTATGTGAAGGGTTTTGCCTTGACACTGTACCCGCACCCGTCTTATAGTTACTTTGTTGCCAAGGTATTCTTGGCTTCAATTCCCTGCGGGTGCTAAGTATGTGAAGGGTTTTGCCTTGACACTCTACCCGCACCCGTCTTATAGTTACTTGGTTGCCAAAGTAAGGGGGTGTAGTCCCTCTTTTGAATCTTTTTGAATCTTTTTGAATTTTTTTTGAATTTCGAAGAGTTGGTGAAAGGATAAGAACAGTCCCAACTGTTGAAGGGACGGTTGCGTCGTCCGACGGTTTCTTCTGACAGTTTCAGGACGTGCAGGAAGTTATGGCGACGTGACAGTATATGGTCACTCCAGACGCTTTTTCAGGCGCGTGGGCGCGAGTTTTCGGGCGCGTGGCCGCGAAGTTTACGGCACACGTCGCGTCGACAGCTGTTGCCAGCTTGCTTTTTCCACGTGTCATAGTTTCATTGCACCTGCGTTTTCTTCTCTCTTCCGCATTAAATTCATCGCATTCATTGCGATGAGTATATAAAGGGGGAGAGGGTGCATCTTAATCCACACTTTCACTTCTCTCTTCTTCTTCTAAACGATTTCCGGCGAATACTCTAACTTTTCCGTCGAGCATTCTCCTGAAATCGTTCTTCTTTACATTCAAAACATGTCTTCCATTCACGATCCTGAGGCTACTGCCGAGGAGTCCGAGGTATACACCGAGAATCCGACGTCTGACAAGGACGATAAGAGTACTGCTGGGGAGTGCCAGTGTGCTCTTTCCGTCGACGTTTATCAGTACATCGTCAGGAAGTTCATGCTCGAGCCTTTCGAGCCTGAGTTTCCTGAGCCTCACCAGACGGTGTACGATGCCCCCAAAGGCAAGATAGGGGTGTATGCTGCATTCTTCATCTATTGGAATCTCAGGTTCTCATTGACGAAGTTTGTGTACCGTGTTTTGGAGAGACACGGTGTACATTTGACGGAGGTGCACCCGATGGCGATCGCAAAGGTTCGCCAATTTGAATGGGTGTGCCACATTCTGGGCGTTGAGCCCCGCGTCGACCGCCTGATGACCTTCTATTCCTGGAGGTGCATCCAGGGCTGGTATACCCTGATCACTCGGAACAAGGGTTTGAAGATCTGTGCTACCGAGCGTAGTCTTCGGTCTTGGAAGCGGGAGTTCTTCTACATCTCTGCCCGTGTCGTCCCCATAGCGATGATATTCAAGAACGGGAGAGCACTCCCGAACCTTCACGCCTCCAACTATCAGGAGGCGGAATGGTTTACCAAGATCTCCCGGATCCAGACTCCGGTTTACTGCTTTGCGGAGTCTGGGATGGTGATGCTCGGGATGAGCCGGGTGTGGAAGGATGCTGGGGCAGAGGCGCCACAGATTCCCATCGTCCTCAAATACGGTTTGAACTCTATCCCTTACGGTATGCTTCATATCTTTTTGCTGATTTAGGATTTTTCTTCTAACTGTTTCTGTCTATTTTCAGAGGGGAACAACTTGCAGTCGCTTCTGCAACCGCGTGAGAGCGGTGGTTCCGCTCGGCTGGGTACTCGTGCTCTTGATGAGAACGAGTTTCCCATCCTGGAGCAAACGGCGGATCGGTTTGTGGAGGGCTACCCGCCGGGCCACGAGATTCTGAGCGCCAGGCGGCCAGGTAAGGGACTCTTTAATCCTCGCCCTCTCAATGCTCAAACCTCTGCTGGAATTCCTCTAATTTTGTCATCTTCTGATGAGGAATCCACAGATGGTCCTTTCTTCGCGAGGAAGAAGAAGGCTATTTGCGGGAAGGGCAAGGCGAAGGTTGCCTCCACTGCCGATCAGGGGAACCGGTCTGACTCGGAGACCGAGGAGGCGGCGGGGAACCCTGGTGGTTTTGAGACAACTGTCTCGGAGGTTGAGACAGCTGCCAGCTCCGCGCGACCAAGTTCTACGACGGTGACTTGCGTGAAGAGGCCAGTTCCATCGGGTTCGTCCCCGCCCGTCAGAACCTTCAAGATTAAGAAAACCCGTAAGTACCTTTTATTTATCTTACCCTTAATTCTTTCCGCCATTGTTTTTAATATCTTGTCTTCATGCAGGCGTGGATGCTACCGCATTCCAGAGTGGAGCGGGGAGGAGCGTTTCTGGACCCATGACGGTAGGTTTGGTCAATCTACCCGAGGCGATGATCCAGGCGACTGCGCCTGTTTGCAGCATTGGTTCAGTTGCTCATCCCGTTGAGGCAACTGTTCCAACTGTAACGTCCTCTCCGCCGGCTATCAGTGCCATATTCACTGCATCTTTCACTGAGCCGGCAGTGATTGTTTCTGCGGGCTCCTCCGCAGCGGCGGCCACGGTTGTGAGTTCACCTCTAGTGAGTTCACCTCCGATGGTCTCTACCGCGGCGGCTTCATTCGTGCCTCCGGCACCGGCGACTACCTCGTCTTCGGCCGGTTCAGCAGGTATGTTTGGGGCTTCTAGCCAATCTCTGCCTCCTTCCCATCTGCCTGACCTCTTGGATGGATATCCGTTAGGCTCGGGTGATGGGTTTGGCGGCTACCGGCCTGTTGTCGACCCTACAGGTGCGTAGGGTTATTTTGGCCTTTTATCTCTTTTTTTTTTATCTTCTCCTAACTGCTTTTTGTTTTTTGCAGTGTCGGATTTCAATGAGGTGTATGTTCCACGGTGGAACATCCGCCGGGGAACAACCCTTCGGACGGCTGTGGACTGCGTCAAGTGGGCGCGTCACGCGGCCCCAAGTGGCGCGTTGGGGGAAGCCATGTCTAGCTACCAGGAGGGTAGGCTGACAAATGAGCTTCGGATTCTCCTTGCCCGGATGCAGCCGCGCGTCGAGTTGCTTTGTCGTGAAAACCACAAGTTAAAGGCGGCGCGTATCTAAGAGGTGGCTCAGGCGCGGGCTATCCGGGAGGAGAACAGGAGACTTTCCGCTATTGCTGCGGAGAAGGAAAAGGCCTTCAAGGCCCTCGAGGTTGAAGTGCAGGCCCGGCTCGAGGCCCGTTCCAAGGCTACCCAAGCTGTTAACGAACAGCTTCGGTTGGCTAAGGAAACTGCGCGGAACGTGACCGAGAGGGCCATCAAGGCTGAAGCTGTTGCTGAGCCTCTGCGCGCCGAGAATGAGGAGCTTAAAGCCAAACTATAGAGGCTCCAGCAGGCTCATGATGCCTTGGCCATGGAAGACGCCAAGAAGCTTCAAGAGATCTTGGACCAGAGGGGTATGCTTGACCATACTGAGCGTAAGCTAAAGGGCGTTGAAGAGGCTGCTGCTAAGGAAGTGTTGCTTGTCAACCTTAACAAAAGTGAAGCCGAACGCGCCCGTAACCAAGCTCAAGCTGCCCTCCAGGAGGCTCTGATTACCAAGGAATGGCTTCTACGAGAAGCGTTGTCGCAGGTAAGCTTAGCTTCATAACGTCTTTACGCTTTTCTTTATACTTAGAAAAGTTTGATATATTTTTTCTTTTTGTAGGTTGTGCATCGGATCTTCACGGACACATCTTACGATGATGCCATGAGCGCAGCCCTCAACGCTTCCCATGAGGATGGGGAAAAGGCTGGTTTCTTGCTTAGTCTGGGGTTTGTTGAGAAGGGCATCCCGCCTTCCAACTTCTCTCTTTACGACGTGGATACTGAAGCTGCCTATGACCAAGCAGTGAACCAGTATGCTGCCTTCCCGCATCCGGTGGTGGAGAAGGTGAACGAAATTGCTGCTGCTGATGATGGGCTAACCATTCTCAAGACTTTCCTTGAACCGCCACAGCCAACTGATTGTGCGGGTACAAGTAGGTTTGGAGGGAGTGGTCCTGAAGCTTGAACCTTGAGATCCCTTCCCACCGTTAGGATAGGTTTATATTTCTGTAGGCGGGTAGATACCCGGCCATTCTTGTAATTGAATTTTTTATGAAATATAAATGTTTGTGCGGGTATGACCGCCACTTTCACTGGATGACTTGCTTTATAAATGTTATATGACTTGCTCATGCATATTATAGTTTCATTTAGCAATTTTCCAAGTGTTTTGAATAAGTTAACCGTTCGATGCGTGGTTGTTAATAGGTTAGTGTTCAGTTTCCTCTATCATGATTGTGTGGGTAGGGCCGTCACTTTCATTTAGTGGGATGACCAATCTTCACCAACAACTGACCTGTGTGAAGGTTTGCCGTTTTTTGTGTTTATGCGGGTTTTGCCGCCGTCCACACGCAACGACTTCCCCACTTATTTATGCGGTGAATACCGGCATATCAGTGTTTTGAATAAGTTAAAACCTTTCGACGCGCGGTTGTCAATAGGTTAATGTTCAGTTTCCTCTATCATGATTGTGCGGGTAGGACCGTCATTTTCATTTAGTGGGATGACCAAACTTTACCTATAACTGACTTGCGTGAAGGTGTTCCTCATCTTAGAAATTTTTGGCGTTTTTTGTGTTTATGCGGGTTTTGCCGCCTTCCACACGCAACGACTTCCCCACTTATTTATGCGGTGAATACCGGCATATCAGTGTGGTCAGGTCATAAGTATAAATGTAAGATCATCAGCGTCAATGTGATAAGGAGAATCATTTCCATTAGAAGTGGCTCTAGGCCTTTTCTTTACAAGTTTGGAATTGATCTACATGCAGTCTGTGTAATTGAGCTCCCTTCCATGTTCTTGGGATGGGGGTGTCATCGAGCCTTTCGAGCCAATATGCACTTGGTTCGGAATCTCGTTGTTTACGCAGTATGTAGTCTCCAACATTGAAGCTGCAGTTTCATCCGTGTTTTCCCCAACTGGGGTTCTACACGCATTAGCCTGCTTAGCGTCCCTTACGCCACGAGGTGAGTGAGTTCCCCATTTCTGATGAATGATTCGACGACGTCCTTCAAGTCTAAGCATTCCTCGGTGGTGTGGCCTTTTGTCCTGTGGAAGTCACAGGATTTGCTTTGATCAGCGTTTGGACGCTGTCGGATAATTGGAGCCTTTGGCCATGGGAGCCCCTCGGTGGCGAATATCTCGGTGACGCTTTTGGTGAGTGGCGTCCATCTGGAGTTCCGGTTCGACGACTGCATGTTATCCTTTCCGCCTAACCGAAGGTTTGAGCCGGATGAGGTGTCAAAGTTTACCCTTGACTGCGGGCGGTAAGGACGTTGTTTTCTCTTGTTTTCTGAGTGTAGAGGTTTGTGCTCTGTGGAAGATCTCTACCCAGTTGCCTTTCCGTTTCCGCGAAACGTTTAGCTGCTGTCATGATGGCATCCCATGTGGATGGCATGCCGTCTTTACCCGTCAATGTGCGGATAAGCTCTGGGTATTTGGCGCCTTGGATGAAAGCTGCGCGAATAAGATCTTCGCTAATAGTGACCAGACTTAGCTTCTTTGAATTGAAGCGCGTGATAAAGTCTAGTAAAGACTCATCTTCCTCTCGGATGCAGTTGAGGATTGTCCATTGCTCTTCGGTATACTTTCTTTGTTGACTGAAGTGTTGGCTGAACTTCTGTTGGAAGTCTGCCCAATCGTAGATGTGGTGGACCGGTAGATGGTCAAACCACGCTCTAGCCGCTCCAACCAGCATCATCTGGAACATATAACACCACGTGGGTTCCGTCCAGTTGCTGACGGTTGCCCCCGCTATGAATCTGTTCAAATGATCGTCTGGGTCGAAAATACCATCATAAGTGCCGATGTTGGGCATCTGCTTGGCACTCTTCGGGGCGATTGCTTCCGCAATGTCCCTTGCAAACTTGGACGTTCCCGCATTTGCAACAGTTGGTCTGAAGGTTTTAGAGAAATCACGTGGGTTTCCACCCGCGTTTTTTGGTTTGAAGGTTTCTCCAAAATTCCTTCTCGGTTGGAATGCCGTTTCCTTACGCTTCCTTTTCGCCCTATGGCGAGGGTTTGCGTCGCTGTCGGATTCCTCCAAATCATCGTCCCAGTACTCGCACTCATTGCTCATGTTGAGCTGTTGTCGAGTGCTTCCGAATTCGTCAGCCTGTTGGAGTGAACGTAAGCGTTCATCCAACTCGGCTTGAAATTCCTTCTGACGTGCTTCCGCCCACGCTTTAACTTGATCAAGTGTTTGGCGGGGGAGCTTCGTCTGTTGTCTTTCCACCTGGGTATCAATGAATCCCAGGGGATGATTGTTTACTGCACTTGCCCCGGCTTGGGTCCGGGGTAGTGTTCGTAAAGTTTACTGCACTTGCCCCCGCTTGGGTAACCGGGGTAGTGTTCGTAAAATTTGTGTACTCGCCGGTGTTCCCCCCAGTAGCTGGGGTTTTAGTTACCGGGGTTTCTTGGTCACTCGCTGGCCTTGGGACCGGAGTAACGTTAACCATCTTTCCAGAAGTTTTGAAAAAACTGAAAAAGAACAAGTTCTAGCTTTTATGCACGGATGGCGCCAATGAAGAAACACTAAGTGACCCCGGGCAGATTACGGATAATCTGGGGGTTAAATAGATGTTTCCCACGAGGGTTAAGTCCGGCGAAGATGGTTTTTCGTTTGATGACCTGCAAAACAGACACCGTGAGCTCGTCACTGAGAAGGGGGGGTACCTCCTTGTGACCACCCTCCGGCGTGAGAATCAGACTAGATTGCTCTTGAATATAAGTGTATATTAAGAGAAATGACTAGAGCAGATATCAGATAATATATGAAGATATATGATGATGATACCGTTCCAAGGTGTTGGAGTATTTATAGCCGAAGGTAGGTTTCCAAGCAGGTACAGCCAGCTGTATAATATTCCTGTTCTACCAACTGTGGGCTACGCACGTGCCATGCTGGTGGTTGGTGGGTAGGCAGCGGCTGATAGTGACATGGCCGGTTGTGTACTGTTCCTTTTCCACCAACTACAGGCTATGTACGTGCCACGACAAGGGTTGGTGAGTAGGCAGCGGCTGATAGTGACATTAAGTACTAGAGCGTGCTCCTCGTCGTACTGTTGTCAGTGAGCTGTCGCTGCTTTGGTCAGATCTTTTGTCCATACCTTGGCAGGTATAGTACAAAAGATCCTCCAGTAGCGTACGGACTGGCTCATTTGGGCAGGAGTATTCCCGGCTTTGGGCGGGAGTGTTCCCGGCTTGCTCATTCCTTCTTCAGGTGATATTACTGAATTATTTGATAGTTAGTGCCTTGTGCGTGTAGCCTTGCTGTTAGTGCGGGTAGCCTTCCCTGATGGCTAGTATCCGCAGCTGCGGGAACAGGCGGGGTACGTCACCATTGGGAGGCATTTCCTGCGGTAACAGCTTGCGTACTGCGCGTAAAGACGTCATCTCTTTGACCATGGTGTCTCCTGCGGATCCAGTTGGTCTTTGCGCAGACGTCCCTCTTTAAGGTGAGTCTTGCGGGTCCAACCGCGCAGACGTCCCTCTTCGAGGTGAGTCTTGCGGGTCCAACTGGGCTCTGCTGGGACCTACCTCTTCACATCTCCTGTTCTATTCGACAATAAAGAAAACTAGGTGATTCGGTACATTTAAATATGTAATCATTGTGTAGTTCGAAAAAAATTATTGAGTTTCTTTTATATGATGCATTTCAAGAGATAAAAAGAGACATCATATATTATAGGCGACGATAGTTTAGAAAATGCTGAACTTCCAACTAAGAAGCACCGTAAAACTTACGCATCTTGAAATGTTACTCATGTTATGAACTGAAATTATCACAACAACGGTCAGCAAACAATCGGCGTATCAACAGTCAATGAACAATGATTCAGAAGAGCAGTCAAAAAATTAGATGAACAATTCAATGAATACAATGATGACTTACAATAAAGAAGTGGAAAATACAATAGTCGGTCATTCATGAAGGAAGGTTGGTGGCTACATCCAAGAAACAAGAACAATCTATTTCAGGATAGAAGACAATAATCCATGAAAGATATTTAGGCAAAAACAATAGAATTCAATCGGTTAGTAAATAAATTTGATGGTTCAATTGAAGCAATCAACGAATGGCAGGCAACGGGAATAATTGAGTAACAACATTAGTTTTTCTGATCAAACGATGGCATCAAACGTTGATGTGAGTACATTTTGGGGCATATGGTGTTTAAAGCCAGATGTACAAGATCCATTCTAAGCTCTCCGCAATCCACATGGAAGGAAGAAGACAACGGTCCTTGCAACTCGATGGGAGTCACATGACCCGTATTCGAACCAGGTCATTTACTCTCCTAGTATTTACTTATAAATACTAAAAACTTATTTGTTAATTAGTCTAAACTTTAACTCACACGCCATCTATGTTACTTTTAGAACGATTGTGTTACATACTACATTTGTTCTAGACGTGTTTGTAATCGTTGAAAACGATGACACAGAAATAAAAGGAGAAATGAAGCAGAGAGAGAAAATTTTATTATCTCATAATCAATTATTACAAAACAAGAAACTTATATATATATATATACACACACACAACTAACGTACACAGCGAATATGTTTATATGGCATGGAAGATACACCTCCTATAACATACACGGCATGTATGTTGTTTATACTACATACGCGTTACATATACATATACGTTCACACCCCCTCAAGTTGGAGGTTGAGAAAACCCCAACTTGCATAGAAGCTCGTGAAAATGAGGCCCAGGTAAGTGCTTTTTAAAAATGTCAGCAAGCTGATCTTTCGTGTGCGTGTGCACCAAAGTCACGAGTCTCTCTTGTAACTTCTCTCAAACGAAATGACAACCGATTTCAATGTACTTAGTTCGCTCATGAAAGACAGGATTCTTTGCAATATAGATTGTAGCCTGATTGTCACATTTAAGTGTGATAGAAGTAATGTTAGGAACATTGAACTCCGAGAGAATTCTCGTCAACAATGCAAGTTCTGCAGTCACACGTCGAAGAGATCGGTACTCGGCTTCAGCAGAGCTTAGGTTGTTTCTTAGATTTCCAAGAAATCAGAGATCCCCCCAAGTGAAACATAAAAAACACTGACCGATCGACGGGAATTGGGACATGTAGCCGAATCCGAATCACAAAATACTTGTAAAACAAAAGAAGGATTGTTGTTGAAGAATAATCCTTGAGATAAAGTTGCTTTGACATATGAAAGAGTGTGAAGTGCAGAATTCCAATGAGACATCCTCGGATCTTTCATGAATTGACTCAGAAAGTGAACAGCAAACGCAATATCAGGTCTTCTGTGAGTAAGGTAATTAAGTTTACCAACAAGTTTCCTGTATCGTAAAGGTTCATAAAAAACGAGTCCCTCATGAGCTTTTAGTTGTAAATGATGAGATAATGGAGAGTTGGTGACAAAAAGATTGGAAGTGTCAAATTAAGAAATAATGTCCTTAGCGAACTTGCGTTGGCACATGATAACACCATTTGTAGTGTAAAGAACCTCCATTCCTAAAAAATAATTGAGATGGCCCAGATCTTTAATTTTGAAAGAAGAATCTAGAAAATTCTTGAGATTATTGATCTATTCCAAATTGTTCCCAGTAACTAGAATGTCATCGACATATACAACGTCATAAATCACTGATGATCCCATAGGTTTTGAAAACACAGAATGATCTGTTGGTGCATAATGTCAGTAGTTCAGTGTCTAGTGTCTGTAATTGCGTTTGTAATGTTTTATGTTTTGTATAAGCGAAGTTGCTAACAAGTTCGCTGATATGGGCGAACTTGTTAGATAAGCGAAGTTAGTGACAACTTCGCCTGAACATGCCAGGCGAAGTTGTCGTGATTATATAAGCCATCTGTTACGGCTTATTAATAATGGATTCAGTTTTACAGTTTTCGGGTATTCAAGTCAGAGAGAGTCTGTAATCAAGTGATCTTCGTATCACGTGTTTAAGGTTGGTATACAACGTGTTTGATTATCGTGTGTTAATCGTATTGCTTTCTATACTCGTAACGTCTTACGTAGGGATTCCGCACCTGCGTAGTACGTGATATCTCGTGTAGATCCGGCTGGGAACCTACAATTGGTATCAGAGCATTTGCTCGATTGTGTGGTTCGGGATTATCACGCGGGTATAGAAATCGTTCCGTTCGACTATTCGCAAGACGAGTTTTCTGAGTTTTTGTGTCATACTCATCTCCTACAAGCTTAAACAACCCATAACACCTTCACAAACCTCGAAAAACCCAGAAATCTAATCTGCAGAAACTTCGTGTTCATCAGGCGAAGTTGCCGTCACTGTTACTAGGGTTTCGGCGAAGATATAAGGTTAAGCGAAGTTATCCACAACTTCGCCTACCTCTTCAAGTTCGCTCACCTCAAGCGAAGTTACCCACAACTTCGCCTACCTCCCAAGTTCGCTCAACTTAAGCGAAGTTATTCTCAACTTCGCCAATCCGGCGAATTTAAGAAAGTGAGCGACGTTACAAATTCACGCGAAGTTAAGCTTTAAGCGAAGTTATCCTCAACTTCGCCTACTGTGCTGTTTGAAAATAAAATTTTTGATTTTCGGATTTCTTTGAGTTTTGAGAAAGATGTCTTCGATAAACATTACCGAATTAGTAAAGATGGAAGTAGAAGTAGGTTCGGCTACAAAAGCACCCAAGATGCTTAAGAAAACTGATTATGTAGCATGGAAAGACCGTTTTGAACAATATGTCAAGTATCAAGATGCGAAGATGTGGGTATGCATACAAGATGGTTACATTCCACCTACTACTGAGTATGAAGGTCGTGATCAGATCAAGAAGTACAAAGAAATGGAAGATGAAGAGAAGAAGATGTATGAGGCAGAAAGTAAAGCTCATGCAGCAATTACAATGGCTCTTCCACAAGAGATTCTGCACACTTTCAGAAAGTACAAGACTGCTAGAGAGCTTTGGGAAGCTCTTGAAAACCGTTTTGAGGGCAATGTGGGAATTCGTGCTTCGAATATTAAACTACTAAAAACCCAATTCTCGGTCTTCAAGTATCTGAAAAACGAATCACTTGATGATATCATCACCAGATATTATCATCTGATGACTGAACT
Organism: Bidens hawaiensis; assembly: GCF_021521415.1. NCBI lineage: Eukaryota > Viridiplantae > Streptophyta > Magnoliopsida > Asterales > Asteraceae > Bidens > Bidens hawaiensis. Next base: position 166,287 of record NW_027494293.1, read on the forward strand.
CAGCAACTATTCAATCGCATACAAAGAAGATGAGATTGTTGAGAAGCTTCTTGATGCTCTCCCACCAAAATGGGAGATGTATACAGTGTTGATGAGAGAAGATAAAGACTTTGCTAACTATGACCTGGAGACAGCAGTTAACAAGCTAAGAACGTTTGAACTGAACATGGTACGAAAGGAGACACCTACCGATCAGGTTCAAGATCCGGGTATGTATGGGGCAAAGGTTAACTCTGGATCAAGTTCGAAAACGGAATCATCTGCTTATTACTCTAAGGGAGAGTCAGGCGCGAGCTCAACACATGAGGGACATGTATCTCTCAACTTGAACGGTGATGTGTGCTATGTAGCTGGAGGGTAAAATGCTTCTCAACCTCAAGCGAACAAGAGTAGTTATTCCCCGAGTGTTTCAAACAACAACTACTCGAAGATGCCCATTAGTGTCAAATCTGCTGAACAGCAGTTTGCTCTCTATGCATCTTTTATTGCTTCGTATGAGAACTACATTCAGGGTAAGATCGTTGATCCTGCAGTTTTGGATGAAGACTATGACCAGATCGATGCTGATGATCTGGAGGAGATGGATCTGCAGTGGCAGATGGCCATGATAGTGAGAAGGGTAAAGAGGTTCATGAAGAAGACTGGCAGGAAGTTTGTCGGTGAGAGGCCAGGGTTTGATAAGTCGAAGGTTCGCTGCTACAACTGTCAGCAGAATAGCCACTTTGCAAAAGAATGCAAGAATGAACGTGTAGAACGCAGTCAGAACAGATCTACACAGCAAAGTGGTAGTGGTAATGACTATAGAGCCATGATTTCCAGACTGAACGAAGAATACAACTGGAATCTGCATGTTGAAGAAGTATTTGAACAGGCCAACTTGGCAAACATCGAAAATGCAGATAGTGAGAAGGGAACTGGCGAAGATGAAGCGTACATGGCAGATGTAGCAGACCAGCTCTCCGAGGTAAGTACCGAACTCCCTTGTGCTAAGTGTGAACTTCTGTCTGAACAACTGACAACTCTAACTGATCAGTTTGTTAGTTTGGATGCGCAATATAAAACTTTAAAAGAAGATCATCACTTCACTAAAGCTAGAGAAAATAGTTACAAAGTAAAAATTAAAGCTAGTGAAACAGATATTAAAAGTCTTAAAGCAAAGCTTGCTGAAAAAATTAATATGATTGATCTTAGCTATGAGGTTATAGAAGAAAAAACCAAACTAATAGCTGAAAGAGAAAAACAGATAGCTGATCACCAGGTAAAAGTGGTGGAACTTAACAGAAAACTGGAACAATTCAGAAATTCCTCCGCTATACTTGATCACATTGTTAGTGATCAAGGTTCTCCAAAAAGGGGATGAATTGGTTATCATGAAGTTCCACCACCTTTCAATCATAATTACACTTTTAACCCTTGTAATCAGAAATCTGTCGATGTTAACTATGGTCAGACAGTTACAGTTCCAGTTACTGCTAAAGAACCAGAAGTTAGTAAGCCTGTTGCAAGTGTTAAAATCTCTGCTCCGAGTCCTGTCTCATCTAACTCGGACAAGTCTTCTGAGTCGAGTGAGACAAATCAAGAGGAAGTGTTACCAAAAAGTGGAGAGAAAAAGAAAACATCTGAAAAGAAGTCTCCACTAAACCCGTATGTCCCACCATATGTGAGACAAACGGGCAGTAATACAGCCTCAACATCTAAGACAACTTTTGATAAGAAAGTTGAAAACAGGTGTTGTTTTAGATGTAATCAACAAGGACATCTTGTTGCTGATTGCCCTCTGAAGCAAAAATTCAGAGGTGTGAGGCCTTTAAAATCTGAGAAAAGAGCTAACAGTAATCAATTTAATGATAAAACTGAAAACCCATCGAATTTCAGAAAATGGACTAATCCAGGTTTTCAAAGAAATAGATCTCAGTTTTTCACTGGTAACACCCAAACCATAACTAATAATTCATTTAATTCAAGACGGTTGGGATGGCCTCATAGACAAGCCACAAGAAGGTATCCTGTTAGGACTCACATAAATGATTATAATACTAACTTCGGACAGCCAAGGTACGGGATGTATCGACCCAAGACCAAGAGGTCTTGGGTCCCAAGATTCTAATAATTTGCTTTAATCGTGCAGGAACAGTTGAACAGGGCTGCCAACAATCAATGGGTTGTGGATAGCGGCTGTTCCCGGCACATGACGGGTAACAAGAAATTGTTACAAGACTGGAAACCTGTTCAAGGTGGGAGAGTGAGTTTCGCAGGAGAGAGCGGTGGAAAGATCACAGGAATTGGGACTGTGACTAACGGGAAGATGACGCTAGAGAAAGTTAACTTTGTTGAAGAACTGAAGCACAATCTGCTGAGTGTTTCGCAGATATGTGACAAGGATTATACCGTGCATTTCACGAAGAATGAGGCGATAGTGTTGTATCCTGGTTTTAAGATACCAGAGGACTGGATTGTTATGAAGGCTCCGAGAGTGAAGAATACGTATATCATGGATATGAGGTCTACTGAAATGGCCACTGAAGAATCGTGTCTTTTGTCGAAAGCGACTGAATCAGAGTCCGAATTATGGCATAGGAGAATGGGGCACATTCATCTTCGTAAGATGAACTACCTTGTCAAAAATGGGCTTGTGTTGGGGGTTCCCTTGAAGAATTTCAACTTCGAAGACAAATGCTTATCATGCAAGAAGGGAAAGCAACACAAGAAATCCCATCTCACCAAGAAGGTCAATTCAATTGTCAGTACCCTAGAATTACTTCACATGGATCTCTTCGGTCCCGTGAATGTAAAAAGTCTAGGAGGAACATCGTACTGCTTGGTGATTACTGATGATTTTTCTCGATACTCGTGGGTATATTTCCTGAAGTCGAAGGATGAAACTGTTCAGATGGTAATAAATTTGATTACCAAAGTTGAGAACATTATGGGAAAAAGAGTTAAATACATCGGGAGTGACAATGGGACTGAGTTCAAGAACTATCAGATGGAGATCTTCTGCCTACAGAAGGGGATTGAACACCAATACAGCACACCGTATACTCCGCAACAAAATGGAGTGACTGAGAGGAAGAACAGGACTTTGATTGAAGGAGCCAGGACCATGCTGGCTGATTCGAAACTTCCCGTGGTGTTCTGGGCTGAAGCTGTTGCTACAGCCTGTTATATCCTTAATAGAGTGTTAACTATTAAAAGATTAAATAAAACCTGCAATGAACTAATGCATGGGAGAAAGCCCAACTTGAGTGGTCTTGAACCATTCGGGTCCCCGTGCTCGATATTAAAGACCAATTCAAAATTTGGTTAAGTAGCCGACGAAGGAATCTTAGTAGGATACGTTGTTGGGACTCCCAACAGACGGGTCTTTAATACATCGACCAGCAAGGTTGAGGTGGTGTGTAACACTGATATCACAAGTTACAAATCACCAAAACCAAGCACGGGACCCGCTGGGGTTTTTGACTATGATAGACTTTTTAAATCTTTTAACATGCCTTATTTGGATTTTGCAGAAGATGAGGAACGAATTGCTACGAAGATGATATGCGATGAGGAAGACACTTTGGTGCAAAGACCACAGTATGATGAATGTCAGCCTTCCTCGTCAAATGCTGTCAATACCCCTGCTGCCTCTACTGAAGAGGAATTCATCAATCCGTTTCACTCTCAACATCAATCAACCATGGATGCGCTATCTTCGAACTTGGAAGATAATCTAAATGTCAGTTCGGTTCCGACTACGAGAATTCACAAAAATCACCCGTTGGAGAATGTGATAGGTGATCTGTCCGCCGGTGTACAAACAAGACAAAGCTTGAATGAGCATACCTGTGTTTACACAAGCATTAAAGACACGGGCATTATCAACGAACGCTTGTACACCTACTTTATCAGCCAGATTGAACCAAAGAACTATCAAATGGCTCTTAAGGACAGCTCGTGGGTCGAAGCCATGCAAGAAGAGTTAGCTCAGTTTAAGAAAATGGAAGTATGGAACTTGGTCGCAAAACCAAGAAATGTGCATGCGATTGGCACAAAATGGGTCTTTAAATGTAAGAGAGATGAGAAAGGGGTTGTTATCAGGAATAAGGCGAGGCTGGTTGTTAAAGGCTTTAATCAACAAAAGGGGATTGATTACAATGAGGTGTTTGCTCCTGTGGCAAGATTGGAAGCCATTCGACTGTTTTTGGCATTTGCTGCTCATAAGGAGATGAAAGTTTTTCAGTTGGATGTGAAGAGCGCGTTCCTAAACGGTAAAGTCGATGAGGTTGTGTATGTTGAGCAACCTCCGGGTTTTCCTGACCCTGACTTTCCCGATCACGTGTACAAGCTAAGTAAAGCGCTGTATGGACTACATCAGGCACCTTGTGCCTGGTACTCAACGTTATCCGATTACTTGCTTGAGAATGAGTTTGAAAGAGGTAAGATTGATAGCACGGTGTTCTTCAAGAGAAAGGGAAGCGACTTTCTGCTGGTGCAAGTCTACGTGGATGACATTATCTTTGCTGCATCAAAGGTCACCATGTGTCAGGAGTTTGAGGCCGTCATTAAGAAGAGATAAGAAATGAGCGCTATGGGTGAACTAACTTTCTTTTTAAGATTGCAGGTTGATCAGAAGAAAGACGGGATGTTCATTCATCCGACAAAGTATGTCCATGATGTTCTCAAACGCTTCAAGATGGAGGACAGCACTCCATATGATACTCCAGTCTGCGTCAATCACAAATTGGGTGCTGATTCAGATAACGATGCAGACGTGGACCCAACCCAATATCGGGCTATAATAGGTTCTTTAATGTACTTAACTGCTTCTAGGCCTGATATAATGTTTGCTGTTTGTCTTTGTGCACGCTTTCAGGCAAACCCAAAAGAATCTCATTTGAGTGGTGCAAAGAGGATACTGCGGTATCTCAAGGGCAAGCCGAAGCTGGGGTTGTGGTACCCGAGAGGAGGAGATTTGGAGCTAGTCGCTTACACAGATTCTGATTATGGAGGGTGCAATCAGAGTCGGAAATCTACAACTGGTGGATGTCAGTTTCTTGGTGGCAGATTGGTGTCGTGGCAATGCAAGAAGCAGACTTCAGTCGCAATTTCAACCTGTGAAGCAGAATACATGGCAGCATCCAACTGCTGCTCCCAGGTTCTTTGGATTCAACAACAGTTGCGCGACTATGGTCTGAATTTCTCACTTACTCCTATTTGCATTGATAACACTGCTGCTATCTCAGTAACTAACAATCCCGTGAAGCACAGTAAAACTAAACATATTGACATACGTCATCATTTTATACGGGATTGTGCTGAGAAGAAGCTGATTGAGCTCGAAAAGGTTGATACGTTAGATAATTTCGCTGACTTATTCACGAAAGCGTTTGACAAAACTAGATTTCAAAACCTTGTTGAGCTGAATGGGATGATCAATCCTGAGTAACCATGCTTTGTGTTTGATTAAAAAAAAAAAAAAAAAAAAACGTCACTATCGCTTAGAATTATGTCGGTTGCCTCAGTTTGAAGGACATGTCTTAGGATATGGTTGGTCCTCATTTCTACTTGTAGAATATAAGGATAGCCATTAACCAGATGACTGAAAGTGACCGGGGCGGTTTATGATGAGTTTTCATTCTTTCGCTTAAAATTAGTCGATCATACTTAGTTAGAAGGACACATACTAGTATGTGGTCGGTCCAGCTGATCCATTGGATCTTCGGGATAGCCGTTGACCTGAAGACTTTGATTTGGTCGGGGCGATAGAAGTTAAATTTTTCTTTTCGGGAGATGAAATTATTTTTCAAGTCTACTACTTCGTAAGAAGTCACTTTACTATGTTTAACAGAAAATTGATCCAACCTTGGAAAGTGATAGATATACTGATTCTGTGTGCTTAACTAGTGAAGTTATTAGGCTTAAAAGTCTTTAGAACAGTCATTGTATGTCATGGTAGCTTTTTATGGTGCGTAAAAGTAGAAGTGATACTAACTAAATCTACTCGATTTTTTGTGGAAACTCCTTAAGAGTTGTGCGTGTCTTCATACATATCTTTCCGAATGATAGGCAGAAAAGCGATTACCCAGTCATACACGAGCCCGTGAGTGCTCTGATTCCCGTGAAGTTAGCGTGTCAAGACACTGCAGTGATCCAGATTCGGGACTTGCAGTTATTTTCTACTTGAAATTGTGTATATACATGTTAGATTAAAAAATAAAATAAAAAAATAATTAGAGTTCATAATGCTAATGATTATCAATCAAGACACAAGAAGGTGAACGGGAAGCAGAGTCTAAGATCGAAGAGTAATTACTACTTAATCAGACACTACGGGTCAAGGTCAATTCGGGGTGACTTGGGGAAAGCCAAATACGCTTTGAGAATAGATAGGAGGCATCATAATCTCTGAGTTGTTGCCCACTTAAGTTTTGAGTTTAATTGAACCTAACTCGTATCACAGAAACGATGAAAACCATTCTAAGTAGATTACCTGCTTACAACCTGTTTCTTTATGTCATAATACAGCTGAACACGGATCTGTGTGACAGTCACGATATTAGTATGATTCCTGTTCAGATCTTTTCTAAAACATGGTAGTCCCTGTCGAGACTGAAATTTGATCCCGTGTACTTTTATTTTAAAAGTTTTTCTATTTTTGGAGTTGTATGATTTTATACCTGGTTACTTGGTCTTGATCGTTTCACTTAACACTTTAAAGGATGTTTTTAAAACCTAATTGCAAATTGTTCAAATTATGGGGTTTGTTTTGAAAAATTTTTTAATTTCAGCGAAGTTCTGCATAACTTCGCCTGATAGGCGAAGTTATCCACAACTTCGCCGATACATCTGTGACCCTATATAAAGGACTCTAAAGGTCAAACTGTTCATTTATTTCAAAATCCAGCGAACTTATACTCACAGAAACCTCGGCGAACTTATCGATTCTTTTGTCATCAATCATTCTGTGTTTCTTTCTCGATTTCATTGTCGATTAAAGGTGTGTAGGGGTCCATATTCGTATAATCATTGTCGTTAATGATTATCACAGGTCGATATGACCCGTTTCGTGACCTCGATTATTTGAAACCTAAAAACCCGATTTTCAAACTTGTTTTTACGTGATAGTAAACCACTTGAACGTATAAACCTTCATAAAATCATGTATTTCGGAGTCCTCGATCTCCGAAATCATCATCTACACGTCGTTCAACAACCTTAACTGTTGCCGATTCGAATTCGGTGAAGTTACAGTTTAGGCGAAGTTATCCGTAACTTCGCCTGAGGTTTAACTTCGCCTGATTATTGATTTTGAAACAGTTTATCAGGCGATGTTGTGATTAGGCGAAGTTATCCGTAACTTCGCCTTGACCATTTTACTTAACTTTTTTAAGACGAAGTTCAAGTTGAAGCGAAGTTGTTTCCCAACTTCGCCTCACCTTTAACTTCGCCTATACAGAATTGATCACAACTTCGCTCATGGTAACAGGCGAACTTGTGATTCGCTTTGACGTTTATCTAACTTAACCTGTTTGTTGCAGATATGGCTGCTATTGCTGGAGCAGGTGGTGCAGGCGGTCATGACGGAGGTGATCAACAAAGACAGTTCTTCCCGGGTCACAACATGCATATCACCTTAGACCCGGAAACGAGCGGAGTTGATGATTTCCGCGAAATCATCACATTCCTTTAACGCTCGAGGATATTCCACGCCATTACAACAACTCTGCCGATATCCTTACCCAACATTGAGGATTTCTGGCAGACCGTGGAATACGACTGTAGAGTCGAACCCCCGGTGATGCGCGCAACCGTCAACAATCATATTGTTCAGTTCTCTTCTGAACATATCCGGGCGGCTCTGCGGTTTGGAAACGAAACAAGGGATGACCCGACGGAGTTTGTAGCTCCTTTCCGCGATGGGGCATTTTTGAGGATGGGTTATTCTGGTCCCTTGGGGGATTCGCAGAGAAGGAAGGGATTTCTGCTTGACCAGTGGCGCTTTCTCATGAATGTTATGATAGTATGCATGTCAGGGAGAAAGGCGGGCACTGATGGCATGGGCGCGACCATGTAGTCAGCGATGACTGCTCTGACATACAACAAGCGATTCAGCTTTAGTCAGATGGTCTTTTACGAGATTGATCGTCAACGAAGAGCGATGGCGCGTGAGCGGTTCATCATGTATCCAAGATTCCTTCAAATGATCTTGAATCATGTTGCTCCAACACTTCCTCAGCGTCGTCCGATCCGATATGTAGAGAGTGTGAACAAACGGATCTTCGCTCAGTGTCGATCCTCCAGTGCGAGGAGCAAACCTGAGCTTCGTCCTCGCCATACTCCACTCTTTGGGTACTTAATCAACCCGGAGTATGTGCCTGCTCATGGGGATGAGTTTAGGGACCCGGCACCACAACAGGCAGGAGCACCTCAAGCTATACCTGCTGCTCCTGTTGTGTCACCGGAGGAGGAAGTGGACCTTGATGCAGAATTTGGTGGTCAAGGATTCTTTGATATGGATCGGGTGGATCCAGGGAGAACGTTCAGGTCCCAGTTGAACGTGCCTCGACTGTGCATGTTACTAGGGCAGCTACAACGGTGGCTGGCTCAGATTCTGATGATGAAGTGGCAGAGGCGAGAAGGATTATGGTGACTCGAGAAAGACTACATGGGAAAAGAAAGAGAACAGATGATGATGACGAGTCAGACTTTGAGGAAGAGGTACAACAGCTGATAAGAAGGTCAAGAAGGGAACGGATAGGTGCAAGATCAGGAGCCGGTGAGAGCTCTAGGGTGGTACGTTTCACTCCACCAGCACTATCCGGTATGACAATGGTTCCCTCATCTCTACAGGTTACTAGGCCAAGGGCTACGGGTGTTCCCGTAGTTGCTACATCGTCTACATTTGGCCTCCCACCCACTACTTTCCAACTTTCGACTCCCGTGATCGTTTCGTTGCTGCCTCCGACTGTTACTCCATCGGAGGTCGTGGCACGCTTTATTGAGTCGACTGTTGTGGCCACTGCAGGGCTATCGGTGACGATACCACCTGCGGTTACGTCTATTTCTACTTCTGAGGTCCCGGTGACATCGGAAATCCCTCCTCAGTACACTCAAGACATTTCACATATGAGGTTCGATTTCGATGCAACCCTCTCAGACTCAGAACGAATAGCTGCACTTGAACGGGTCGTGGCAGAACAATCAAGGGTGAATCTTATCCAGACCCAGGCTATTCAACGCCTAGTTGCAGAGAATCAGATGCACTTGTCCCTGCTGGTAGAACATGGAAAGATCATAGATGCTCTGAAGGAGTTCTTGGCATCTCAGGGGGAGACGAGCTGTAAAGGCGATGAGTTGAGGACGAAGAGAAGGAATGATAGAGACGATGATCCCAATGCGTCGAAAGATGCAGGTGGTGAGCTACCAAGAACTACTCAAGCTCTTGGAACTTCCACAACTCAGGGGAGTCGACATCTGCAGTTGGTGGTGATGATGTGGTGGTGGTGGACGTAGAGGAGATGGATGATAGCTTGGTTGGTGATGATGATGTATTGCCAAATGATGTGATAGAAAAGATTGGAGAAGATATTGTGATTGATTATGAGATTGAAGAGGGAGAGATAGTAGAAGAGAATGTGGAGCATGACATTCCAGATGTTGAGAAAGCCGATATGGGTAATGAGATGGCAAATGATGAGACTGAATGGGAAGAGCAGCCTAGGTGGAAGGAAGGCTATGCTCAGTGGTTCGTCAAAACGAAGAAACCGGCGGTCCCTACAATGTTTAAGAAGAGTTACAATATTAAAGGCTATGCTGAAGCGAAGAAAGGGATTATTTGCTGGATCTATGATGAGCAGTTGAGGCTCTTCGTGATTAAAAGGTATGACGGTGTTCAGTATTTTAAAAGACTGTTAAGATCGTTGAATACACTGCCGGAATGTGAAGTGAAAGACTTAGCCAGATTGGGGTTAATCAATCGAAGTGACGATAATATGGCTAGAGTTATTGGGAAAATTGTATGGAAAGAAAGTATAAAAGAGAAGAAATTTGAGCTGTTAAAACCACAGAAGGGAAAACTCGTTGAAGACAAGGATAGAGGTTTGAGAGCTGATGGAAAGCCTTGGATGGTCATGAAGTATAAACCGGTCCGGTGTTTGAAAGAAGTACCGATGAAGCTTATGCCCAAGGATGTGCTTAAAGATCTAAAGTGGTGGTTTGTAGATTGTGAGACAGCTGAGGCAGTGATGGAAGACGAGGATGAACAAGAGCTTCTAATAGTTTACGATCCGATGCATTTGGTAAACTTATCGCAAGCTGATCTGCAGGTGCTCAATGAGAAGAAAATCTTTTATATTCCTGCTTGGAAAGACGAAGCGAGGAAATATCAAAGAGTTGTGTCGGTTTGTGTTAGAGAAGGAGTGCATGCGTAAAGATACAAGATTGAAGATTACAAGACACGTGTTTGAAGCTAAAGAGATGAAGCTACTGCCAAGGGGGAGTCTGTTGGTGCATAATGTCAGTAGTTCAGTGTCTAGTGTCTGTAATTGCGTTTGTAATGTTTTATGTTTTGTATAAGCGAAGTTGCTAACAAGTTCGCTGATATGGGCGAACTTGTTAGACAAGCGAAGTTAGTGACAACTTCGCCTGAACATGCCAGGCGAAGTTGTCGTGATTATATAAGCCATCTGTTACGGCTTATTAATAATGGATTCAGTTTTACAGTTTTCGGGTATTCAAGTCAGAGAGAGTCTGTAATCAAGTGATCTTCGTATCACGTGTTTAAGGTTGGTATACAACGTGTTTGATTATCGTGTGTTAATCGTATTGCTTTCTATACTCGTAACGTCTTACGTAGGGATTCCGCACCTGCGTAGTACGTGATATCTCGTGTAGATCCGGCTAGGAACCTACATGATCATTCTGAGAACTCACATACCCTCTTGATTAAAAGCAAAAGACAATTTTTCATACCATTGTCACGAAGCGTGTTTCAAACCACATAAGGATTTTTGAAGCTTGAGCACCTGATGATTAGGGAGTTGAATACCAGGTGGCGGTAGCATATAGATATCCTCATCTAAATCTCCATAAAGAAAAGCATTGTTAACACCAAGTTGGAAAAAAGGTCAACTTCGTTTCGTAGCAACAACCACAAGACTTCTAATAGTGGCCATTTGATAACAGGAGAAAAAGTATGAGCATAATCAATCCCCTCTTTTTAAGTAGAACCTCTTGATATAAGGCTAAATATATATAAATCCCTTGTATATTTAATATAATATTTTATTAGTTTTCGTTCGGTTTTTATTAGAATTTGTATATATTACTAATTCATTTGAATATTTTAGGTTCCGGGTTACAATCATGTTGAAAAGAGGGCGAAAATAAGCAAAATGGGAGAAGGCCCGTCGCGCGGCACTTTTGGCTCAGTTTTCTAGAATCTTCTACAAATATTAAGTCTATAAGCTAAGATTTCTAAAATCTTCTACAAGTATTAAATTTATGGGCTCGGATTTCTAGAATCTTCTATTAATTTTAATTTTATGGGCCTTGAAAAGTCTATATAAACACCCATAAACTTAACCCTAATCATAACCTGAAAGCCATAGCCAAATTTGGAAGAATTTGGGAGCTCAACAGGTGATCTTTTGGAGGGTTTAAAGGAAAGGAATCAGCCGATGACATGCTTATTATTCAAGGACGAAGACCAGGGGTTTTATCACCATTAATCTTTCGTTCTTTCTTATTTTCGTCATGAATTATTTTATTATCGTTTTGTTTAATTTTATGATACTAGGCTAAACTTTATAGACTGCCAAGGCTTATGATGAACCTTTGTTGATGATTGATTTTGACTTTGGATTTATTTATCGTTATGGTTTTATGAACTAGTAAAAGGTTTAATTATATTAAATTGATGCATATGTGTGCTTAGGGTTATTTGTTGAGTTTTATTATTCCATAGTTGCCTTGATTATTGTTTGTCATTATGATAGGTTGCTATTAGGTCATCTACTTTGTGTTCCTGACTATTTTATGAATTGATTTCGAATAAGATCATAGGAATAATATTATTTAATTAAATAAACCTAAGTGTGCTGCTAACCTAAATAGCTGTAGGGTGCTAGGTTATTGATAGGTCTTTGTTGATCAGGATTGTTAGATTTAGTTTTTCGTAAGGAGTCCGTCTAGGTTTGATTGGTTAACTTTGTCTATCGAGTCAATTGAATATATTAGGTTGCCTTTGATTTCCGCGCTGTAAGGTAGGATTTCGTATAAAGGAACTAGTTTGTAATTAATTAGGTGACCGTAAGGAAACTTGATTTTTAATACTGGTGTGCGTTAAAACTTATTAGAAACCCATAGGTGTCTCTTGAGAAGGGTCAGGGGTCCTGTTCGGGTTTCCTCTTAAGCGTCTATTTTACGATCCCAGTTTCATAACTGAGTATTCTCCTGGTTAATTGATAATTGAAACTTAGGGGATTCTAGCCTAGGTGGTTGTTTTTCATCATCTGAATTAAGTCCAAGTTCTAAGTTTAGTCGTATTTAGTTTCCTTAATTAGTTTAAATTAGTTTAAAATTAGTTTATTAGTAAACCACCTCTTAAATAAATAATAAATAAATACTCGTGTCTGTAGTTGAGTCTAATTAGTTAGTAAACGTAATTTAAAGAGTCTCGTGGGTTCGATATCCGGACTTACTTAGCTATACTAGAGTCGACCGGTTCACTTGCCGGTTTGTAGTTTTAGTTTAGTTAAGAGTCTAGAATTTATTACTTAGTGTCTAGATTAGCGTGTTTTTATTAGACTACTTTTAGCACATCAAGTTTTTGGCGCCGTTTCCGCAGACTCTTGGCGATTGCGTTATTAGCTTTGATTAGACTTACTTGCTATATTCGTGCTAATTGTTTTGTTTTATCTTTTGAGTCATAGGAGTCTAGTTAATTTTAGTTTAATTTTAAGTCTAGTTTATTTTATTTATTTTTAGTTTTATTTTTGTATTTAAATAGAGTCTATTGATTTGGACTTGTGTGCTTTTCAGGTTTATGCCACATCTTCGTTCGCAAGGACCACATCCGTTAAAGTCAGAAGTCAGTTCACCGATCACCAAAGATTCTCCGCCGAAGTTATCACCACAAAGTTCACTGTCGTCGAGTCCCAGAACCATTCCCGATATTCATATGGCCAACAACCGAACTGTTTACCAACAAGCCTTCGACGGTTTCACTGGAGATCACTCGCCCATCATCACCCCCGTAATAAATAACCCTAATTCCTGGCAGATTCCATCTTATGTCATAACCAATCTCACCCAAAGTAACCTATTCCATGGCTGTGACGACGAGGATGCACCAATGCACATCAACCGTCTTACCCGTGTGCTCAGAACGTTCAATTTACAATGTGCTAATGAAGATGCCATTTTCCTCCATTTTTTCCCATTTTCACTTACGGGTCGTGCCGCCACTTGGCTCGATTCGCAACCTGCTGGAGCATTCACTACTTGGGAGGCGTTGCATACCGCTTTCTTGAAGAAATACTTCCCGCCTGCCAAAGCATCTCGCCTCCGAGATCAGATTCATTATTTCCATATGGAGCCGGATGAGTCGTACTATCAAGCTTGGGAGCGCTTTTAGGGTTTACTGGCTCGTTGTTCAAAGCATGGTCTTACTCCGTGGGCACTTGTTGAGAAGTTTTACAATCGGCTAACTTATGAGACTCAGGCTCGATTCGACACTACTGCTGCAGGTAATTTAATGGATAAGAAAAATATAGTTGAGTGTAATGAATTGTTTGAGAGTTTTGCCCAATCCGACTATGCTAAAAAGCCACAAAACGGGAATTCAAATCCCGTCAGTAGTACACCCTCATCCGTCTGAGGTGTGCACCAGATTAATCTGGCTACTAGTGTGGCGACTGCCTTAGAGAGTCTAGCCGGTGAGATTAAAAAACTTACGGCTAAGATAGATAAGTGTGAGTTGTGTAGAGGAGCGCATGGGACTTTAGATTGTCCGTTGATGAGTCAGGAGCAGGTAGAGTTCATAGGAGGGCAGAATAGGGTTCCTAATGCATTTAATAGAAATAATAATTCAAACTGGAACAACTATAAAAATAATAACTATAATTCAAATTTGCATTCCTCTGGTGCACCCCCTAGTTTCCAATCAAATTCAAATCTTAACCGGGGGCAGGATCAGTCGTTTAGTGGAGATCAAAGTAGTCATGGTGGGAATAATGGACAGGACTTGGGTGGTAGTATGGGTAGGTTAGAAGAAATGATGAAACAAATACTAGTTAGAGATTAAGAAACTCATAAGAGAATTGCCAATCATGATTTGATAATTAAGAATCACCAGTCCACAATTCTAGATCTTCAAAGAACCATAGGTGATATAGCCCGATGTTTAGATTAGAGACCCCCAGGTCAGTTTTCGGGTTCCACTCAGAAAAATCCGGCAGCTCAGATAAATTCCATTTCTACTCGTAGTGGTAGGGTTTTAGGTCCGGAGAGAGAGATTGAGGCAGAGGAGATAGATGAGTTAGTTGATGAGGATATAGCGATGGAGACTCCTGGGAGGGTGCAACCTAGCTAGGCCCAGGAAGTACCGCGCCTACCAGTGAGCCCATAGTTAGAAGGAGTGAAGAGAAGAAACCGAGAGATATTAGGCCTTCACCACTTATAGATCATGCTCGTGTCCCGTATCCAGCCCGTCTTAAGAATCAGAAATTTAGTAGGGAGTACGGGAACCTCTTAGATATGGTTAGGCAGCTTAGGATTAACCTTCCGTTTATCGAGGCCCTCCAACATATGCCGAAATATGCCAAGTTTTTGAAAGATCTTCTTAAACGAAAGAAAAGTTTGGAGGAGCTTTCGACCGTTCCACTAAACGGAGAGTGTTCGGCAGTAGTTCACAATAAGGTACCCAAAAAGTTACACGACCCAAGTGTTTTCACTATTCCATGTTTGTTCGGTAGGGATACCTCGTGCCAAGCATTAGCGGACCTAGGAGCTAGCATAAATTTAATGCCATATTCGTTGTTTGAGAAGCTAGGCCTAGTAGAGCTCACCCCAACTCGTATGACCTTATCTTTAGCTGACCGTTCGGTGAAGTACCCTAAGGGAATCATAGAAAACTTGCTCATGAAAGTCGATAATTTGGTTTTCCCCCTAGATTTTGTGGTTTTAGATATGGAGGCCGATGAGAGAGTTCCTATAATTTTAGGTCGTCCATTCTTGCGTACTGCTAGGTCACTTGTTGATGTATTTGAAGGTAAGATCACTCTTAGAGCCGGTGACGATAGTGTCACTTATGTTGCTAAATCCATGAGACACCCGAGTGGTCAAGACGGTCTCATTGATCCGTGTCATCCCGTTTATGCGATTAAGTCTTTTATTCCGGGCATGGATCCATGTCTTGAGCAACCCCGTCCCGTCAGAGTTTGTTTGGAGGTGAGAAAGGTCGCGAGTTCTCGAGAGTCAATGGAGTTTGATAGAGAGAGAAGTGGTGGTCTACAAAAGTTTGTGGAGTTTGGAAAAGTTGGAGATAAGAGGAATAAGATTGAAAAATGGTCGTATCGTGATGCAGTTTCTTGGAGAACCATGGAGTTTGACCGAGGTGGAGGAAGCTCCACTTGGGCAGCTGATTAGATCACACAGTAGAGTGTCTTGAGTGAAAACTCAAGTGTAGAGTTTGTATAGTTATTCCATCTTTATTTTTGAGTCCTATCATGTCACTAACGTAGTTTCTTGTAGTTCTTTTTTGATTTTGTTTTTAAGTTTTTGCAGGATTGAGAGAGCTAGAAAAATGACCCCCATAACGTATAATGCAAAATTCAAGTGTGGGGATGGAGCAGCCGAACTATATACTTTTTATTATTTGCTGCTATTTATTCATGTTTTATTTCTTGGTTGGGTTGGTTGGGCTATGAAATACTTTGAATGTTTAACATCTATCAAATTGATAAGATATTTTTAGATATTGTTTGATGTGTTTGCCGCTTCCGTTCGTGAGTGAGAGAAGGATATATCGTTTGATGAGTACGTTCGGAGATGGAGGGCATTTATGGAAGAAGACTTTGGCATCAATTTTCATGCGCATATTACCAGCTAAGTCTTTTCCATAATCTATCATGCTTGTTTGTTTTTTGTTTTTTATTTTTTAGGTTTTTAGTTTTTTGTATTCTGAATTTATTTTTATTTTTCGTCCTTATCCTTGCATTGAGGACAATGCAAAATTTAAGCGTGGGGATAGGACATTTGAGTCATGGTTTTTATAATTAAAAAAAAAAGTTTTGAAAAATGTCCCTTGATTTTGTTTCTTTTTGCACTTAAATGGGAGATGAGGATATTTATCGGGAATCGGTTTTTCATACGACTAATAATATGAGATGATATAAAAGAAAACGTACTTAACTTGGGATGTATCGACAGGCCCAACTAGTCTTGAAAGGCTTTCCATTGCATATTCTTAATAAACCTAATTAATCATAGATTTTGTGGATTCTCATCCTAGCGGGGGACAGTGAAGCTGAAATTCGATAAGGTATAGAGAGTATTACCATAAGCTGATTACCCTAAGGTGGTAAGAATTGAGTGCACTTTAAAATTAGCACGCCACTCTGTTTTATGAAAATAAATAAAGAGTGGTGGCGCCCCGCAAATGTCCAATTTTATATGAGCTTTAGTCTTTAGTTATATATTTTTAGGTAAAAGATGCCTAAGTGCGCAAAAAATAATAATAATAATAATAATAATAATAATAAAGAAAAAATAAATAAATAAAGAAAATGTGAGAAAAGTTATGTAATGAAAAATGCCAAAGAAGCATTCTCAAAAATAGAAAAAGAGGCCAAAGTGCACATACTAGACGAGACAGAGAGTTTACGTGTTACCAAGGGGATGGCGACTCTATTGGGGCTCGAAGTTTCTAGTCAATAAATATTTTTTTAGGGCATATATAGGACAAAGTCCAATAATATTTAGGGCATGCTCGTATGACCTCACTTGACCACTCATCCATTAATTCCATCTAAGTGCATTTTCTTCTTACCATTAAGGGGTTGTTATCTTATGGTGATATGTTGAACCAGTTTGCTTCAACTCGATTATTTTTAATTGTCTTTTCTATGCTTGAGATGGGGTAGGTGGATCTTAACTCCAAAGGTGTGAGACCCATAGGTTTTTGATATTACATGAACTTAAATGCTTAATGTACGTGGGGGTTTGATAGGCTGGTGACTGGGTTTAAGTGGACAACAATATCAACAATCGCGGTTTTTATGTTTATCTGAGCTTTAAGATAACCTAATATGTTTTTAAGATCGTGTTTCTTCGATTCTTATCCCATTTCAATTAGACTTTTTCAGGGACGAAAAAGAGATATGTGTGGGGATATTTGATATAAGGCTAAATGTATATAAATCCCTTGTATATTTAATATATATTTTATTATTTTTCGTTCGGTTTTTATTAGAATTTGTATATATTACTAATTCATTTGAATATTTTAGGTTCCAGGTTACAATCATGTCGAAAAGAGGGCGAAAATAAGCAAAATGGAAGAAGGCCCGTCGCGCGGCACTTTGGGCTCAGTTTTCTAAAATCTTCTACAAATATTAAGTCTATAAGCTAAGATTTCTAGAATCTTCTACAAGTATTAAATTTATGGGCTCGGATTTCCAGAATCTTCTACTAATTTTAATTTTATAGGCCTTGAAAGTCTATATAAACACCCATAAACTTAACCCTAATCATAACCTGAATAACCTGAAAGCCATAGCCAAATTTGGAAGAATTTGGGAGCTCAAGAGGTGATCTTTTGGAGGGTTTGAAGGCAAGGAATCAGCCGGTGACGTGCTTATTATTCAAGGACGAAGACCACGGGTTTTATCAGCTTTAATCTTTTGTTCTTATTTATTTTCGCCATGAATTCTTTTATTATCGTTTTGTTTTATTTTATGATGCTAGGCTAAACTTTATAGACTGCCTAGGCTTATGATGAACCTTTGTTGATGTTTGATTTGACTTGGGATTTATTTATCGTTATGGTTTTATGAACTAGTAAAAGGTTTAATTATATTAAATTGATGCATATGTGTGCTTAGGGTTATTTGTTGAGTTTTATTATTCCATAGTTGCCTTGATTATTGTTTGTCATTATGATAGGTTGCAATTAGGTCATCTACTTTGTGTTCCTGACTATTTTATGATTTATTTCGAATAAGATCATAGGAATAATATTATTTATTTAAATAAACCCAAGTGTGCTGCTAACCTAAATAGCTGTAAGGTGCTAGGTTATTGATAGGTCTTTGTTGATCAGGATTGTTAGATTTAGTTCTTCGTAAGGAGTCCGTCTAGGTTTGATTGGTTAACTTTGTCTATCGAGTCAATTGAATATATTAGGCTGCCTTTGATTTCTGTAAAGTAAGATTTCGTATAAAGGAACTAGTTTGTAATTAATTAGGTGACCGTAAGGAAACTTGATTTTTAATACTGGTGTGCGTTAAAACTTATTAGAAACCCATAGGTGTCTCTTGAGAAGGGTTAGGGGTCCTGTTCGGGTTTCCTCTTAAGCGTCTATTTTACGATCCCAGTTCCATAACTGAGTATTCTGCCGGTTAATTGATAACTGAAACTTAGGGGATTCTAGCCTAGGTGGTTGTTTGTCATCATCTGAATTAAGTCCAAGTTCTAAGTTTAGTCGTATTTAGTTTCCTTAATTAGTTTAAATTAGTTTAAAATTAGTTTATTAGTAAACCCCCTCTTAAATATATAATAAATAAATACTCGTATCTGTAGTTGAGTCTAATTAGCTAGTAAACGTAATTTAAAGAGTCTAATGGGTTCGATATCCGGACTTACTTAGCTGTACTAGAGTCGACCGGTTCACTTGCCGGTTAGTAGTTTTTAGTTTAGTTAAGAGTCTAAAATTTATTACTTAGTGTCGAGATTAGCGTGTTTATATTAGACTACTTTTAGCACATCACCTCTCACCGCAAATCTTGCTTTACAGCTCTCAACAGTCCCATCTGCTTTGTGTTTAACTTTAAACACCCATTTGCATTTAATAGCTTTCTTTCTAGGAGGAAGACCAAAAACAGCCCAAGTATTAGTATTTTCAAGAGCCAGAAACTCAGCTTTCATGGCATTTTGCCATTCAGGGATGTCGGCAGCTCCTTATATGAAGTAGGCTCATGTAAATCAGAGATCGCTTTGGTGAGAGATTGACTGGAAGGAAGAAGATGAGAAGAAAAACAAGAGGTAGAGAGGAGCACGAATTCATAACAGTGTGAAAACAATGGTGAAAAGAATCAGAGTGATTACAAACATAATCATTTAAGTATGAGGCGGAACAAAAGATCTTCGAACATGTTGATCATTAGGAAGAGAATTAGAAGAAGAAGGATTAGGAACAGTGGAAGATGGAAAAGTAAGAACAGGATCAGTAGCAAGAGTAGAAGCAGAACATGGAAAATTAGGAACAAGATCAGTAGAAGGAGTATAAGAAGTAGACAAAGGACCATCAAAAAATTGATTAATGAGGTCAATAGATGGGTAAATGAAGCTTTCTTTGGATTTAGTTATCGAAGGAAATAAAGTTTCAAAGAAAACAGCGTCTCTTGATATGATAACCTTGTTTGTGTCAAGATCATATAATCTGTAAGCCTTTTTACCAAGAGGATATCCCAGAAAAACACAAGGCACAGCCTTTGGTTTGAATTTGTCTCTCTCATGAGTCAATGTGAAAGCATAAGCAAGACAACCAAAAGATTTCATATGAGCATAAGAAGGAACTTTTCCTGTTAAAACCTCGTAAGGGATTTTACTGTTAAGAATTTCAATGGGAAACCGATTGATTAAATGTGTTGCAGTTAAAACACGGTCACCCCAAAACTGAACAGGAATTTTAGATTAAAACAAAAGAGCTCTCGAGGTTTCATGCAAATGTTTATGCTTTCTTTCAACAATAGCGTTCTGTTGAGGGACATCCACACAAGTGGTCTGATGGGAACAATGCCTTTACTCAATAAATAAGCACGCTAGATTAATCCAGTCCCCAGTTCAAAGGCATTATCAAATCTAATGCATTTTACATTAGTGCCAAATTTATTGTTAACCATTTCAATAAAAGACTAAAGTATGGGAAAGGCATTGCTTTTAGTTTAAAGCAAATGTGTCCATGTGGTTCTGCTATAAACATCCACAATGATTAAAAAAATATCTATAACCATTATAGGTAGCTGTGTGATCAGGCCCCCCAAACATCAATATGAAATAGCTCAAAAATTTTATTAGTTGATGTGGTGCTAGTAGGAAACGGCAGTTTATGTTGTCGTACCTTAGGAAAAATATCACAACACTTAATAGACTTTAAAGAAACATTAGAAACGAAAGATAATTGTTTCAGCTTGTAAATTGGCAAATGACCGAGTCAATTGTGCCAAATTTCACTATTTACAACAGAGTTACAAACTTTATTTGAAACAAAAGAAGTATCAGAAAAATGCTTAGTAGCCTCAAGAAGATAAAGACCATTTAGCATTTCACCAAGAACCTGAGGGCCTTTCAGAGAAGGGGCCTGCAAAACAAAAGTGCTTTTAGATAAAAGAACAATACCATCAGTATGAAAACATAATCTTAATACAGAAAGAAGATTATTTCTAAAGGGTGATACTAAAAGAACTTTTAACAAAGAAATTTTATCAGTTAAAAGAACAATCTCATACTGATGAACAGTAGTGCTTGTGCCATTAGGAAGAGTGATGAAAATTGGATTTTTGAGAAAAGAAACGCTTGAAAACAGATTTTGATCTTAGCACATATGATCATTAGCACCAGTGTCAATGATCCTTTTGGAATTTTGGAATAATATTTTGAAGAACTACAAGACATTATACCTCAGAAAGAATCTTGATTGATGGTTGTAACATTATTAGCAGCATAAGTAGTTGAAGGGCCAGATTGAACTTTGATCTACTGCAATAAAACCATCAAGTCATGATATTGTCGCTTAGTGATACCTTGTTGGTCAGATTGATTTTGATCACTCTTTCCTTGTTCTTCAGCAAGGTTAGCAAACTTCTACCCTTTTGTGAACTTGAAATCTTTTGGGAAACCAATCAGTTTATAGCATTTGTTCACTGAATGTACATTTCTTTTGCAATGAGTGCACACGAAAGTCCTCCTATTCTCCCCCGTTCCTCCACTAACGGCTCCTCCGTTGCTTGTATTCATAGATGCAGAAGATGTAGTGAAATCAGGTGGTGTGAATTTTCTTTTGCTTCTTATCTTGCATGAGAATCCAATATGCACGATTGATAGAGAGAAGGGGTTGCATCAACAAATGTTACTTCTGATCATGTCATAACTAGGTTTATGGCCAACAAGGAACTGAATCAGCCTTTGATCCTCATCTCTTTTAGCAAAAGAATGAGCAACCCCACAAGTGCATGAAGGAATGGTATTTATTGCATTTAGCTCGTCCTAATTCGATTTCATCTAAGCAAAATAAGTAGCAATATCACTACTACATTGAGTGATTTGGCCAAGGTTCTTTTGTAATTGATAAATATTAGCACCATTTGCCTGACTATAACGAGAGTTAAGCTCATTCTAAAGAATCTGAGTAGTTTCAACATACAAAACACTATCACGAACATCAGGATTGAGAGTGTTAAAAATCCATGATATCACCATATCATTGCAACGTTGCCAATAAGCAAGATGTGGTTGATTAACCGATATGGTTACAGTGTTCTTGATTAAACCGGGCTTGTTTTTAGCTGAAAGAGCAATCGCCATTGCTCTTTTCCAAACTCCAAAACCGTTACCGTCAAAGAATTTGGAGAAGAAGATCATACCGGGATGATCAGAATGAGGAAGATAAAGAGGATTCGAGGAATCAATGGTCATGTTTTGAACTAAAGAACTGTTTACTTATGTGTCGTATTTGTTTATACGCTTGGAAAGAAACTTTTGCGCCATGAATGATAGATGGCGTATAAGCATGTATAAAGAACTTATGCGCCGGAAAAATTTATGCGGTGTGTAAGTTTGATCAAAGAGAAAATGACAAAAAATTGAGAAAAAAATGAATAAGAAAAGGTCAGAAACTTTGAGAAAAAGTTCAAAAACAAGAACATGACATGTTGAGAAAATTTGATGAAGTTTGAACGGATAAAAACTCTGGAATGAAGAAAGAAAGAGAAAAAGAGATGAAAATGAGGATTTGAAGAAAGAAACAAGATCAATATCCGAAGAAACACAGGACCGATGAAAAGAGGATGATCAAGAAGAAAGAACTGATGAAAAGAGAAAACTGGTGAAATGAGGAAAAACCAATTGAAACGAAGAGCTTGACTAACAACCTTGCTCTGATAACATGCAATCGTTGAAAACGATGACACAGAATTAAGAGGAGAAATGAAGCAGAGAGAGAAAATTTTATTATCTCATAATCAATTATTACAAAACAAGAAATAAGAAACCTATATATATACAAAGAACATACACGGCGCATATGTTAATACGGCGTGTAAGATACTGCCGTATAACATTTACGGCGTGTATGTTAGTTATACCGCATACACATTACGTTACATATATACATACGTGTTCACAGTTTTAATCTTGAGCATTAGCTAAATTCTCTGGGCAAATATATCGAGAGCCAAGGTGTGTGATTTGAAATTTGTAGATCACAATCTCTATGCTCTGAACAAAATGGTTTTAGGAAGAACCTTATCTATAATATATATAAAAGTAAACCCTAAAATCTTATGCGTCGCGATATGATCGCTCCCCCCTTTTATGGAAGCCACTAGATTTCTTAATTTTTAAATAGAGGCCTCTCATTGATTTAACCCAAATTCATGTGTATGGGTCTTACTAAAACCAGATAGCTCTTAAACGGGTTATAACATCTCATTAAATTAAAAATTAATCTTACCAATTATTTAATATGAAAATCCTATAAAATAGGGATATACTAAAACATAATATCCAATTTAAAAAGAAAAAGATATTATTTATAATTAATAAACAATTTTATAGTAAAAAACATAAGCGGGTCATGGGTCATCAAATCCAGATAACTTTTAAACGGGTTGTAACATATCATTTATTTATGAAACCCTTTTATCATCAAACCATAAGTATATTATTAACTTTCTTACAATAAAGAAAATTAAAATCCAAAAAATAAATATTAAAAAACAAAAAATGTAAAACAATCATTCTCTCAAGCCATCAGATTGCTTTATTTGTAAATGAAGGCTTCTCACGCATTTTATCCGAATTCACGGGTAAAGGTCTCACCAAACCCATATATCTCTTTAACGGGTTATAGCATATCATTATATTAAAAAATAATCTCATCAAATATTTGATATGAAAATCCTATAAAATAGGAATATGCTAAAAATTAATATCCTATTTTATTTTTAAAAAAGATATAATTTATAATTAAGAAACAATTCTTTAATAAAAAAATAAATGGGTAATGGGTATCGCCAAACCCATATAGCTTTTAAACAGGATTATAACATATCATTTATTTGTGAAACCATTTTCATCATTAAACCTCAAGTATATTAATTATTAATTTTCTTACAATAAATAAAATTAAAATCGAAATATACATATATAAATATTAAATAACGAATAACGTAAGACAACCCCCGTATTACGGGGGATACAATCTAGTCATTCCATATATGTTGCAAAATGTTATATGAAGACAACTCCTAATTAAATCCTCAAATAAAATAAACTCTCTTGATTAAATCCTCAAATAAAATAAACTCTCTTGATATCTCGATTGATAAGTGACCTTAATACGGATAGTGCCCGTGTGATACACGGATTGTTAATAAAATAAAACAAAAAAAATAAATTTAATAATATACATAATAATATTTCTTATACTCATAAGATATAGATAATTTCTTAAAATGCATGCATTAGTAAGAATACTTTGTATTTGTATTTTAAAATAAATCAAAATGGAAGGTTGTAAATCTACACTAATTAATAAAAAGAGAAAGCTAATATTAATTTATCATAGTTGAGTTAGTAAGCTGCAAACATATTAAAAACAAGGTAGTGAGTTCAATTTTCACCAACAACATATTTCGTGGCATTCACTAATTTAATATAGCAATTATGCTGCTGAGATTTCAAACAAGACTTCCTTCAAGTATGCTTATTCTCATGCCAAAGGTTAGTCACTTGAAGAAATCTCCTTAATATGACGACTCATAACAGTGGTCTGTTCTACAATGATCCAGTATATCCTATCAAATTGAGCTAGCTTCTAAATGCTGTGTCATAGAAAGCTTCAACAACGGTATGTTTTCCTTAATGGCTAAAAACTTATTTAACTTTCACATGAATTGTAGAATGTTAAACAACATGTGTGGAAACTGAAGTTAACAAAAAAGATCTAAATTACTTTTTGGTATATTAGTATACATTATAATCATTTATATACACCAAAGTATATAGGTTTTATCGGCATTAACCGCTTAATAAATGACGACACAAATAATATTGATGACATGTAGGTAATATATCCTCTTACAAATTCAAAACTAGCCTCAACATACATCATCTAAAAAGACTAAGACCATCAACTGGACTCCTATTTTCATTTACATAAAACCACATACCTCGATTTTATTTACATTTCACGCCAGCTGCTGCTGACATGGCAAGCCTTCACACATTACCAATCTCAAACTTGCATAAAGGACACGATGCATTCATCTTCAACCATCTATCAACACATTCGGTATGGAAAAAAATGTGTGCACGGTAGCTCCCTCAACAAATCATCATCCGTGTATTTTGAAAGACATATGCAACAAACCTGCCATAACACACCTCACCCTGTTACCTTACAGAAGGGGTAATTTGGTAATTTCACATTACTTACCGCGTCTTCACCAGCTACTGCATGCTCGTTTTGGGTCCCGGCTTCTATAAGCCCACCAGAATTATCATACTCCTTGTCGGTTGTTATGTTCAACTTAAATTTGTGTGTCAGTAAAGCATTAATAGAAGCTTCTGTTGCTCCTCGGATTTGATTACCCTCACGGATTCCAAGGACCGAAACGATACAAGGCAAACAGCAAAATATCAATCCACATAATATGAAAGGCGTTGCATAAACCATGCAGCTAATGGCAAGAAAAATGATACATAACCTGTATTAATAAAAACACAAATTGGAATTTTTAAAAAAATGTAAGTTTTTTGAAAACAGATAGGGCCGTGCACGGGTTGGTTTTGCGCTCAGGTTTTGGGTTTTCAAAAGGATTTTGTGAAGGTGAAATTGAACATATTACTCCAGATGATGATGCAGAGTGTGACCTGTACAAATTAGGGGCATCAACAGAAGATGAAGCATCTCCAAACACCCAAACATTGCCTACTACAAACCAAACCGCAAAGAAGCAATCTAAAGCCATCTTGAAATGGTCCACAAGTGCATTAAGCCTGCAAGTTGACTGGATTTTGTTGATCCAAAATATTGAAAAGGTAAATTTAATAAATAAGTAAATAAGACAATTTTAAACAATTACCTAACGTTTGGACCGGTCCAGGTGTTTGAAGATGTGGTTTGTTGAGTTTCTGGTTGTTCAGAGGGAGCAAACGAGATGGTTATGTAAGAATTCGGTTCAGAACGTGGTTGTTGTTGACCTTGAGTTGACTGCCGTTCAAACGGCTGACTCCGGTGAAGATACCGCCAGTAAACAAGAGGAAGACTGGCGGCACAACCACCAGCATAACCAACAACCCAAGTAAACAAAGGGTTCTGTGGGTTCTCATTTTGTGAGATGTACAAGACAATAATAGCTGCAATAATCTGGCCTAAGGTGAATGCTAGCTCGATTGAAATCCATAACAGAGTGTTGAACGGGGTCCATATTTGGCGGGGCCCAGGTGTGTTTGGTCCACTTGGTGTGTTAGATGGACTGGAATGAGTTGTTGGAACTTGATGGTTATGAGATAACCCTGATGAAGATGACGAAGATGAGGATGAAGATGTGTCGGTATTTACTCTTTCTATATCTATAAAATGGTGGTTTTCGTGGTTTTCTATGAGCAAAGGGTAATCATCGGTTAGATTGTTGTGTTCTTGAGATGTAACAGCCATCCTACTACTACAACAAAAAATAAAGGAAATGTCACATAAACGATGCCAGTTTTTTAAGTGCGGTTAAATGCTAAACAAATATAACTGAACATATTGACACATGTTATCATAATGGATATGTAGCCAAAAGGTTCACATAAAATTAATATCACCAATCCATAGCGGGTCGCAGGAAGAATATAAAGCCCACCTAAAAGTTGTATTTACTAAGTCAGCTTTTTTTTTTTAACCCTAATCAATGACAACTATGTAAAGAGCTAAAATCAGGATACATAGCTTGTTGACAAAAAGATACTACTTGCAATACACAATCAGATTTATGGTATGAGATACTGAATTACGTATGATAAAGCCTGATGATGTGGACAGCAAAAAAAAAAGCCAATGATTAGGTTACACTGTGGTTTCTGCTGCTTATATGGGCCAAGTGAGCTGAATATTCAAGTATCTGACTTGCCACCACTGTTTTAGAACCTTTGACAACTTATAGTTAATGAAACTATTTAGATTTGGTTGCCATATATGCAAATAGATCAGATTTAGAAATCGGCCCGCTAGACCTGTAATAACCGACCATCTTGATCCACTTTATCGAACCCGTTTTATTGTCTCCACAAGGATGAGGCAAACGAGTCTGTGATGTACAAGTGCGTACCGCACTTTATTCCTACTAGCGCGCTGAATGCTTGTATTGTTAAAAGGTTTCTTAAGCTAAAAACAAAGATGTGCAACGTGTTTAGAAAACAGTGGCACATTTTAAAGACATTCTTGTTCTTGAAATCGATCATAATACAAAGGATTGTAAATAGGGCTGCAAGTCAAACCAAACAATAACTTGTTCATGTTTGTTTTTTGTTCAACATTTATTAGACAAACGGACGGTTCAAGAACACATAACCAAACAGAACTACTTGTTCGTGTTCATTCATCAACAAAATGATTTTGTATGTGCTCGTTCTCGTTAACGAACCCCAGTGAACATATATTAATTTGAATAATAAAAAAACAAAATTCTGAAACTTAAGCATTAGACATAATCACCAGCCAATAAAATATAAAAAAAACTTTAATGAACGAATATAAACAAATGAAACGCAATTACTTGAACGCAGCTCTTACCTCTCTCTGTTGATCAGAAACCCTAGTTTTGGAATTTGAACTAAAGCAAAACACCCAAGACAATTAAATGAATAAATAATCTATGAAACGAACATTTGATGATTAATTCAATCCAATGAAACATTAATTAAAAGACAGTAGATGATGGACAGAGAATTACCAGCGAGAATTTTGCAGGCAGAGTAGTAATAGTGAAGAAGAGGAAGCAGCAGCAACTTAATTAATCAGGTCTCATCGACCATTAACTTTACCAACTTCATCCATCATCATCATCATCATCATCATCATCATCATGTCTTTGTTAAAGACATTACAAAATGTGGACTCTAATGTGCCGTTTGTTTTTGAAGAATAAAAACAAAATGTAATACCGTTTTTCTAATAAACCGGGGTATCGTCTTTATAAGATGAAAATTAGTTACCTATCATACATATTCAGTAGATAAAAGTCATTTAACGTCTGTAGACTAGTAAAATAGTTGGTGGAGGGCGGTGGACGGTGGTGGTGGCGGACGGTGGGTGGTGGTGGTGATGGACGGTGATGGTGGTGGGTGGCGGACCGTGTTGGTGGCGGATGGTAGGTGGTGGTGGTGGTGGTGGTGATGGACGATGATGGTGGTGGGTGGTCAATGGTGTTGGTGGCGGATGGTAGGTGGTGGTGGTGGCGGCGGACGGTGGTTGGTGGTAGTGAACGATGGGTGGGTGGTGGTGGTGGACGGTGGTGGTGGGTGATGGATGGTGTTGGTGGTGGATGGTAGGTGGTGGTGGCGGACGGTGGGTGGTGGTAGTGGACGATGGTTGTGGCCGACGGGTGGGTGGTGGTGGTGGGTGATGGATGGATGGTGGTGGTGGTGGTGGGTGTTGGCAGTGATGGACGGTGGTGGTAGTTCGATGGGTGGTGGCGGCGGATGGTGGGTGGTGGTGGCGGCGGACGGTGGGTGTTGGTGGCGGCGGGCGGTGGGTGATGGGTGGTGGTGTTGGACATTGGGTGTTGATAGGATGTTAAGAAGTGTGAAGATGTGTGAAGAAGTTAAACAATAGCTTCTTTTTTAAGACCATAAAAGCAGTTTGCAGATCTTATTTTAAAAAACAAACAAATAAACAATCTTCAGAAGCTTATGTCTGCGGGCGCGCAGACATAAGCCTCCTGCAGATGTTTTAAGCAAAAACAAACACAACCTTAAATGTTCATTGTCGTCTACTTCGTAAATTAAAAAGATAAACTAATGAAAAAAAATATATCACAATCCATCCCCATGCTGCTTTATTCTTATCACAATCCATCCGATTAAACCCTAATTTAATTTCTTTATATGGATTTAACTACATTACTGATTATTTTTCTTTTAAGTTTAACTTAAAAAAACATTTCACAAAATAATATCCATTATAACAAATGAACATAAACGAACAAATATAAAACATTAAGTAGATGATTCATTCAATGTTTCATCCAAATATGAACATAACCATATATAAATGAATATGGAATTACCATTATAAACCCGGTAGCACTACTTAATACCTTAGTTAACGGTCCAATATGTATGAGGATTTGTTGTGCCTCGTTTTGTATGTTTAGAAGTCTTTTGTATTGGTAGTTTATGTTTGGGCTTATATTTTGTATTTGTATGTTATTGGGCCCAAGGCCTTGTAAAGAAGCCCATTTGGGCATATAGTGAAATGGAAAGAAGTCTCATGCATGCTTCCTATAAATAGAAAGCATGCTATGAGAAACGAAGCCTTTTGTCAAAATCTTTTCTTGTTCTCTCTCTCTCTCACTCTAGAAACCGAACATAAACTACAAGATCCGAGACCAAAGGTGTCTTAGTATGATATTCCGCTAGCACTAAGTTGGTTGATCCAAGACTAGTTGTTAGATCCGACCCTAGTGGACCTACAGACTTTCAGTTGGTAATTGCACAAGTATCCATGAGATAAAACAATCTTACAATATCCATAATGTTTGTGCATGTTTTCTCCCCCTAACGTGTTATTAAACTCACCTCGAGTGAGTGCTAAAATAAAGTCAACCACTAAAGCAAAAGTCCCGTACAAGTACCCTAAAATATACAAGTACGTAAATAACGTGCAGTGGTTCCTAGATCCCTAAGTATCCAAACAATCCCATTGTTTATTCATGTTTGATCAAAGTTTGACTTTTGTTCAGTTTGACCAAAGTTTGAATTTATGTTGACTTTGACCGAAGTTTGACTTTGTTGACCTTTGACCAAAAGGTCCAACAATTGTTGACCTTTGATCAAAAGGTCCAACTTTGTTGACAGTTTGACCAAAAAGGTTATCCGAGTTGACCGTTAACCAAAGTTTGATCAAGTTGCCCGAAGACCTGTTGGTTACTTAAAACCGAATATGTTATCTTATAGATGATAGGTGTCATTATAATTTATAAGTTTAAAAACAACGCATGACATGCATATTAAACCATATTACATGTACTAATCATGGAGCAACCAAGTTTTCACCATCACTAGGTATTTCAAATAAGACTAAGCATTTAGTCAAAATAGATCCTAAGTGTCAAAACCATATACTATTCATCCAACAAGTCAAATAGTGCACAAATGATCATAAAACTCACCATATAGCATGCGCAACAATTCTGAATTCATAATACAGATTTTAACCTAGCAAAACCTATTTTTCTACCACATCAAATCACCGAGTTTAATTTCGAATATTTTACCACAGTAAAATACAAGTATTAGGTTTACCAAGTGAGTTTTTTTGTAGTTTTCTAATGTACATAAAAATCATAAAATTCATACGAGAGAGCACTGTAAGTACAACTATTTCAGTGCGCAACGTCTAGTATAATTTCAGCTAAAATTCTTTACTAAACCAAATCATATAAGGTCAATTGGGTTAGAATAATAACTCAACATATGATCTTCTAGAAATAGAATCAACCCAATTTCCTTTGTCAAACTCAAAATATGTAACTTAGATTCAAGACTGGAATACATCCTTTCACAACAGTCCAGACATGTAAAGTTGTAAAATCATAAAAATTATTAAATCTAAATCCAAAAATTGTGATTCTTAGTTTTATGCAAATTAGAATCAAAGTACTATATCATAGAATCAATAACCGACCAACAATAATATGTTAATATTATTTACATAACATCATCAAGAAACAAGCACGGATATGTTAAAACTCAGAAAACACCAAAACTCAACAATCCAACATGATCACTTTTAAATTTTTATAAGATTACACCCGTTTATAAGATTTGGATACTATGTTTTCAAAATAGCCCCTTTTACAGAGAAGATTATTAAAATAGCCATTTTTTCCTCAAAACAATTTAAGATTTGGACTCGCAAGACGTATTGGGAAAAAATAAAAATAATGAGGGAGCAGTCCAAATTTTGAAGGAAAGTAAGGTAGGAGACGGGATTTGGAAAAATAATGAAGGTAAAGTCCAAATTATTTTGTAATCTTGGAGCAAAAGTCCAAATTTTTCCAAAACTTTTTCTTTCAAAAAACCGTCTTGAGAGACTGTTTTTGTATGTTTCCTACCTTTTCCGTCCATATTTTCAAATTATTGGAAAAATATATTTTTTACAATTATACCCCTGAACCACTACCTTGAACCACCACCACCACCTTGAACCACCATCATCACTGACGCCGTCGGCCCCACCCCATCACCACCGCCGTCACTATCACCATTTCCGCCTCCACCGTCAATTTCTGTCGCCAGAGAAAACCACCACCACCATACCCGTCACTAGTATAAACCACCACCACCACCACCATACCCGTCAATTTCCGTCACTATCACCGTCACTAGTATAGTGGTACTGTACAAGATTTAATAATAAACAACTATGCAATTTTAGAGAACTCAAATGCATTATCTAGGTTATGGGAACCAGAGTACTGCCTATGGTGGTCATGCAAATGGAAATATGGAATCTTATGGTGGGGACAAATTTCACAGACAGAAACCACACTTTGCATTATTTAGGTTATGGAATCTTATGGTGGGGGCAAATGTATTAGGACTTTGTCAGCCACTTTGACGGGTATGGTGGTGGTGGTTTTCTCCGGCGATGGAAATTGACAATGGAGGCGGCAATGGTGATAGTGACGGTGGTGGTGATGGGGTGGGACCGACAACGTCGGTGATGGTGGTGGTTCAAGGTGGTGGTGGTGGTTCAGGGGTATAATTGTAAAAAATATATTTTTCCAAGAATTTGAAAGCATGGATGGGAAAGGTAGGAAACATAAAAAAACAGTATCTCAAAATGGTTTTTTGAAAGAAAAAGTTTTAGAAAAATTTGAACTTTTGCTCCAAGATTACAAAATAGTTTGGACTTTACCTTCATTATTTTCCCAAATCCCGTCTCCTACCTTACTTTCCTTCAAAATTTGGACTGCTCCTTTATTATTTTTATCTTTTCTCAATATGTCTTGTCAGTCCAAATCTCAAATTGTTTTGAAAAAAAAGGAACTATTTTGAGAATCTTCCCTCTAAAAATGACTATTTTAAGTTATTTTGGGAATTTTCCCTCCCTTAATTGATTCATCTTTTAATACATCTATATTATATATTTTAAAATTTGAACTTCACCTTTACTCGTATACTTACTATTCCTTTGATTTTTTGCTTGGCTTTGTGTATTTTATTTATTATTTGTTGTATATTTTGAGTTAAGTATGGAGCTTTACACTTGTTGTATGTTGGTGTATTATTTGTCTTGCTGACATCATTTTCTTTTCCTTTACCCCTGTATCCTCTGCAAGACTGTAAGCAATTGAAAAATATGTCGCTTCTCTTTTTTCGTATGGTGGTCGGTTGTTTGATTAGAGGATTTCGACCATGAGGTTATGAAGAAACACTAAGTGAACCCCGGGCAGATTACGGGTAACCTGGGGGTTAGATAGATGTTTCCCACGAGGGGTTAGACCCAGCAAAGATGGTTCTTCTGATAACCTGCAAAACAGACACCGTGAGCTCGTCACTGAGAAGGGGGGGTTCCTCCTTGTGACCACCCTCCGGCGTAAGAATCAGACTAGATTGCTCTTGAATATAAATGTATATTAAGAGATTGCTAGAGCAGATATCAGGTATAATATGATGATAATATGGTAAGATATGATGAGATGAGATGGTCATACCATTTGTGGTATTTATAGCCGAAGGTAGGTTTCCAAGGAGGTGTGGCCTGCTGAATAGTATTCCTGTTCTACCAACTGTGGCCTACGCACGTGTCCTGCTGGTAGTTGGTGGGTAGGCAGCGGCTGATAGTGACCAGGCCTGCTGTATACTATTCCTTTTCCACCAACTGCCGGCTATGCACGTGGTATGACAGGAGTTGGTGAGTAGGCAGCGGCTAATAGTGACATACAGTACAGGAGCATACTGCTCACCATACTGTTGTCAATAAGCTGTCGTATCTTTAGTCAGATCTTTTGCCCATACCTCGTCAGGTACAGTACAGAAGATCTTCCCGTATCGTACGGACTGGCTTATTTGGGCGGGAGTATTCCCCCTCCCGCCCTTGTGCGGGATTGTTCCCGGCTTTGCTCATTCCTTCAGGTGACACTGAGTGATTGAGAGTTAAGTGCCTTGTGCGTGTAGCCTTGCTGCGCGGGTGGCCTTCCCTGATGGCTTGTATCCGAGGCTGCGGGGACAGGCGGAGTCCTTCACCATTGGGAGGCATTTCCTGCGGGAACAGCTTGCGTACTGCGCGTAAGGACGTCACGTCTCTGAGCATGGTTGGTCCTGCGGATCCAGTTGGTTTCTGCGCAGACGTCCCTCTTCAAGGTGAGTCTTGCGGGTCCAACTGGGCTCTGCTGGGACCTACCTCTTCAGGTTACTAAGGTCCGCTATTGCCCTGCAGCTATTGCCGGCGACTTTATGGTCGACATGGTGGCGATGGTCGACGATGGTGATTAGTTGCCGTTGATTGCTTTTTAACGTCCGTCATGTCTTTGTTGCCTGCGATTGCTCTATTCCTGCTATTCTGCGTATAAGTTGGTTGTACTTAGTGGAGTCTATGTTGTACATTTTTTATTTCCTTAAGAGTCTATGTGGCTGCGATGATGATTCGATTTTTGGCAAGGCAAATTTTGTTGCAGCCTTGAAACGGTTTCTGAGCCTTTTATGATTAAGACCTTTTGACATTCTTTTTACGGCTGTGATGATAGTTTGTGAGTGACCGATTTCTTGGACGGATGGCTTCGATGATGATTTGGTTTTTTGCCAGCCATGATACTGCCCTGTTGACTCACATATGTACTATTTCTTTTATTTGGTGCATTGTATTCAATGTATTATATGCCGTACATATTGTGTTGTTGTTAAGAGTTGTAGACGTGTTGTTATTGCTTTACACGTCTGTCTCATAAATGAAACATATTTGAAATTCTACACAGAGAATGAGACAAAGAAATGGGCATTGCCCTGCCGTTGCCTGAGGCTCCGTCCGTTTATGGCAGAGGTAGACTTAAATTATACGGTGCCTTTTTTGCTTCGAATCCGTGATGATGATATGAGTATGGAATTTTTTGATAAAAGGTTATCATCTTTCCCTCATCTGAACCTCTATACTTTTGTATGTTTTGGTTATTTTTGACTCTTGAAAGTCAAAAGATTTGGATGGTGAGAATCAGTTAATCACTAGATTGTTTTGTGAAAGGGAATAAGTGTATGGATGTTACTGGTAACTTTTACGTGTACACTTTCTGGTCCAAAATTGGCATGCAGTATGATTGTGGAACTGATATGTTTTGTCTTTGAATTATCTGCTTATATGCGTGCTTTCAACCCAGAACTTGATTGCAAAAAGGTTGTGAGGTTCAATCTAGGGGTGAGCAAGAATCAAACTGAAGCTACTAAGATCTTAAGCTAGTGATGAATGATTTGATTTCTGGCCAAATGAACTGTATGTTTACCCACTTACCTGTGAATTTCAGTTTGGTAAAAATAATTTTTATATATACAGAAGGATGAACTTAATGGCTGCCATTAATCATCTGTGTTTGAAATCATATGTTATTGGTCAATTTTGTTTAGGTGTCCACTGTTTGGTTTATTCTTTGGTTTCTTAAGTAGACTACTTTACTGCTTTTTGGTAGTGTTGGGATGATTACTTAATTTATTTTTTGTTTCTTATTAAATACTTACGTGTAACACAAGGTGGATTTGGTTGGTCCATTTGTGATTGTCGTTGGCTGTATTGTGTTAAAAGGTGAAGTTCTGCCTGATTTGCTGTTTTATACTTTTTTTATGTTAATCATTCATAGATGGCATTTTTCTTCCATTCTAAAAACAAAGTTGGTATTTGTGAAAGAAGCAAAACATGCATCAATGGAAAATAAGCATACAAAGATTAATGTTTGAAGGAATAACAAATGTCGACAGCCAAATTCAACTTCGAGAAGAGCCTAACTCAATCGGAAACATCTTCATATGCTCTACAGTACTTGCCACTGTTTCAACAGATTATGTGCCAGATTCTGTGGCAAGGTGGCTGTAAAATCGCAGCCATGGAACAGGTGCGCGTTATGCAGTGTGAATTTCACAGGGCACCTGAAATGATGGAAAGGCGTTCTACAGTTAGATTGTATCATAATGTTCTTTAAAACTTTAGTTACATGATTTTTTTTGTATTCACATTAAGGTTGTCTTTTAAAATTTTTTTAAGCACATTAGTTTTTTTAATGGTTTAGGGCAACACTGCTTTTGTACTAAAACTTTCTCATGTAAACTAAATTACTGTGTCGGTACTACAAGTTTCTTTTGTAAAGTACAGTTAGGAAGTAAATGAAGCTAATATTACATGTTATAAAAAAAATTGTCTTCTAAAACTTAACAACTCCGCCGCAGTGCTCAGGGTCTCAATTGTAGTTAACTTTTAATCTAATATAAGTGTGACATGCGCCATATATTATAACATTTTGTTGGTGCATTTTCTGTGTGACAGCAGTTTAATAGATAGGACATGTTTGTAATAGAGTCTGTAATACGTTTTTGTATGAATGTTATGTAAACGGGCTTGGAATGGCAACGAACTTAACAAACGAAGTTTTTAAGTTCACCTTTAATGGGCCAGGCGAACATGTCAGTATACTAGGATATGTCCGACTTAGGGTTTAGGTAAGACATTTGGGAGACATTGAGACTTTCCAGCCCCATTCTAGCCATTATAGAGAGAAGACAAATTACTGGTTCGAGTTCTCTAGTTCTTTGGCTGATTATATATTGTTATAATCGATAAAAGAATCGTTCAAAGTGATAGTTCTTTTATACTCGTTTACATATTGTTAGCGTTAATCAAAGGGATTTCTCACCTTTGATTGTACGTTTTAATCCTATATCGATCCATTCCAGGGACCTACAGTTGGTATCAAGCGTTTTGCTCGAAATTGTGTAGTTCGGTGATGTGTTGTAAAACACACGTATTTTCCGCACCTTTTATCTACGTAATATATTATATTTTATGTGTTTTTACTCGTTTTAGATAGGTTTTACATACATTTATTAATCTTGTAGGTTTTGGGTAAAAGAAAGGAAGAAACCGAGACATTTCGAGCTTTTTACGAGCCTTTTACGCATACAAGTTCAAGACAAAGCTCAAGGCCCGACCCGTATGCATCATGGAGGCCCAAGACCATATTATATTATATTATATAAAAAAATAAAACCCTAATCAGCCAAAAGAGTTGCTGATCGGAATCAATAGCAGCACAACAACAGCATCAATAGCAGCACAACAACAGCCAACAGCAGCACAACAGCAGCCAACAGTAGCACAACAGCTGCTGATCGGAATTTCCAACAAGAAAAAAGAAAGAAAAAGCTTTTGTGTGCTAGGGTTTAGAGCTTGTGGCGACTAGGGAAGGAAGAAGACACAAGAACCAAGCCTCGGGATCATTCACCATTGATTTTTACAGCAAAGAGCAGCCCGGAAACACCCAATATCCTTACATCTTTTTCATTGTTCATACACTTTTAGTTTCTTGCTTAATTGTTGAATTGTTTTGCAATTACTTGAGAGATTGAATTGTTTATGATTAGGATTGATTGTTGGACGATTGTTAAGATGGTTGGTATGAGTTTTATGATGATTTTATTGAGTGTTTGCTGCTGTCCAATTAATATGCTTGGCTAATCTTGTTAGTTCTACCTAGGAATGATGATAATTGTTAGGTTTTGATGAGTTTTATGGATTGTTTGATTAATAGACCTTAATTGTTATTGTAAAGTTTGATTTAGACATGAAATAGGTTGTGTTTAAGGGCTGGAAAATTTGGTGATTCATTGCATAAACCCCGTGTGTCGGTTGATTAGTTTTGTATTGATTGATCGGTGCATTGTTTGATTCTAGACTTTGTGTTTAGGGTTTGTTTGCGGTAGGTACCACCGTAGGGTTTTGTTGCATGATTAATTGGATTAAGTACAACGGTTAAACACCTTTCTTGAGACCGAGAGGTGATAGGAAGTTAGGGTTGTCTCATTACCTTTGCATGCTAGAATAAGGATTGCGCGAGAGCGAGTTCGTTTCTTGTCAGGTTTAGGTGTTTTGAGCGACTAGTTGATCTATTTTTGTTTAAGTTGAATTGTTCCTCTATCCTTGGTTGTGTAGTATTCATTGCCATTAGGGTCGAGTGTTGATGTTGGTGCATGTTTTGTAACAGATGATCTTTTGTGTTTGTTAGAATTGAGAGCAACGGTCAAAGGGGAGTCTGTTGGTGCATTTTGTGACCGTCGCTATGCAATTCTATTCAGCAGAAACGAAGTACGAAATTAGAACAACTTCGCCATAGGCGAAGTTATAACAACTTCGCCATAGGCGAAGTTGTAACAACTTCTGCCATAGGCGAAGTTAGAACAACTTCGCCTTAGGCGAAGTTATAACAACTTCGCCTACAGGCCCAAGCCCAAGCCCGCGAAGTTGTGTATCTATATATAGGTGTGTCTTGTTTAGAGTTGGGAATCCAGAAAGTCAGAGTGTTTTGTGATCAGTTTAATTGTCTAGAGAGAAACCGAGAGGGAGAGTCGTGTGGGACGGCCCGAGGTAGAGCTCACCTCGGGTCGGCCGTCATTTGTTTTCGTGTTTGGTATGTAATGTGTTTCGGTTATTATATAAAAGATCTGCAGATGTGTTTATCCCATTCGTGTGTTTGTTCGTGTGTTTGTATGTGTGTAATCGTGTTCTTTGTCTTCTACACCAATAAACGAGTCTAGGAGGATTCCGCACTCCTAGACCTCGTGCGGATCTCGTATCGATCGGCGACGCCCCGGACACAAAGATATAAGGTTAAGCGAAGTTATCCACAACTTCGCCTACCTCACAAGTTCGCTTATCTCAAGCGAAGTTATCCACAACTTCGCCTACCTCACAAGTTCGCTTATCTTAAGCGAAGTTATCCACAACTTCGCCAAATCAGGCGAATTTAAAAGGGAGCGAAGTTAAGACTCAAGCGAAGTTATCCACAACTTCGCCTACAGTACTGTTAAGAATAAAATTTTTATATTTCGGGTTTCTTTGTGTTTTCGTTTCGTAAAAGATGACTTCAATAAATATTACGGAACTGGTAAAGATGGAAGTGGAAGCGGGTTCAGCTACTAAGGCACCGAAAATGCTTAAGGGTACCGATTTTGTGGCGTGGAAAGATCGGTTTGAGCAGTACGTTAAATATCAAGATGCTAAGATGTGGGTGTGCATTCAAGACGGATACATTCCACCAACTGCTTTGTATGAGGGTCGTGAACAGATTAAGAAATACAACAAGATGGAAGAGGAAGAAAAGAAGATGTATGAGGCTGAAAGCAAAGCTCATGCTGCGATTACAATGGCTCTTCCACAAGAGATTCTTCACACCTTCAGGAAGTATAAAACCGCTAGAGAGCTATGGGAAGCACTTGAAAACCGATTTGAAGGTAATGTGGGGATACGTGCATCCAAGATTAAACTACTCAAAACCCAATTCTCAGTGTTCAAGTATTTGAAGAATGAATCACTTGATGATATCATCACGAGATATTATCACCTGATGACTGAACTCAGCAATTATTCTATTGCTTACAAAGAAGAGGAGATCGTAGAAAAGCTTCTTGATGCTCTCCCACCGAAATGGGAGATGTACACTGTCTTGATGAGAGAAGATAAAGAGTTTGCCGACTATGACTTGGAAACAGCAGTCAACAAACTACGAACTTTTGAACTTAACATGGTTCGAAAAGAGACACCAACTGATCAGGTTCAGGATCTGGGAATGTATGGTGCAAAAGTTAACTCAAGTTCAAGTTCGAAGTCTGAATCATCTGCTTACTACTCAAAGGGAGACTCGGGCGCTAACTCAAGACATGAAGGTCATGTAACTCTCAACATGGATGGTGATGTGTGTTTCGTAGCTGGTGGAACAAATGCTTCTAAACCTCAAGCAACCAAGGGTAGTTTCTCTTCAAGTGTTCCGAACAACAACTACTCTCAGATGCCCATGAGTGTTAAATCTGCTGAACAGCAGTTTGCTCTCTATGCATCTTTCATTGCTTCGTATGAAAATTACATTAAAGGCAAGATTGTTGATCCTTCAACTTTAGACGAAGACTATGATCAAATCGATGCTGATGATCTGGAAGAGATGGATCTGTAGTGGCAGATGGCGATGATTGTAAGAAGGGTTAAAAGGTTTATGAAGAAGACTGGTAGAAAGTTTGTTGGTGAAAGACCAGGTTTTGATAAGTCAAAGGTTCAGTGTTACAACTGTCAACAGAATGGCCACTTTGCTAAAGAATGCACAAATGACAGAGTTGAACGTAGTCAGAACAGGTCTACACAACAGAGTGGTGGAAGTAGTGAGAATAGGGCGATGATATCCAGACAGAACGGGGAATACTATTGGAATCTGCATGTTGAGGAAGTGTTCGAACAGGCCAATTTGGCGAACATCGAAACTGCAGGAAGTGAGAAAGTGACGGGAGAAAATCAAGCTTACATGGCAGAAGTGACAGATCAGCTCTCCGAGGTAAGTACTAAACTCCCTTGTACGAAATGTGAAAATCTGTCTGAACAATTGACAACAATAACTGATCAGTTTGTTAGTTTGGATGCTCAATTTAAAACATTAAAAGAAGATCATCATTACACTAAAGCTAGAGAAAATAGTTACAAGGTAAAAATAAAAGCTAGTGAGAAAGATATCAGAAGTCTTAAAGCCAGTCTAGCTGAAAAAATACAAGTAATTGATCTTAGCTATGAAGTGTTAGAAGAGAAAACCAAACTAATAGCTGAAAGGGATAAACAGATAGCTGATCACCAGGTAAAGTGGTGGAACTAAACAGAAAACTTGAGCAATTTAGAAATTCCTCTGCTATACTTGATCACCTTGTAAGTGATCAACGTTCCCCGGTTAAAAGGGGAGGAATTGGATATAATGAAGTTCCACCACCTTATAATCATAACTATACTTATGATCCTAGTAATTAGAAATCCGTTGATGTTGAAATTGGCCAGACAGTTCCGGTTAAGGTTACGATTAAAGATCCAGAAGTTAGTAAAGGCGAAACGAGTAAGCCTGTTTCTAATGTTAAGATTTCTGTTCCTAGTCCTGTCTCATCAAATTCGGAGAAGTCATCCGAGTCGAGTGAGACAAAAGAAGAGGCAGTGTTACCAAAACGTGGAGAGGAAAATAAAACAACTGAAAAGGATTCTCCACTAAACCCGTATGTCCCACCATATGTTAGACAAACGGGCAGTAATGCAGCCTCAACATCTAAAACAACTATTGATACGAAAGTTGAACACAGGAGTTGTTTCAGATGCAATCAATTAGGACACCTGATTGCTGATTGCCCTCTGAAGCAGAGATTCAGAGGTATGAGGCCTTCAAAAACTGAGAATAGAACTAACGGTAATTACTATAATTGTAAAAATGAAAATTCATCAAAGTTCAGATATTGGACTAATCCAGGTTTTCAAAGAAATCGATCTCAGTTTTTCCCTGTTAACAACCAAACCATTAGTAATAATTCATTTAATTCACGAAGGTTTGGATGGCCTCATAGTCAATCTACAAGAAGGTATCCTTTTAGGACTTACAGATATCATACTAATACTAACTTTGGACAGCCAAAGTACGGGATGTATCGACCCAAGACCAATAGGTCTTGGGTCCCCAGATTTTAATCCTCTGCTTTAATCGTGCAGGAACAGTTGAACAGGGCTGCAAACAATCTATGGGTTGTGGATAGCGGCTGTTCCCGGCACATGACGGGTAACAAGAATTTGTTACACGAATGGAAACCTGTTCAGGGAGGAAGAGTGAGTTTTACTGGAGAG
This sequence comes from Bidens hawaiensis, assembly GCF_021521415.1. Taxonomy (NCBI): domain Eukaryota; kingdom Viridiplantae; phylum Streptophyta; class Magnoliopsida; order Asterales; family Asteraceae; genus Bidens; species Bidens hawaiensis. Next base: position 206,872 of record NW_027494293.1, read on the forward strand.
AGTGGTGGAAGGATTACTGGAATTGGGACGGTGACTAATGGTAAAATGACGTTAGAGAAAGTGAATTTTGTTGAAGAACTGAAGCATAATCTGCTGAGTGTATCGCAGATCTGTGACAAAGATTACACTGTGCACTTTACCAAGAATGAAGCGATCGTACTGTATACTGGTTTCAAGATACCAGAGGATTGGATAGTAATGAGGGCTCCAAGGGAAAAGAATACATATGTTATGGACACGAGGTCGACTGAGATGGCAACAGAAGAATCGTGTCTTCTGTCAAAAGCAACTGAATCGGAGTCCGAGTTTGTTCAACAGCATTTGCGCGATTATGGTCTGAGTTTCACTCATACTCCTATTTGCATAGATAACACTGCTGCTATCTCAGTAACTAACAATCCCGTAAAGCATAGCAAAACTAAACACATTGACATCCGTCATCATTTTATACGGGATTGTGCTGAGAAGAAATTGATTGTGCTCGAAAAGGTTGATACGTTAGATAATTTCGCTGACTTGTTTACTAAAGCGTTTGACAAAACTCGTTTTCAAAACCTTGTTGAGCTGAATGGGATGATCAATCCCGAGTAACCGTGTTTTTTGTCTTTGTTTAAAAAAAAAAAAACGTCACTATCGCTTAGAATTATGTCGGTTGCCTCAGTTTGAAGGACATATCTTCGGATATGTTTGGTCCTCATTTCTACTTGTAGAATATAAGGATAGCCATTAACCAGATGACTGAAAGTGACCGGGGCGGTTTATGATGTGTTTTTAATTCTTTCGCTGAAAATTAGTCGTTCATACTTAGTTAGAGGGACACATACTTGTATGTGGTCGGTCCAGCTGATCCATTGGATCTTCAGGATAGCCGTTTACCAGAAAACTTCGACTTGATCGGGGCGATAGAAGTTAAAAATTTTTTTTGGGAGATGAAATTATTTTTCAAGTCTACTACTTCGTAAGAAGTTCCTTTACTATGTTTAACAGAAAATTGATCCAACCTTGGAAAGTGATAGATAAACTGATTCTGTGTGCTTAACTAGTGAAGTTATTAGGCCTAAAAGACTTTAGAACAGTCATTGTATGTCATGGTAGCTTTTTATGGTGCGTAAAAGTAGAAGTGATACTAACTAAATCTCCTCGATTTTACGTGGAAACTCCTTAAGAGTTGTGTATGTCTCCGCATATATCTTTCCGAATGATAGGCAGAAAAGCGATTACCCAGTCATACACGAGCCCGTGAGTGTTCTGATTCCCGTGAAGATAGCGTGTCAAGAAGCTGCAGTGATCCAGATTCGGGACTTGCAGTTGTTTACTACTCTGAAGTTGTGTAAATACTTAAAAAAAATAAATAAATAAATAAAAATGTGTGTTATTGAGACATTCTAGAGTTCATAATGTTAATACTTCTCAATCAAGATGTAAGAAAGAGAACGAGAAGAAGAGACTAAAGATCGAAGAGTACTTACTATTTAATCAGACACTATGGGTCGAGGTCAACTCGGGGTGACTTGGGGAAAGCCAAATACGCTTTGAGAATAGATAGGAGACATCATAATCCTTGAGATGTTGCCCATTTAAGTTTTGAGCTTAATTGAACCTAACCCGTATCACAGAAGCGATGAAAACCATTCTAAGTTATTTACCTGCTTACAACCTGTTTCTTTATATCATAATACAGCTGAACATGGATCTAGGTGACAGTCACTTAATTAGTATGATTCCTGTTCTGATCTTTTCTAAAACGTGGTAGTCCCTGTCGAGACTGAAATTTGATCCCGTATACTTTATTGTTAAAATTTATTTTACTTATGTAGTTGTATGATTTTATATCTGGTTACTTGGTGTTGATCGTATCATTTAGCTCTTTAAAGGATGTTTTAAAACTTAATTGCAAATTGTTCAAATTATAGGGGTTTGTTGTGAAAATTTTCATATCAGCGAAGTTATCCATAACTTCGCCTGCAATAGGCGAAGTTATCCATAACTTCGCCGGTATAACTCTGACCCTATATAAAGAAGTTTTTGGTCAAAAGTTCAGTATTACTTTTCAAAACAAACAGCGAACTTATACTCTGTAACCCTAAGCGAACTTATATATCGAATCCAATCTGTGTTTTCATTCTCAGTTTCTAATCCGAGTTATAGGTGTGCAGTGTCGATTTAATCGTATAATCACTGTCATTGATGTTAATCAAAGGTCGTTTCGACCCGTTTCGTGACCTCGGTCTTTCGAAACCTCAACACCCGATTTTCAAACTTAATTTCACGTGGTCGTAATCATATTAATCGTCTAGATCGTCTCAAAAACATGTGTTTAAGAGTCCGCAATCTCCAAATTGACCAAATCACCTCGTTCGAACAACTAAACTGTTGCCGATTCATATTCAGGCGAACTTACAGTTTAGGCGAAGTTATCCTTAACTTCGCCTTAGGTTTATCTTCGCCTGATAATTAATTATGTAACAGTATATGAGGCGAAGTTGTTCCCAACTTCGCCCCACCTCTAACTTCGCCTGGCCCTTTTAACTTAACATTTATCAGGCGAAGTTCAAGTTGAGGCGAAGTTGGGAACAACTTCGCCCCACCTCTAACTTCGCCTATACAGAATAAATCACAACTTCGCTCATGGTAATAGGCGAACTTGTGATTTGCCTTGACGATTCTCTAACTTAGACTGTTTTGGTTGCAGAAATGGCTGCTGTAGCTGGAGCAGGTGGTGCAGGTGGTGATGAAGGTGGAGACAACAACCGACAGTTTTTCCCGGGGTATATCATGTACATCACATTGGACCCGGATGCGAGCGGTGTTGATGATTTCCGCAAGATCATCACGTTTCTACTACGCTCGTGTATATTCCACGCGATTACCACAACACTGCCGATATCTTTGCCAAACATAGAGGATTTCTGGTAGACAGTGGAATATGACTGTCGAGTCGAGACCCCGGTTATACGTGCAACGGTTAATAATCAGATAGTTCAGTTCTCGTCTGAACAGATCAGGGCGGCTATGCAGTTTGGGGATGAAACGCGAGACGATCCTACAGACTTTGTAGCTCCATTCCGAGATGGTGCGTTTTTGAGGATGGGATATTCTGGTTCTTTAGGGGATACTCAGAGACGCAAGGGGTTCTTGCTAGACCAATGGCGCTTTCTCATGCACGTGATGATCGTGTGTATGTCAGGGAGAAAGGCTGGTACAGACGGGATGGTTGTGACCATGCAGTCGTCGATGACTGCACTGACTTACAATAAGCGTTACAGCTTTAGTTCAGATGGTATTTTACGAGATAGATCGTCAGAGACGAGCGGTGGCGCGTGAGAGATTTCTTATGTATCCAAGATTCCTACAAATGATCTTGAATCATGTTGCTCCCACGTTACCTCAGCGCCGCCCAATTAGATATCTGGAAAGTGTCAGCAAGAGGATCTTCACTCAGTGCAGATCATCGAGTGCAAGAAGCAAGCCTGAGCTCCGTCCTTGACATACTCCATTATTTGGGTACTTAATCAACCCAGAGTATGTTCCAGCTCGTGGGGACGAGTTTCGGGATCCTCAACCACAACAGGCTAGAGCACCTCAACCACCTGAGGTACAACAAGCTATACCTGCTGCTCCTGTTGTGTCACCGGAGGAAAATGTAGACCTTGATGCAGCGTTTGGCGGTCAAGGATTTTTTGATATGGAGCGTGTTGATCCTGAAGAAAATGTACAAGTCTCGGTAGCACGGGTTTCTAGTGTGGATATTGCTAGGGCAGCTCCGATGGTGGCTGATTCTGATTCGTCAGATGATGATGTGGCTGAAGTGAGACGGATTTTAGTAACACAAGAAAGGGTTCAAGGGAAGAGAAAGAGAGACGATGATGACAGTGATTCAGATTTTGAAGAAGATTTACATCAGTTGGTTCGTAGAACGAGATATTCCGTGTAGATCCGGCTGGGAACCTACAACAGTTGGTAAGACCGAGAGGTGACCCTTCATTAGAACACGCTAGCAATTGTTTTCCGGTTTGGTCGTTTTAGCCGATTTTGAGTAGTTAGGTTTTGTTGTGTGAGACCGAGAGGTAATCCAGTGAGCCCGAGCGATCCTTAGTCATGTCATCTTTAGGGACCGGTGTCTATATATCATTCAATCCATTAGCTTGTTAGGCCTACAATTTGATTCAGACCTAGGTAGACGTTTTTCTCCATCCAAAGTCAGTTCAGTTAGTTTTCCGTTAAATTTTCTATTTTTGGTAAGTTTTGTTAGTTAATCCAGTTAGTTCAGTTAAGTATTTAAAAATCAAAAATCAATATAATTATTATTCTAAGGTAGGTCTTGTCTAGGGTTAGTGATCTTTAGCGTTCTGACGTATCCACGTGTTTGATACTCGGACTTCCTAAGTCTATACTACTTGCGATCGGTACACTTGCCGGTTGTGTGTGGTTTTAGGATTTTCGTTTTAATATTAAAGCTTAGTTGTGAGGGTCATATTTATAGGGTTATTAGACACACATCAAGTTTTTGGCTCCGTTGCCGGGGACACGGTTTTAGGCGTTTTGAGAGCAATCCAAGTTAGGACTTACCTTTTGTGCTACTTGTAATTAATTTTGTTTTATTTTGCTTATTTGTTAGAATAGTTTAGATAATATTATTCCTAATTATAGTTTTATGCGACAGACTCGATCTCTAGGACCACCCGACACGGAAGCATTTCCCGAGCCAGAGAGAGAGAGTTTTGTGAGATATTTCTTCCCGTTTCACCTTCATCCACTTCTTCATCCGTTGACCCCGATGATAGGGATAGGATCATGGGCGACATTCCACCGAGGAGGACGGTTGCGGACCGGGCCCGACCGGCCAATGCTGGCGCGAGATCCAGTATCGCACCACCCGCCATTGGAGTTGCGACGAACTGGCAGATCCCGTCAAACATTCTAAATACCATTGCTCATTCTGCTCAGTTTCACGGGTTGCTTCATGAGAACCCGCACTCTCATCTCACCCGCATCGTGCGTATCTGTGACACTTTCCATCTTGCGGGCATTTCCGAAGACGCCGTTAAGCTCCGCGTCTTTCCGTTTTCTCTCGCTGATCAAGCGAGTCTGTGGCTCGAGTCCCTCCCACAGGGCTCCATAGCCACTTGGGCTGCCATGCAGACCCAATTTCTCGAAAAGTACGATCCTCCGGCTAAGGCCGCTCGTTTGCGTAACCAGATACATTCTTTTCAAATGGAGGACACCGAGAGTTTTACGAGACCTGGGAGCGATTCAAAAATCTATTAGCGTTGTGCCCGAACCACGGCTTGCAAGATTGGGCGGTTGTCGAGAAATTTTATAATGGAGTGACGTACGCGACGCAGAGTATGCTCGACACGGCGGCGGGAAGAAATTTGTTGACGACTTAGGACCCTGATGAGTGTATCGCTTTATTTAACGGGTTAGCTATGAGTGGGTACCAGAGACCACCCGCCAGAGGAGGTAAGACCGTCGATTTCATCTCACGAGGCATGCATTCGGTGGACACCACCACCGCACTAACGGCACAGGTCGAGGTGTTGGAGAAGATGGTAAAGGAGATGCAGATGAAGAGTAAGTTGTGTGAGATCTGCAGAGGGGGGCATGATACCGTTCAGTGCCCAGTCAGTTCGCAGGAGGAGGCCGTAGACTTCATAGGAAATCCAAACCGAAATCCAAATTCTTCCAATTCTTATAATTCGGGATGGAGAGGCAATCAGAACTCCAATTGGAGGAGGGGCAGCCAGTCCGGTTTTCAGCAACGCCATAGTTTATTTCAGGATGCGGGCAAATGAGCGAGCAGTGGGGAGAAGAAGCCCATATTGGAGGAGATGATGGCACATCAAACACAGATGTTGTCACAGCTCATGGCACGAGGGGATTCCCGACACAAGGAGACGCAGGAGAAGTTCCGCGAACACGAGCAATTCATGAGGAATCAGGCAGCGTCGATTCAGGATCTCGAGCGGCAGACGGGGGAGATTGCCAGTCGGTTAAATGAGAGGCCGCAGGGTACGCTACCGAGTAATACCGAGCAAAACCCGAGAGGATTCGTGAAGGCTGTGACGACGAGGAGCGGTGCAGGGGCACGAGATGAGCCCATGATTCAGCAGAGATCTAAAGGAGGAGTTGTCGAGGAGCCTGCAGTCGATGGAGTGAAGCAGGTGGATGAGGAGATTCAGATGGAGTCTCCGCCGGCCCAGGTGCATAAGAGGAGCAGCCCAGGGAGTTCAGCACAGGCCGAGAGACAGCAATCACCGAAAGACCCATCGAGAGTTTACAAACCCCGATTGCCTTACCCCGGGAGAGTCCGTAGGGATAGAGATGAGGAGCAGAACTCCAAATTCCTTGATCTTCTGAAGCAGCTTTACCTTAATATCCCATTCCTTGAGGCACTCACTTAGATGCCTAAACACGCGAAGTTCCTCAAGGATATTCTTTCGAATAAGGAAAAGTTGGCTGAGGTAGCTTCCACTCCTTTGAGTGCTAATTGTTCTGCTATCTTACAGAAGAAGTTACCAGAGAAGAGAGCCGATCCAGGGAGTTTCACAATTCCCTGCACCTTGAGTGATGATACAGTGGTTCATGCGCTGGCTGATCTTGGTGCCAGTATCAATCTCATGCCGTTTTCTGTGTATCGCAAGCTGGGTTTAGGCGAACCGAGGCCTACCAGGATGAGTATCCAGCTTGCTGATCGTTCCGTGAAGTATCTGTGTGGGATTTTTGAGAACATGCTCATTCGCATTAGTAAGTTCATTTTCCCGGTGGACTTCGTTATTCTTGACATGAATGAGGATGATAATGTTGACCATACAAAGTTGGCCAGGCGAAGTTGACCATACAAAGTTGGCCAGGCGAAGTTGACCAGACGCAGTGGACCAGGCGAAGTTGTCTAGACGAAGTTGACCGAGCGAAGTTGACCAGGTGAAGTTGACTAGGCAGGCGAAGTTTAAGACCTGCGAACTTGCTAAGTTCCCTTAACCTGTGAGTATTTTCTGGAAATTTTGTTAAACAAAAATTTTCTTGAATGTTTTGAATAAAGGGACAATCATCACGGAAAAATTTGGTGATAGTATTTTCCAAAAATTTTGTTCGTTTTTGACGAGCTGGTTATTTAATTTTGAACATTTAAAGAGACTATAGAGTTGAATTTTGTTTCAGGTACACCAGAATCCACTTGAAACCTTGTAGCTGCATAGAAATTGACTTCAATGGCATGCATTAATAACGTATTCAAAATGAGCGATAAAACCGGAACACCAAATAAGCCACCAAAACTGGTGAAAGGTGCAGATTTTGCAATTTGGAGAGAAAACTTTAAAGAGGTTGTTCAAAATCAAGATGTAAGAATGTGGAGTTGCATGACAAATGGATACATTTGTCCATTCACTAAAACATAAGGAAGACAAATAGTAACAAAGTATGTAAACATGTCCGATGATGATAACGAATGTATGATTGAGAGGAGAAAGCCATGGGTGTAAATTTGAAGGCTTTACTTGATACAATGATCCATAATTTCAAAAAATATCATACTTCATTGAAGATGTGGGAACAAGTCGAAAAGCGTTTTGATGTGAATTCTTCGTCAAAATATCCTGGATATAGTACAAACAATAGTGTTTCTGGTAGCAATAGAGTTACCAATGCTTTAGTATTTCAAAGGGATAGCTTTTATGATTGGAATATTTGGGTAAAGAGATGGAGAATTAAACAGATGTTGCTTAGGTTGAGAAAGATGTTAAGGAAGTTGTACTACGTGATTATGAAACAGTGACTGAAGAGGAAGATGCGGAAATGGTAAAGGATGCGTGTGGTGGAGCTTACATGGCAGACGCACAATCTGAGGTAAGACCAGAAACTTCATGCTCTAGTTGTAATGGGTTGTCTGATCAGATGAAACTGTTGACTGAACAATATATGAAATTAATAATCGAAATACATGAAATAAAAAAAAAACCAATCATCATGTAAAAGAAAAAGAAATGAAAACCATTAAAATGTATGAAAAAGATTCCAGGATATTAAAAGCTACCTTAAGTGAAAAGGTTCAAGTAATTGACTTAGCCTATGAAATTGTAGAATAAGGAAATAGCTTATTTTCAGGTTAAAATAATTGAATTGAATAGATAACTTGAACAACTTAAAAACTCCTCTCTTGATTTAAATCATATGATTAACTCGCAAAGATCAACCAAAGATAAAGAGGGACTGGGATTTCATGAAGTCCCACCCCCTTTTAACGATAACGATAAGAGCAAACCAAGTGAGGATTTATCTAAAAATGAATCTATACTTTGTGAAAAGTCAACAGTTGACCAGTTAACTAAAATTAAAGTTGTTGAAACAGCGGGGGCGAACTTATCTAACTTCGCTACCCCTGCTCCAGCAAAATTAGTAGATGAGACGAAATTGCCCAACTTCGTCGAAACTAGTCCGGCGAAAATGAGCAATCTCGCCACAACTGCTGGTGAAAAACTAAACACCTCAAAAATCAAGTCGTTTACTCAGTTAAAATTTGTAAGAGGAGGTGAGATGAAGGATGAAGTTGTTAAACTAACGAAAAAAATCAAACATTAAATTTGTTGAAAGTAAAAATGTTTCAATTCAAAGAATCAACAAATTAATGAGCCAACTTCATCCTCATACTCAAATCAAGAAGGGAGTGTGAGTTCTAGGGCTAATAGCTCAAACAAGTTTAAAATACGGTCATGTTTTCATTGTCGTAACAAGGGTCATATAATAGGCATTTGTCCATTAAAGAATGGAGAGAAACTAGGTGACAACGTTAAGTGTGTTTAATCACCTAGTAAAAATGGTAATGAAAAGGAGGAACCAAGAGTAAATAGGGATAATGTGTTTACCCATCGCCTTCAAAGAAATAAATCTAGATGTACTCCCGAGTCCTCAAATTATAAACATTTAACAAGCCTTGATGTGTTTCACCAATTTATAACAAATATAGGGGCCAGCCTAAATTATTTTGTTCAAACAATTGTGATCAACCAAGACAATTTCAGAATTATGGGAATCGTCATTTTCAAAAAATCATTATAATCAAAGGTTTGGGAATAGTGGTTTTTACAACTCGAATTCTCATAGTTCAAGTTTTCAAAATGATTATAAAGTACAAGCAGATCAACATGTAGCGTAACCAAGACCCATGAAAAGTGTGATGGTTATTTGAAAGAATTTTCTTATGTTGATGAGTTTGGACAATCCAAGACCCTAATGGCTTGGATCCCTCGTTCTAACTAATTGGTTTAGTGAGTCCAGGAGTAGTAGAGTTGGGATGTCAATAGAAAATAGGTCGTTGATAGTAGGCTACTTCTGGCATAATTTTGAGGAAGTATGTTGGTATAAAGAGTTGATATTGGTTAATTGTGATATGAGCTTTAAATTGTTCTTGTGCGTTGTGTCTAACACGAAGTGGGTTGATAAGAAGCAAATTGTTCTTCAGGATGGTTTAAATCCAATGATCCCGTATTTGAAATATTATTCCCCCCTAGTCCAAATTAAATGAGATGAGAAATCTGAGTAACCGTTTTTAAATAAATAAAAATAAAATAAAACAATTAAAATAAATTAAAAAATATGTTTCGTTTAAAGTAAAAAAATAAAATTAATAATACAAAAATTCTAAAAGATTTTAAAAAACGGTATGTGGGAAATGATATGAACCTTCGTGTTACTGTAAAGTCAACACACGTAAGGTACTATAGCAGAAACGTGTAGACTCTGTAATCAATATGTCGGTAGGCTCAACCCTTGAGAATGAAAAGTTGGTTTGCCCATTGACTTATTTGAAAATAATTTACTTGTTCTATGTGGGACACATCTTAGGGTTTTGTAGATTTAACTAAGTCTTGCGAAAGGACCGAGATGAAAGGTCGAGTCATACTCAAGGCTCGTGTCTCATGATCACAACTTAAAAACCTACTTTTGTATACGCACTTATTATATATATATATATATATATATATATTATGCATACGTATTTATTCTCGCGAAGCTCCGTACTGTGTTCCGCTGTGGCGCAGACCTGAATGTTGATGCTAGCGGAAGACTGTTTTGCTCGATACATTGTTTCACGATGGCGCAGACCTGAGTCTTGAAGCAGTCTATATCTAGTGTATTTTTAAGGAGTCGAAGTATCAAAAAGGAACAAGCCTAAAAAGTTTAAAGCAAAATGCTCAATGAAATAAAAGCCAAAAGGCCAAAAAGCAAAGAGCATAGGCAAAAGTTATGTAAAGTGTCTTGTTAAACCACCATGAAGGAAATTACCGTCGGCCAATATTGCTTGCAAGGACCACTTTAGAGTTAGTAGGTTGTATATTGAGTCAAAAATAATTTTGATCATCTGGCAAAAGGGTTAAGTCTAGTTGGGGTGACTTGTTCCGGTAAAACCGTTAATCAAACTCGGCGAAGTGGTTTCTAGGCTTTTAAGTGTGGGTTCCACTAGCTCATACAAACCTAAAATGTGTCCGCTCTTATCCCTCTAATTAAGTATTACAGGCATGGGTTTAAGTGGACAACAATACCGATAATGGACTAGAGCTTGCAAAGTATGTGTGTGCTGAAAACATTTTTTTTGCCATGCTAAGAATGATTTGGTCCCAATAAAAACATATTTGCTTGTATATATAGTTATGTTTATATTTTGTTCCTCATTTTTTCTTTATTTATTTAAAACTTGACTGTTATTCGTGAGTTTCTCAAAAGATTTCTTAAATGAAAAGGGACAAGAGATTATGGTTTCTAAAAATTGAGATTGTTAGACTTTTTGAAAAAGTTAAACTTTTGACTATATTTGGATCATTTTAATTGTTTGCTTATAAGAAGCAGGTAGTTCGTGTTGAAGAAACTTGCATCTCAAGGGGGAGTAGTCAGGAGAAATTTGGTGTTTAGGAGAAGTCAGAAATATGGAAAAGATGATTTGAATATTTAAAGATTTTTGGAGTTGGTGAGCTAAATTTAAGTCAAGAGATGTCTAGATTGATAATGATCCCAAATCTAAATTAAAGTTGGTGAGCTGCCAAGTTCTTCAACATTATTACTTGGTATGTAAAATATACTTTAGGGGGAGTCAGAAGTACTACAACAATATTTGGATGGTATCAACATTTCAGGGGGAGTAAAGTTAGTTGATCATTAAAGATAATTACATCAGAGACTGAAGTTTATTGCAGACCTTTGCACAGAACAGAAAGAGAGAAAGTTTTTAAAGAATCCGAATCCTTATAGGGAGGAGGATAATGACTGTGATGCATAACTTGAAGATTTGCAAGATATTCTAGAAAGAAGATATATCTAGCAAAGCCATTAAGAAGATTAAAGGTTGAAGACTGACGACTGAAGACAAACAAGAATCTATGATGCTGATGTCAAGGGGAGTCTATTGGTGCATTTTTTGTGTGACAACAGCTTAATAGATAGGACATGTTTGTAATCAAGTCTGTAATATGTTTGTGTTTGAATGCTATGCAAACGGGCTTGGAATGGCAGCGAACTTACCAAGCGAAGTTGTTAAGTTCGCCTCTAATGGGCTAGGCGAACAAGCCCAGTATATAAGGACATGTCCAGCTTAGGTTTAGGTAAGACATTCGGGAGACATTGAGACCTTCCGGCCCCATTCTAGCCATTCTAGAGAGAAGACGAATTACTGGTTCGAGTTCTCTAGTTCTTAGGTTGACTGTATTTGTTACAATCAATAAAAGAATTGTTTAAAGTGATTGTTCTTGTTATATTCGTTTACATCTTGTTAGCGTTAATAAGAGGGATTCCGCACCTCTGATAGTATGTGTCAATCCTGTATTGATCCATTCCAGAGGCATACATATTTACTCACTAGACATAGGCACATAATACGTTGCAATATGTAGCACATAAAGCAATTAAAATCACCTATAAACGTACAACACCTTGTATACTTAAATGTGTTATGTCATTCTTATTTATAACTTATTATACTTGTTAGACCACCAACGTACATGGACATACTCAAGTGTATGCTCATGTGATATGTGCCATGCATGCGTGTTTCCTAACAGAGTTAACTAGGATATCGGAGTTTAGTTAACGGGGTTAACTTAAAAATGGCGGGTGTCACATCATCCCCTTGTTGAAAGAATTTTTGTCCCGAAAATTGATATGTGCCAGTAAACCAGTAGACTTCCCGTCTATACGGTTGATCAAAGTTAAAACGATTAGACTTCCTGTCTATACGCTTGATCAAAGTCAAAACGATTAGACTTCCCATCTCTATGTTTGATTAATCTGAATTCAGTAGAGGTTGAAAGAAAACTAGGGTGAGTCTGTGATGAATTTTCTTTTTGTATCAAAAACTGAGTCATTGTTTCAATAGGTGTATGGGATGAGTTTTACCTTTAGCTTCCTCAATCAGATAAGGTGTTGCTTTTGATGGTTAAGGATCATTGATCCAAGGCCTATATTTTCCTAGAAAGAAGTATAGGGGATCCTTAATTACTGGTGGAAGTATCGTTAGCAATACAGGTGAAGAGAATGATTCAACGCTTGATAAAAAAGTTCCATAGTTAAATTTTCAATGAATGTTGGGATGCAATCATACTAGCAGGAAAAGTTCATTTGGTCATGTTGAGAATGGTTATGAAAACCGCGTCTACAATGTAAATGTCGTTCCATGTGAGGTCTAAGGAAGAGATTTTCCCAAAAATATTTCTTATGGGTGATGATTCCAGCCATGCTAGGGTGTTAAATAATTGGTTAGGTCATCACGCTAAATTGGGGGTTTAACGACTTGAATTTTCATTTTCCATTGTCTTAAGGACAAGGTATTATCTTGTGGGAACATAATTATAGAGTTCATTATGATGGGGAAAAATCAAGTTAGGCTAAGAGTTAACCATCGGCCAGGGTAATAGAACTGAAAGGAACTTATAGCTGGAGCGTACACGACATGATGTTAGTTTAAAAGAGATTCATAAAACTTTGCATGCACACAAAGGTCAGAGGTCTTGCCACAAGACTCTAGATAAGTTTTCAATCCAGATGGTTTTCTTAACAAAGTTTGGATGACAGTCTTAACGATGCCAACTAGTAGTTAAACGGGTTATGAGAGCTTCCATTGACAATGGAAACATAGGTTTGAAATTCACCAACTACGACCATATAGCCACACACTAGGATTTACCATAATTCACATGCACTACAAATTATTACTACGTGTACAACCGTATTGATAATTTGGTTTGAATGCTCACCCTAATTCCTCTTATCGTGTGTTAATCTGTCTCACGAATTGGATTGCCAAACACAGAATGCTACTAACAGTGAAAAGTTCAACAAAAAGATTAGTTTTCGATCATGGTTGTATATCAGTTGATCCGAGTATTCACCCGAGTCGAACATACTAAAAGAGTTCAACCTTGCAAATTGTAGATGATTATATGTTCATGAAACAGACATACATAAGAAGTATGACTTCAAGACATGAATCATGTTTACTAATATAAGTTACTAGGAACATATTAAAGCAATCATTCTGCCATTTGATTTAGAATAGAGTTCGAGTATGCAATAGGCAAAGTGTTTTCAATTGTGGAGTCAATCTATCCTCCCAGGAGTATAGATGTGAGCATATGACTCAGGAAAAGTGATGACATCCCCATGTCAATGAATTTCTGTAAGACTTCCTTCAAGGGTCTGCCTCAACACGGTATGTCTCACCTCATATGATATTGGGCTTCAAGTGGAGTAAGGTTAGCAAGTTCAATGTACTATCGCAGGAAGGTAGAGAAGGGACTCACTTCTGAAGAACCCAACTCCTGATGAGACTATGCCTGTTTGGTGTCCCCCCCAACAAGGGTCTCAGATGACTCATCATTCCTGTCGATGTCATTGCTAAAGTTCAAGCTGGTATCTTCCTTGGATCCAGTGATTTGAGAAGGGGTGTAATACTGATGTGACAACAACATTGACGTGTTCCTTACTAGAGAAAGTGTTGTGGATGATGTCGATATACCCGCAATGCATTGAAAACTTCAGTTTTTATGTGAGTGTGTGTCTCAAGTACAAATAAATGTGTATACCATGCAGGACTATCTATGTTGGTCATGTATGAGTGTATGTCTAAGTGTGAAACTAATGTTGCACGAATACGATGTGTATACATATGTAGTGCATGCATGAATAAAATGTATGTCTGGGTTGCAAGTTCTAAAACTGATGCGAGGCTTTGAAAATGGTTATAGACCTGTTTTAAAAAATCAAACCTAGTTCATTATAATCAATGGTTTTGATACCAATCTGCCACACCCTCAATTTTCGACTAACGGGGTTTTACCGTGAGGCGCATGACATACGAGGATCTAGCCATTTGTCATACTAAACAAGCATTTAATAGAGTAAAAATATCGTTTAATAAAACTCATTAATGTGAGTAATTAAAAATTCGGTGTAAGTTGTGTTTGCGGAAGCGTAAAACAATTACAAGTTGCAAAAAACTAGTTCACAGTTAAATTCCCAGACACTACAATTCATGATAACCAAACATGCTTAGTTAAACTAGATCCTAAGTGTGAAACCATGTACTATTCATCCAACAAGTCAAATAGTGCATAAATGATCATAAAACTCACCACATCGCATGCGTAACAATTCTGAATTCACAAGACAGATTTCAACCTAACAAAACCTACTATTCTACCACATCAAATCACTAAGTTTAATCTTAAATATTTTACCACAGTAAAATACTAGTATTGGGTTTACCAAGATATTTTTTTTATTTCTCCAGTTTACAAAAATATATACATGAAAGCAATGTACGTACAACTATTTCAGTGTGCAACGTAAAGTATAAATTCGGTTAAAATTCTATACTAAACAAATCATGCAAGGGCAACTGGGTTAGAATACTAACTCAATATATGATCTTCCAGAAGTAGAATCAGCCCAATTTCCTTTGTTAAACTCAAGATATGTAACTTAGATTTAAGACCAGAATACAACCTTACACAACAGCCTAGACATGTAAAGTTGTAAAACCAGAAAAAACTATTAAATCTGAATCCAAAAATTGTGATTATTAGTTTTTTAGAAACTAGACTCAAATTAATATATCATAGAATTAAGAATCTACCAAAAATACTATGTTATCAATAAACAAGAACGGATATGTTAAAACTCAGAAAACACCAAAACTCAAGAATCCAACATGATCACTTTTAAATTTCAATCAGATTACATACATTTATAAGATTTGGATACTAGTTTTCATATCCCCAATTTCAATAATACAAAGACTTAGCATAATCACTTACTCGGTGTATGCGAATAAATCAACCAATTAAGCCTCCCAGGTATTGTTCTTGTCCAACCCCAAAACAAAGTATACATGTGTGTGTTTTTGAAAGAAAAAGTTAATCAAGTTTGTGCGGGTATTGCAAATTTTGGCCAAGAAAAGGTAGAAAGAAAGAAAAAGGTTATCCCAGGGTCTTATAACTTATGTTGTCATAATTTTAGTCATAAAAAAATGCGTAACTGTCACATTCAATGGATTCTTATTTTAATACACCTATATTAACTTTTAATCTAATATAAATGTGACATGCGACATATATTATAAAATCTATTCACTAGACATAGGCACATAACAAGGGCACATAACACGTTACAACATGTGGCACATAAAGCAAGTAAAATTCACATATGAACGTACAACACCTTATACACTTTAATGTGTTCTGTCATTATCATTTGTAACTTATTATTCTTGTTAGACCACCGGTGTACGTATACTCAAGTGTACGCTCACGTGACAGTTCTGTGCATGCGTGTTACCTAACGGAGTTAACGAAGATTACAGAGATTAGTTAACGGGGTTAACCTAAAATGTCGGGTGTCACATGTTGCATAAAAAAGAGTAAACCATAGATTCTAAACCTTTTCACATGTATTCAAAAGGGTAAATCCCATACAAGACTTTAATATAACTACACAATAGCATTTCAGTTTTGTTTTTTTTGTTTTTTTTTTGCCTCAATTGCATTTACTATTCTTTTTTACCAATAACAACAAACAAATTGCAACAAAAGAGTAAAAGATAGATATACCTTTTAACATGCATTCTAAAGGATAATCCATATGAGTTAAACATAATCATTACATTGACCATTGGTTTCCATGCATTCCTTTCAAAACATAAACAAAACGCATTAAAGTCTAGGCCCACATAGAAAGATACCCTTTCTCCTCCATTGCCCTCAACATTTTTTTTCCTCTTCTAAGTCTGTACAAAGCATTGTTTCATTCATTGTCATTGTTATAATTTGTACCACTTTCAAATTCACTGATATTCCTCGTAAGATCAGAATTCGGCTTGTTGTTGATTGTAATGGTAAAAACGGATTGATGTGAGCTAAGCAATCAATCACAAGAAGGAAAGACAAATATAAATGATACAAAACAATGATTTTGGTAAATGGCATTCATTAATAAGAGATTACATCATTTTGTTCCACCCCGGGGTGGTCTATGGTGGCTCACATACAAAATAAACCGACTACTACAAATGAATAACAAGTCCCATATACATAGATCTTTAAGCATTGTCCTTCAATCCAGTCGCCGTTGGTGAAGAACCATTTAGTGTCACAACTTTCGTAGTTGTAACATTTGCCATCCAAACCTGAACTCGACCCGTTTAAACTGAGTTTTTATTTTTGAATTGCATGTTGGTTGGAGTGAAGAAATATTAATTTATGGTTTTAACCTAATTTTAAACTCCAGTTCATTCACTTTGGTGCTTAAAATTTCATTTAATCAAGTCTAGGTGTCAAAAGTGACACATCTCAAACATTTTGGGAACCTCTGTCGCACTACGCAATGGGGCTACCTTGAAATGCGCTTTCATTCTTAACTCGTTTAAGTCTCCAAATCACCTCCAAACTCATTTTTTAATCGATTTCTTGATTCTAGAATGTTCCTAGACTAACTCCTACCAAAAATCATATATCTTTCTCTCCAAGTTTTGACATTTCATTTCTTAATTAGTTTATCTCATACCATATTTGGGTTTAAACATAACAATTATTTGATTAAACCCTAAGCCTAATCCAATTCCTATATAAACAAGCTTTTTTGCCTTTGCCTCTGACACATCTTTATAAACCATCAATTTTGTTTCTCAACTCGGATTCAAGGTGTTCTTCCTTCGTTGAGTTTCAAAAGTCAAACTCGTCTTCAAATCTTCCTCCTCATCTTACAATTCTGGTTAATTTGTATATGTTTTGTGTTCTTTATCATCCTTGAATCAAAACCCCTCTATCTAATCAAAGGAGCTGAGGTGTTTTAAGGTTCAATTGATCCAAATTCTTCAAACTAGGGTTTATGCCTAAAAATCGGGCTTTTTAGCTTAATTGTTCGTTAAAATGGATTTTACAGAAACAAAACACAAAACTTATCGTTTTTACATATAATATTTGTTGGAAGTGAATACGACCTAGTTCCGGGTTCTAGCCTAATGAATCCCGAAAACTAGTTTAACTTACTTTAATTTTCTATATTGTCCGGTTCACGTATTTTAATTGAACTGAATTGACCAAAACTTAAAAAATAATATATTTTTACAGAAGTTATATATTATAAATCGAATTTTTAATTATTCATTCGATTAAAACCACAAGTTTGTTCATTTACTCATTAAACTCCTTATTTAATACCCGATCATCTAGATATTAGGTCATATTATTTTTCAATTAGGGTTTTGTTATTATTTTCTCTCATGTCGGTCGGCTCATCTAGAATATCATTTTTACTCGATTAACTCATTGTTGATTTTAAAGGTGAGTAACTGATAGTCCCCGTTTTACTTTTCAAATATTTTAGAGTGTAGCATTGTACCTATTCCAACTCAATTGTTTATTTATATATTTACATCGCAAACACGATCCATATTTATATCATCTTGATTGATTTCATCCATGCTTGTCATATGCTTACTTGCTACTTGAGTACTTTCTTACATTATTGGTTGATTGGTTTTTGACTACACAAACACAAACACAGACTCAAGTGGGTTAGTCGACTGACTAAGTGTCAGGGGTGAACGGAAGTATTCATTACATTACTCACATTTACATTTATATTTGATTGTCGTCATTATGATTTTTGGATTGTTTTTATTTCTTTATTACACACACACACACACACATATATATGTATAACCTATGATTGCTCACCAACCGTGTGTTGTTAAAGACTATTTTTACAATGATGTAGGTTAAGTTGCTCAACGAAGTGAAGAACACATTGTTATACTTTTAGTGTATTTAATAAACATAGATAGAATGTTTTTTTATTAATTGTTGATGTTTGATTTCGATCCATGTAATGCGATATTATTTGTAATACTATAAAGTTAATATATTGACGCTTTAAATAGTGTTTCGTGCTATTGAAAAATCTATTGTATCACCCCAACATATTTCACCATGGGTTTCGGTGTTACAACAGCGACACTAGCTAATGCTGCATATTATTTCAGCGACATTGCTAGTGTTGTATATTAAAGAGTTAGTCTTCCTAAGCTTGAGCTACACAAATGGTGTCACTATTAGCTTCTCTAACAATTCTCCTTAGCATGTAAAGGCTTTTGTTTAGTCCTAGGTTAGCAATTGGCTAGCCGAGTTTGTGGTCCCAATATATTTTCCTTAAAATACATAATGAAACCACAAGACGTTTAATTGATAATATCAATCTTAACTCTCAGACCCAACAAAGTCTCCATAGAATGATACTATCAATTATTCATAATATTAGAAGATTGCTTAGCCGTTCGTCTTCACAAACAGCTGATAGCCGCTATCTTTAAATGTCTGACACCATCTCGTTTCTTCATGAATCAACTTTATAACTAGAAGTATTTCAAAGACACCCCCCAATTGTAGCCCCTATTATATTTGATCGGTCAAACCATATCACTCCATTTGAGGATAATAAAAATAATAGGCAATGATAAAGGTTTGAAGTTCCAACAGTAACACCAAATCTTCAGCTTCGCCATCAAGAAGTTCTAACTAAGTCTAACTCGTTCATTATGATAACGCTCCAATAATGGCATAATATGAGAATTTGACCCAAACTGAATAAAATCAAATCACATGATCTTGAGCATCTGCTAGTTGGATTAACCCGTTCAATATGACAGCCTGATTCTTGACTTTCATAGCCCCTGACCCTAACCCGAGAGGGGATGCATGAACGCAAGAAGTGCTATCAGTGTTTATTAAAATATTTTGCAGCGGAAATTTCATTAGGATCATACTTAGGAAATTTATTCAAAGTTTAAAACACCATATTTTGCATTTCATAAACTGGGATAAAACCCACATTTATATGCACAAAGATTTTATAGGGGTAAATCCTATTTTACAAAACATGTTTCATTATTCTAGTGATAAGCTACTTATTTTAGCTGATAGGCCCACATGAATCATCATATGTCTCTAACAAGTCACCTAAAACATGTTTAAAAATATTTGAAAATACTGTTGAGTACATTTATTTGTAAGTGACACATTTGTACAATTACAATATTAAGATGTTTTTACATTTGTCTACTTACAACTTACCGAATGTAATTTGTCACTCGACCGTATCTACTTATTAGCTAACACTGTCTAATGATAAATGTGTAATAAAGTAAGCATTGTATACAAAACCCCATATACCCGTAGTAACCATCCCGAAAGTCTACAAAGACTTAATCATTGTAATGAAACTGAAAGTAGTTTGGAAACATTTTGAAAACATTTGGAATATCTGTCATGAGTTTAATACGTTTAAGAATCTCAATGACAGTTTTAGAAAACAAGGTATCTCATAACGATGTGAGTTGTATAAAGATTCGAATGTCTCACTTTACAGGTTAATTGTTTATGAGCTTCCTGATAGTTAAGCACTTAGTTTAACACAATGTATTATATATTAGTATAAACCGATAATCGTAATGATAATCACGATATTAGAAATATAAGGTCCCCGATCCGGGGTGCCCTACTTTTGCTCGTGTTGGGGTTACTCATTCACATAATTAAAATCAGAGTTAATTAAAACATTTCGCGGAATAAAAGTCAACCATTCTTACATAACTTAAACACTTTGTCTTAAACGGAAATAACGTAAGTCTTAAGCATTAAATATAAAAATCACGTGACTCTTCCTTTCTTTGATGCCAGTCTTCTTTTATGTGCCACGTGTCTCCCTCATGCAACATGTCTCATCCTACGCACCTGCGTGCATACTAAAAGTCAGCTACGGTGAGTGAGTTCTAGTTAATCAATTAACATACATACATTCATATTCATACTTATACGTGTTCGAAGATATGTATTCCATATATTACTTACTATTACGCATTCATACATGCATACACATTTACATACTTTCTTTCATACTCTTCCTATGGTATACCGTATACTATCATGTTTCTTCTATCTAAGATATTATTAGGGTCAGGTCCCTTCTATCTCCAATATTATTAGGGTCAGGTCTCTACTATCTCCGATATTATTAGGGTCGGGTCCCTTTATTTCACATAACCATACAACCATACATGTCCTGTCAGCTATCCATACGTTCATTTCATACTTCATTATCATACGTGCATGCTTTACCTGTCTCATGTATATAATATTTATATACACATATTCATTCCCAAAACCATCATATAATAATAACAATGATGCACAATCATACACGTATATTATACTTATCACATATTATACTTAACATTTATTTACGATTCTATATATTTACGCTTCCATATGAGCTTATATTTTTAACGAGCTCTTAACGAGTCGGGCTTTAAGTTCGGGTTTGGGTTCGAGTCATGTTCATATGTTAACTTTTCAAATGAGTCGGGTCTCGGTTTCCATTTTAATCATATTCTTTTATGACTATAGTCTTTTATGACTATAGAGATTTATTATTATTATTATTATTATTATTATTATTATACCAACATGTCCCCCCTTATCTTCATTTTATACAAGACATCATCCCTACAGCTTCCTCCTTCCTTACTTACTCACTCCGCCGCCGTCTTCAAATTCCGGCAACCAACTCGACGGGAAGAAGGCAAACTGGTACCCGGGCTGAATATATATACACACACAAGGGTTTCTTACTCGAGTCCAAACGGATCGAGTCCTTAGAGTTTTGCTTGAATTGAGCCGAGTACCCTCTCTTCCACATTTGGCTCGAGCTCATTCGACTCGAGTTCTTATTCGGCTCTAGTTCTATTCCAGTCGAATTTGGGATTTGGCTCGAGTTTGTTTTGGTTCAAGCTGTTTGGCTCAAGTCCACCCTTTGGCTTGAGTTAATTAGATCTGCTATTCTTCATAATCGAGTGGAGTCTTCTTTCCACTCGACTCGTCTAATCGAGCTGTGTTGCTTGTTCCACTCAAGTCCTTGAAGGAATCGAGTTCTGGTTCCCACTTTGACCTGATTTGGGTCGAGCATCGCAACCCAATGAGCCTGATTCGAGTCCTTTGACTATTTTGGTCTCAATCGGCCCGAGTTGTCTAATTCTTGGCCGTTCTGATTTGGACTTAACCGTTGATCCGGTTGGGTTCAAACCCAAAACCATTTGGACCTCATCACCAGGAACCGAGCTCACTGTTTATACACATATATTATGTCGTCTCGTTTAACCAAAACCAACTTAATATAGGTTCATAATTTGTCAATCTTTTTAATAACTTTTAACTCATTTACTTGGTTCCATTAGAGTCCATTTGAGTTGGTTTAGCTTGGTTTGGTTTTTAAATCGGGTTTATGGTTCATTTGTTTTCTAGCTTTCAAAGGTTCATTCCTTTATTACTGGATCTTACAAAAATGGACACAAGGTGGAGATGAATTGAAATTTGTAGATTTAAACATAAAACTTACCTTTTTGGATTAGCTATAGGTTGGATTTGATTATCTTGAAGCCTTAATTTAATCTTCTCAGGACCTTGGATGATGAAAGATGGAATGTTTGTGTACAGAGGGGTATGTGTGTGTGTGTCTGAGGTTTGTGATGATGATAGAATAACGAGGAGATGATTAAATTGGGGTTTTAGGTTTCCTTAAATAGGCTAAGCCCAAGGCTTTAAGCCCATAATCCCTTCTAAGCCTGTAAACCATTTTAATCTTTTTCTCTCGTTTGATAATTATTTAATTAAATTAACTAACGTAACGCTACACACGACTAAAATAAATTTATATTATTTTATTCCATAACTTATCAAAACGAGGACATTACAAGTCTCTCCAACTTAAAAAGGTTTCGACCCCGAAACCTATCTATTACATAAACAATTCCGGGTACAACTTACGCATCTCCTCCTCTGGTTCCCATGTCGCATCGGAACCCTTGCGATGCTTCCAAATCACCTTAACTAAGGGGATAACCTTTTGACGAAGTTGTTTATCCTTACGTTCAATGATCTCAACTGGTTGCTCGATTTAATTCAATCGCTCATCTACCTCTATGTCCAACAACGGCACGTGAGACGTGTCGTCCGCGAGACATTTCCTTAAGTGAGAGACGTGAAAGGTAGAGTGAATCCCTTCTAGTTCTGTAGGTAGATCGAGCTTATACGTCACTTCTCCTACACGGGCGACGATTTTGAACGGTCTAATATATCTTGGACTCAACTTCCCTCTCTTCCTAAAACAAATAATACCCTTCTACGACGAGACCTTAAGCATCACGTTGTCGCCAACGTTAAACTCGATCGGTCGTCGCCGCTTATCAGCATACGAATTCTGACGGTCTTGAGCAGCTTTCATTCTTGCCTTGATTTGATCAAACCTCGAGGAGGTTTCTTGCACAACTTCCAAACTACTAATCTCTTTCTGACCGATCTCTCCTCAACATATGGGAGTCCTGCACCGTCTACCATACAACATCTCGAATGGAGGCATACCGATACTTGAATGGTAGCTGTTGTTGTAAGAGAACTCTGCTAAATGAAGATGATCATCCCAACTTCCTCCAAAATCTAACACGCATGCACGTAGCATATCCTCAAGGGTTTGGATAGTCCACTCAGACTGCCCATCTCTTTGAGGATGATACGCCGTGCTGAAGTTCAATCTAGTTCCCATTGCTTTATGGAACCTCTTCCAAAATCGGGAAGTGAAACGGGTATCTCTGTCAGATACGATCGACAATGGCACCCCATGCTTCACTGCAACTTCTTTAATGAACACATTCGCTAACGTTTCTGACGAGATGGCCTCTCGTATAGGTAGAAAGTGAGCAATCTTAGTCAAACGGTCCACAATCACACAAATGGTATCATGATTCTTAGCTGTACGCGGTAGCTTAATTATGAAATCCATAGTGATGTGTTCCCATTTCCACTAGGGTATTTCTAGTGGCTGTAGCTTCCCATACGGTTTCTAGTGTTCTGCTTTAACTTGTAAGCAAGTTAAGCACTTGCTAACATAATCAACTACTTGATTCTTCATACCTGGCCACCAATAGTCTTTCTTCAATTCTTGATACATTTTGGTAGATCCTGGATGAATCGAATATCGAGATTTATGAGCCTTGTCCAAGATTCCCATGGCGTGGAATCCACATCCGATCGAATCTGATCTTCACACCTTGTGTATTATCAATCAACTCGGTCTATTGCCCATAAATCCTCTCTTTGTTCATTAAGCCTTCATCTGCAAGTACTTCTGTCTGGACTTTGCTGATTTATGTAAAGAGTTCTGAGTTGACAATCAGCTTGTAAGACTTCACGGTCGCTATCACTTCTTCATTCTTCCGGCTTAAGGTGTCAGCAAATACATTAGCCTTTCCCGGGTAATACTTGATTTCACAGTCATAGTCTTTAATCAACTCTAACCATCTTCTTTGTTTCATATTCAACTCCTTTTGCTCGAAGAAGTATTTCAAACTTTTGTGATCCATATAGATAGTACACTTAGTACCATACAGGTAATGTCTCCAGATCTTGAGAGCATGTACTACAGCTGCTAACTCTAAGTCATGCATCGGGTACGTACTTTCATGAACCTTCAATTGCCTTGATGCATAAGCTATAACCTTCCCTCGTTGCGTCGACACGCAACCTAACCCTTGATGCGAAGCGTCAGCACAAACTACTAAATCCTCGTTACCGTCGGGTAGAACAAGAATTGGAGCTTGTGTGAGCCTCTTTTTCAATTCCTCAAACGCCTCTTCCTGTAATTTACCCCAATGATTGATTATATGACCTAGAAACTGCACTTCACGCAACCAGAACACGCATTTCGAGAACTTAGCATACAGCTTCTCATCTTTCAAAACTTCCAATACTTCTCTCAGATGCTTAGCTTGACCAGTCTCACTTTTCGAGTAAATCAGTATATCGTCGATGAAAACGATAACCGACTTATCTAACATCGGCCGACTACCCTGTTCATCATGTCCATGAATGCCGTGAGAGCATTTGTTAGACCGAACGACATTACGAGGAACTCGTAGTGTCCATTCCGAGTCCGAAACGTTGTTTTAGGAATGTCTGCCTCTTTAACTTTCAATTGATGATAGCCCGATCGAAGGTCTATTCGCGAGAACCAACTAGCACCTTGTAATTGATCGAACAAGTCGTCAATCCATGGCAACGAATATCTTTTCTTCACCGGAAGCTTATTCAGCTCACGATAATCGATACACATTCTCTTGCTTCCGTCTTTCTTCTTCACAAACAACACCGGCGTGCCCCATAGGAAACACTCGGTCGTATGAAACCATTGTCGAGGAGTTCTTGCAGTTGGGACATTAATTCTTTCATCTCGAACGACGCTAGTCGGTAAGGTGCTTTCTCGACGGGCTGTGCACCTGGTACTAACTCAATCTGAAATTCTACCTCTCGTTCCGGCGGCAGCCCCGGAAGGTCCTCAGGGAACACTTCGGGATAGTCGCACACTATAGGAACATCTTTCACATCCTTTGCCTCCGCCGAAGTGTCGACAGCATACTCCAGGTAGGCACCGTAACCTCGCTTTAACATTTTCTCGGCTTTTATCATCGAAATGACGTTAAGCCCGAACTTTCTTTATCACCATAAATCGTCACCGTACCACCATCCAAGGAATTTAACCTTATTAACCTACTCTTACACACTATCTGAGCCTCAAACTTAGACAACCAATCCATTCCCAACACCACATCGAACCCTCATAAGGTCATTACATAAAGAGTAACAGGGAACTCACGTCCCTCTAGTTCTATCTTACCGTCTTTAACCATTCTCATTATCCAAACAGAAGTATCACTAACCGTTTCTACCATAAACGTTTTAGGCACATGACTACATGTCATTTTAGCCAGCTTACAAAATGTCACATCTACGAAACTTCTATTAGCACCTGAATCGAATAAAACAAAAGCGGAAATACCTTTTACTAGAAATGTACCTGTCACAACATCGGGAATCTACTTGGCTTGTTCTTGGGTTAGCATGTAAGCCCTTGTCTTTGGCCTATTCTTCTCAACATCTCTCTTTCTACTACCTCGAGCTTCACCTTCGTTACACTCTCTTGCAAAGTGACATGTCTTCCCGCACTTGTAACACGCGGGTTTAGAAGTGCATTCCGGAGCATAATGCCCCACCTTCCCACACTTGTAGCATGCATTCGATCCCAGTTTACACTCTCCACCATGAGCCTTTCCACACTTATGACAGACATCAGTACCTTTCCCCCATTTTCACTCACCACCGTGCATTTTCCCACGCGTCTGACACGGTTTCCTTTCCCACACCTTACGTTTCTTGTCTCTAGAGTTCCACAGCTGAGTACCGTGCCTTTTTCCATGATTATCCCACTTCTTGTCTTTCTTCACTTCCACCACAACTTCGTCCACCGCCAAGTCATCATAAACCATTTCCGCCAGTTCGACCGCAGAATCGAAAGTAGCAGGCCTGTTTGCCTTGACCAGTGTGCAGACATTCTATGGAAGTCTTCTAACATAACACTTGATTCTCTTCGCTACGGTATTCACCATCTCGGGCACAAGTCTTGACATACGGTTAACTCAGTAGTGTACTCACGGTGTGTCATCTTTCCCGCCTTCAAGTTCAGAAACTTCATTTCAGCCCTTTCAACCTTAGTATCAGCACAAACTTCCTCCTTACCATCTCTCTTAGATCATCCCACCTCATCGCCTTGATTTCAGCAGCAGTCTTTCTCTATTCAACCGTTTCCCACCAGAACATAGCTTCATCACCAAATGATAGGGTATGGAAGCCCACAGCTTGGTCGGGACGGCACTCGCTAATGCGGATAACCTTGTCCATTGCGGTTATCCACTGTAGAGTAGCGATTGCGTCACCAGTACCAGTTAGCTTAGGTGGGTCACAACTTTTGAAGGTTCTGCAGTTGCAACCACCTCGGCCTCTCTTTCCTAAATTCATCTTCACAGAACGTTCCTCGCTTGATGCCTGATTTTCAGTCTCAGTATCCTTCCTACCACTTTCCCCGGTCTTCTCAACAGTCTCAGTACGACTTTCAGTAGACTTGTCGGATTGGAGATTCTTCACGACAGCAGCAACGGCTTTAGTAATTGCAGCTTGAATAGAAGGATCGAGCTGATACTCTTCTTCTCTCACAGTCATGCTTCGTTCTTCACTAGGCTCAGTAATTGGTTCCTCAGAGGGTACTCGGTTAACACGTCGCCTACCACGGCGTCCCTTGCGTCCTTCTTGCCCAGTGGTCTTAGTACCAGCCATCTGAATTCTAAGGAGAAACACAAACATCGTCACGTTAGGAACTATTTAGTACAAGGATAGTAATGCTGCAGGTAATAACAGTGGCCAGCTGGGGTTAGCTGCTCACGTTACTTTCCGTGTCTTATACACTTCCTTTCGTGAGTCTACTTGTGCTTGTATCTACTTACAGCAGTTAGATAATCAAGCATTTCGAATACAAACAAGTAATTCTATCACTAACAATTCAGATCACTTTCTTACTTATCCCTACGTTACACATAAGGAAATTCACGTATTAAGCTTGCTTGAGTGACACATAGCATTATCTGACTGCCATCTTTCTTTTTTTCACTTGGTCCCATTCTCTGTTCGAGTCTAAGCATGTAGGATGCTCATCTCTCGAACTTATACTCTGATACCAACCAGTGAAGTCCTCGATCCCGGGTGCCCTACTTTTGCTCGTGTTGGGTTAACTCATTCACATAATTCAGAAAATCAGAGATAATTAAAACATTTCGCGAAATAAAAGTTAACCATTCTTACATAACTTAAATACTTGTCTTAAACGGAAATAACATAAGTCTTAAGCATTATATATAAATATCACGTGACTCTTCCTTTCTTTGATGCCAGTCTTTTTTTATGTGCCACGTGTCCCCCTCTTAAACTTGTCTCATCCTACGCACCTGCGCGCATAATAAAAGTCAGCTACGCTGAGTGAGTTCTAGTTAATCAATTAACATACATACATTCATATTCATACTTATACGTGTCCGAAGATACGTGTTCCATATATTAGTTACTATTACTCATTCATACATGCATACGCATTTACATACTTTCTTGCATACTCTTCCTATGGTGTACCATATACTATCCTGCTTCTTCTATCTAAGATATCATTAGGGTCTGGTCCCTTCTATCTCCGATATTATTAGGGTCGGGTCCCTACTATCTCCGATATTATAGGGTCGGGTCCCTTTATTTCACATAACCAAACAACCATACGTGTCCTGTCAGCTATCCATACGTTCATTTCATACTTCATTATCATACGTGCATGCTTTACCTGTCTCATGTATATAATATTTAAATACACATATTCATTCACAAAACCATCATATAATAATAACAATGATGCACAATCACACACGTATATTAAACTTATCACATAGGATAAGTATTTAAACTATCACATAGGAGTATGCACCTAGCCCCGAAAAACATCACTGAGAAAGGGGCTAGAACTCACCTGTAGTCGGTTCCGCTCGGAGTTAATTGTAGTGCCTTTCTTCAACTGAGCTTGACTAACTGTTTATCGAATAACACGTATTATTTTTTCTATCTTTTATTGTTTTATATTTTTATGTTAAAGAAGCCAACTTTATCGGTTAACGAACTGTCCTTCCAACATGATCTTACTTTATTAGTTTAACGTTCTATAACGAGGTTACGAGTTAATGGTTTCTTAGACGAGTCTGGTTCGGGTAAGTTACCCCATATATGTATTTATTTACGCTTCCATATGAGCTTATACTTTTAACGAGCTCTTAACGAGTTGGGCTTTAAGTTCAGGTTTGGGTTCGGGTCATGTTCATATGTTAACTTTCCTAACGAGTCGGGTCTTGGTTTCCATTTAAACCATATTCGTTTATGACTATAGAGATTTTATTATTATTATTATTATTATTATTATTATTATTATTATTATTATTATTATTATTATTATTATTATTATTATACCAACATGTCCCCCTTATCTTCATTTTATACAAGACATCATCCCTACAGCATCTTCCTTCTTTACCTACTCACTCCTCCGCCGTCTTCAAATTCCGGCAACCAAGTCGACGGGAAGAAGGCAAACTGGTACCCGGGCTAAATATATCTATACACACAAGGGTTTCTTACTCGAGTCCAAATGGATTGAGTCCTTAGAGTTTTGCTTGAATTGAGCCAAGTCCCCTCTCTTCCATATTCGGCTCGAGCTCATTCGACTCGAGTTCTTATTCGGCTTGAGTTCTATTCCAGTCGAGTTTGGGATTTGGCTCGAGTTTGTTTTGGTTCGAGTTGTTTGGCTCGAGTCCACCGTTTGGCTTGAGTCCATTTGGCTCGAGTCCACCGTTTGGCTCGAGTTCATTAGATTTGCTATTCTTCATAATCGAACCGAGTCTTCTTTCCACTCGACTAGTCTAATCGAGCTGTGTTGCTTGTTCCACTCAAGTACTTGAAGGAATCGAGTTCTGGTTCCCACTTTGACCCGATTTGGGTCGAGCCTCGCAACCCAATGAGCCTGATTCGACTCCTTTGACTATTTTGGTCTCAATCGGCCCGAGTCGTCTAATTCTTGGCCGTTTTGGTTTGGACCTAACCGTTGATCCGGTTGGGTTCAAACCCAAAACCATTTGGACCTCATCACCAGGAACCGAGCTCACTGTTTATACACATATATTATGTCATCTCGTTTAACCGAAACCAACTTAATATAGGTTCATAATTTGTCAATCTTTTTAATAACTTTTAACTCATTTACTTGGTTCGATTAGAGTCCATTTGAGTCGGTTTAGCTTGGTTTGGTTTTTAAACCGGGTCTATGGTTCATTTGTTTTCTAGCTTTCAAAGGTTCATTCCTTTATTACTAGATCTTACAAAAATGGACACAAGGTGGAGATGAATTGAAATTTGTAGATTTAAACATAAAACTTACCTTTTTGGATTAGCTATAGGTTGGATTTGATTATCTTGAAGCCTTAATTTAATCTTCTCAGGACCTTGGATGATGAAAGATGGAATGTTTGTGTACAGAGGGGTATGTGTGTGCGTATGAGGTTTGTGATGATGATAGAATAATGAGGAGATGATTAAATTAGGGTTTTAGGTTTCCTTAAATAGGCTAAGCCCAAGGCTTTAAGCCCATAATCCTTTCTAAGCCCGTAAACCATTTTAATCTTTTTTTCTCGTTTTATAATTATTTAATTAAATTAACTAACATAACGCTACACACGACTAAAATAAATTTATATTATTTTATTCCATAACTTATCAAAACGAGGATGTTACAAGAAACTTTATACGATAACACAAAATCTTACTTTGTTTGGGTAGAGATTGGAATTGGTATATCAAAGTTTTTTTTATTAGATTAGGGTAATGTTGTAGAGATTCGGTATTACACCAATACCTTATAAGATAAAATGAGAAAGAAGTGCGAGTGTGATGTAACACAAAGTGTACATCTTATTTCATCGAATTATCCTCATATTTATGTCGAGCTCCATGAAAATTCATTGTTTTTGGTACTTATTTGAGTTATTTCTGAATATGCAGGTCCGGCCGTCCACCTGACAAAGAAAACATGAAAAGAGGGCGTTTGGTGGACAAAAATCTGCATTCTGCCAGCCAGTGCTAGGCCGTGCTTCCTTGGAATACTGCCAGTGCCAGCCAGTGCAAGGCCGTGCAAGCCCATGCCAGAACAGAAAAATCTGACTTTTTGGTCAGAATAAAGCAAGGGGTTGACTTTCCATATTGAGGCACGGCCGTGCAAGCCTGTGCAAGTGCCCGTGCCAGACATCCAGACAACATATATACACATCCATTATCCTCATTTTGAGTGTGGAGTCTTGGGGATTTTCTCTCAACCAAGTGCAGCAATTTTAGGGGATTCTTGGAGGCTTCCACCAAAATAAGATTCATCATTCCATCCTTCAATCCTTTCTTGATTTTGGTTTGCATTTCTATGTTTAAGAGCATGTTTTGTAAGCTTATTTTTAGATTGATTGTAGTTGTATTAAGCCTTATGGGCTAAACACATTTACTATCTAGACATTGTTGAAGCTTTTCCTATTGTGATTTTTATCTATGTATGGCTATGGTAATTTGGTTTTCTTTCAAGGAAATGTTGAAGTTATGAGTTGATATTGATGGTGTTCATGCTTGTTAGAATTGCATACCTTATTTGTCTTACAAATGTTTAGGCATTAATGTTGGAAAACTATGTTCTAGATGTTTGTTTGTAAACTTTGAATGTTCATGTTTTCTTTATTTACATTGCTAAGTTAGGAATGACTAGTAAAGATTAGTTTGGTTAAAATTTTACACGGAACCCTACACTTGATATTTGAAAATTGATG
The DNA here is from genome assembly GCF_021521415.1 of Bidens hawaiensis. Taxonomy (NCBI): domain Eukaryota; kingdom Viridiplantae; phylum Streptophyta; class Magnoliopsida; order Asterales; family Asteraceae; genus Bidens; species Bidens hawaiensis. The sequence goes on from NW_027494293.1 coordinate 237,737, forward strand.
AGTGTTGTTATGATTCTTGACTTGGTGATGACTTGCTAGTTAAAGTTTCATAAGTTGATGTTTAATTCATGAGTTTTTGTAACATCGTGAAAATACCCCATCTAGTTTTGGGCTAAAAATGTCAAAATTATAAGTTAAAGGACTAAAAGAGTAAATTCTGAAAGTTAAAGGACTGAAAATGAAAAATTTGTGTTTTGAAATCCATCGCGCTACGCGATGATCTCCTGATGAACTCCGTCGCGCTACACGACAGAGAATCACACATTTCAAGAAAAAAGTAGGCGTAGCGCTACGCGATGGAGAAACTCACTGGTCTCATCGCGCTACGCGATGAGACAGGTTAAGTAACCCGAGACACGTGGCCAACCACGTGTCAACACCTGGCAGCCTCTGGTAAATTGCGGCGTCGCGCTACGCGACGGCCTTGGGGAAAAGGCCATTGCGCTACGCGATGGTATGCAAAACTCACCTATAAAAGGGCAGCTACGGGTTCAAGCCATTTCGTCCCATTTCACCTTCATTTCACACACTTAACCTAGGTACTCATGCCAAGAGCATTCTAGGGTGTTGAGAGCCGTTTTCGTGAAGAACCAGGGTGCCGTTACGCTGTTTAACGAACTGTTGATCTTATAATCGAAGAACAAACCAAACCGCTGTTGATTTCTTAGCTCTTAAGTTCCATCAAGCTGATTTCTTCATTAATCAAAGAAGCTGTGATTCCTCTAATAGAAATTGTTCAAGACCACACCGCGAATTCAAAAAGTGTGGCTAGGTCAAAATCAAGATCAATTAAACAACCAAGTCATAACATATCTATTCATTCTAAACCAAAAGATTCAAATAGGACAAGGGATGATAAAACAAAGGAACTGAAAGATAAGGGATACGAGAGTTCTACTGCTGAATATGAGCCAAGACAAACAAAGTAAAGGAAAGTCAATACGGGATGTACGTTTAAGGACTTTCAAGTATACAAACCGAAAGAATTCTATGGGGATAAGGGCGCAATTGTTACTCTTCATTGGCTCGAGGAAATGGAGTCAATATTTATTATCAGTAAGTGTACCGAAGAGGAGAGTATCCAGTATTCGTCCCAAATGTTTAAGGGAGAAGCGTTGGAATGGTGGAATACGTTGATAAACGTAAAGGGAAGAAGTAATTTGTATAATCTTGAATGGGAGACTTTCAAAGAACTGGTTAAACAAAGGTCCTGCCCGATACATGAAGATCAAATTCAGACCAAGCTTTGGAACCATAAGGTCATCGGCACTAATCTCAAGGAATACAACACGAAGTTCCTTGAATACTATAGACTTGTACCGCATCTGGTTACACTTTAGTGTGGAATGCACTAAAAGGAAGCCGGCAGTTGGAGGCGCCAGTGGTAGTGGTGCCAGGAATGAAGTCAAGAGGGGAAATGCCCGTGCATTCATGCTTAACACTCATAAGGCGGGAGAATTACCAGACATGATCACCGGTACGTTCCCTATTAATAATACTTATGCTAGAGTTTTATTTGACTCAAGAGCCAATCAAAGTTTTATAGATTTTAAGTTTTGTAGTCTATTGAATGAACCTCTAGCTAAGTTAAGTAAGCAATATGAAGTAGAAACGGCTAATGGGTCATTAATCAAAATATCTGAGGTATTAAATAGTTATATTACCTTAGCCGGATATGAAATGCCAGTGCAATTATTACCAATGGAGTTAGCTGGATTTGATGTTATCATAGGGATGGATTGGTTAGCCGGCAACCAAGCCCGAATACTATGTAACGAAAAGGCTATTGAAATTCTGACTCCAAACAATATAATGATTCGTATAGATGGTGATAAAGAATCTGGTAAAATAGGAATCATATAAAAAATAAAAGTAAGTCATTGTTTGGGTAAAGGTTGCTTAGCATTCATGGCTTATGTAACCAAGGAGCCCGAGCCTAAGAAACTAGAAGAGGTCCCAATTTTCACTGAATTCAAGGATGTATTTCCTGACGAGTTACCTGGAATTCCGCCAGATCGAGAAGTTGAGTTCAGAATCGACTTAGTTCCAGGAACAGCTCCAATTGCTAAATCTTCTTATAGATTGGCACCAATTGAGATGAATGAACTGAAAAAGCAGTTGGATGAGTTATTGGAGAAAGGATTTATACGACCAAGTTCTTCACCCTGGGGAGCTCCAATATTGTTTGTTAAGAAGAAAGACGGATCAATGAGAATGTGCATTGATAATCGTGAGTTGAATAAAGTCACGATCAAGAATCGATATCCGCTCCCGAGGATTGATGATCTTTTCGATCAATTACAAGGTGCAAGTTGTTTTTCCAAAATTGATGTTAGATCTAGGTATCATCAATTGAAGGTTCAAGAAGAAGATATATCTAAGACTGCATTTAGAACGCGATACGACATTATGAGTTTACCGTTATGCCTTTTGGACTCACTAATGCTCCAACAGCATTTATGGATATGATGAACCGAATCTGCAAACCTTACTTGGATAAGTTTGTTATTGTTTTCATTGATGACATTCTTATCTATTCCAAAACAAAGGAGGATCATCAGACCCATCTAAGGATCATACTGGAAACATTAAGAAATGAAAAGTTATATGCTAAATTCTCAAAATGCGAATTCTGGTTATCCGAAGTACAATTTCTTGGGCATATTGTTAATGAGAAGGGTATTCAAGTTGATCCAGCAAAGATTGAAGCTATTACCAAATGGGAGAAACCTAAGACTCCGACTCAAGTAAGAAGTTTTCTGGGGTTAGCAGGTTATTATAGAAGGTTTATCCAGAATTTCTCAAGGATAGCGGTTCCATTAACTTCACTTACCCTCAAATTTGTTAAATTTGAATGTGGACCGAAGCAAGAAGAGGCATTTGAAACTCTTAAACAAAAACTAACAAATGCACCTGTCTTAGCCTTGCCTGAAGGACAAGATAATTTCATTGTATATTGTAATGCTTCACATACAGGAATGGGATGTGTTTTGATGCAAGGGAAGAAGGTAATTGCTTATGCTTCACGACAATTAAACGTTCACGAGAAAAATGACACCACCCATGATCTGGAATTGGGAGCTATAATTTTTGCATTAAAGTTATGGCGACACTATTTATATGGTGTGAAGTTTACAATTTATACTGATCACAAAAGTCTGAAGCACATATTTGATAAGAAAGAATTGAACACGAGACAGAGGCGATGGATGGAAACATTGAACGATTATGATTGTAAGATAGTTTACCATGAAGGTAAAGCTAATGTGGTAGCTGATGCATTAAGTAGAAAAGAGCACGAAAAGCCAAAAAGAGTACGAGCTTTGAGGTTAGAACTCAAAATTGATCTATTAGCTGAAATTAAGGAAGCTCAAAAGTTAGCACTAGAAGAAAATAACATAAAGGCCAAAAAAGGAAATGGAACAATAGATCAATTAGTCAAAGGTGACGAAGATATACTCAGATTAGGGAAAAGAATCTGGATACCAATGGTAGGGAGCTTGCGGGAGAAAATATTAGAAGAAGCTCACAAATCCAAGTATATGATGCATCCGGGTAGTGATAAGATGTATCATAATCTCAAGGATGAGTATTGGTGGATTGGAATGAAGAAATAAATTGCTCTGTATGTGGCAAAATGTTTAACAAGTTCAAAGGTCAAAGCCGAGCATCAAAAGCCATTAGGTTTGTTAACACAACCTGAGATTCCGATTTGGAAATGGGATATGATAACCATGGACTTTATTATGAAGTTACCAAAAACCAATCGCCAAAATGATGCAATTTGGGTTATTATTGATCGATTGACGAAGTCGGCTCATTTCATTCCAATGCAGGAATCTTATAGCATGGATAAACTGGCACGATTATATGTTGAGAATATTGTATCATTACATGGTGTGCCGTTGTCAATCATATCCGATAGAGATAGTCGTTTCACTTCTAACTTCTGGAGAAATTTCCAAAAAGCAATGGGTACGCGGTTAAATTTGATTACTGCTTATCATCCACAGACAGATGGACAAAGTGAGAGAACAATTCAAACCTTGGAAGATATGCTTCGTGCATGTGTAATTGATCTAGGAGGAAGTTGGGATATTCATTTACCTTTAATGGAATTCTCATATAACAATAGTTATCATACGAGTATTCAAATGGCTCCATACGAAGCACTATACGGATGGAAATGTAGAACACCTATATGTTGGTCTGAAATTGGTGATAATCAGTTAATAGGTCCTGAGATTGTTCAAAGAACAACTGACCAAGTAATACAAATCCGAGAAAGATTAAAAGCAGCACGGGATAGACAGAAGAGTTATGCTGATGTAAGACGAAAACCGTTAGAATTCAAAGAAAAAGACAAGGTGTTGCTCAAAGTATCACCTTGGAAAGGTGTGGTTCGTTTTGGAAATAAAGGGAAGTTAAGTCCGTGATTTATTGGACCATTTAAAATTGTTGAAAGAATAGGTCCTGTAGCTTACCGACTTGAGTTGCCCGAGGAAATGCAAGGAATTCATGATGTATTTCACGTATCGAATCTACGGAAATGTCTAGCTGATGAGACACTTGCTATGCCTCTAAGGGATGTACAAGTGAATTAGAAACTCAAGTTTTTAGAGAAGCCGATACAGATTGAAGATAGTCAAATCAAGTTTCTAAAGCGTAAAAAGTTGAAATTGGTCAAGGTAAGATGGATTCCCAATGTGGTCCGGAATTCACTTGGGAACTTGAGTCCGAGATGAAACGAAAATATCCACATCTCTTTACATAAATCTCGAGGATGAGATTTTTCTAAAGGTGGGGAGGATGTAACACCGTGAAAATACCCCATCTAGTTTTGGGCTAAAAATGTCAAAATTATAAGTTAAAGGACTAAAAGTGTAAATTCTGAAAGTTAAAGGACTGAAAATGAAAAATTTGAGTTTTGAGATCCATCGCGCTACGCGATGATCTCCGTCGTGCTAGGCGACAGAGAATCACACATTTCAAGAAAAAGGTAGTCGTCGCGCTACGCGATGGAGAAACTCACTTGTCTCATCGCGCTACGCGATGACCAGATTAAGTAACCCAGGACACGTGGCCAACCACGTGTCAACACGTGGCAGCCTCTGGTAAATTGCGGCGTCGCGCTACGCGACGACCTTGGGGAAAAGGCCATCGCGCTACGCGATGGTCTGCAAAACTCACCTATAAAAGGGAAGCTACGGGTTCAAGCCATTTCATCCCATTTCACCTTCATTTCACACACTTAACCTAGGTACTCATGCCAAGAGCATTCTAGGGTGTTGAGAGCCGTTTTCGTGAAGAACCGGGGTGTCGTTATGCTATTTAACGAACTGTTGATCATATAATCGAAGAACAAGCCGAACAGCTGCTGATTTCTTAGCTCTTAAGTTCCATCAAGCTGATTAAGGTAGGATTAAGGATAAGTTACTTTAAATACATAAGATGTAGCTTAGTTAAGGGTATAGTCGTTAAACTGTAATTATTTTACAAGTGATGTTTTATAAAGCAAAGATGTTGCTTCCATGTGATGTAATGTTATCAAAACTATTATTTTGACGGGAATGTAGTAACTGGAAGGGGGGGTATCATTAGTAGACTCTTCTTGCCTAAGGAAAGCAATTCGTACAAATCCCAATCAACCATGGGACCCGTTTGCTTACCTGGAGAAGTTTGCCAACGTGATATCCTTTATTAGGCTAAAGCGTGCTATTCCAAACGTCATATGTAAATTCAAAGTGTTTTTTATAAAATGACTATAACTATACTAAGGTTAGTTCAGACCTCGAGTCTGCTGAACTGAATTAGACATTAAGTTTGCTGAACTGAATCAGACATTTAGTCTGCTGATCAGACCTTGAGTCTGTTGAATTGAAATAGACTTAAAGTCTGCTGAATAGTATCACAAGATACTTATGCATGCCTACTATGAATATAGGTTGTTAAGCATACTGAGAAGAGGAGTTTGATATTATCCACTGATATACGAGGTGAACACGTTAACCTTTTACTGTCTGAACTGATTTTACTCTTGTAATAGACAGGTTGTTTATTACAAAGAGTCTGATAAATGTTTGCATGAGATATAATCTCTAAAATCGTTATAATACAAAATAGATAATTAAAAGCAACTCAGACCGAATACACATGTGTCTGGATCCAAACATAACTGATAATTGGCATACAAAACCAAGTCAGTCATAACCGGTTCTCCAACAGGGTTATATAGCCTAGGGGAAGGTTGTCTCCGAACAGGGGTTATATACTCGGGGAACCTTTGAATTGTGTGTGTAGGGCAGTGGTATAAATCATGTGAATGGACAGGCATTCCTGCTGAGTTTGTGAAACAGAAAACTATGTTTGTATTTAACGACTGTTATAAATGTTTTATCGAGTTAACGTTTCACCAGCATATAGCTGACGTGTTTTTCCACCCTTGCAGGTAACTAGATGATAATAGATGATATACAAGGATTAGAGTCATAGAAGATCACTCAAGATGGCTCGATTTTGAATATTACAAATCCTTGTCTTATTAATATCACGGTTTTGTAAAAACTGAAACTCGGTTGTTTAATTCCCGAGAAATTTTGATAATGTAAATTAATATTTTAATATTTAAAGACTTCCGCTAAAATAAACCCGCTACTTTGATATATTTACAAAACAGGTACCAACTGATGGTCACACTCCTAGGCCCTGGGTTGGGGTGTGACAGTTTTGCTAATTTAGTGAAATCTTAGGTGGTTAGAATGTTGTTCATGCTAGCTTTTCTTTGATTATGAGACTTTGTTGTTTTGACAAACAAGTTATTCTATGTTTAATTCTTGATTGAAAACCCATCATGATGATTATTTGTTAGTATTAGGTTGCTTGATTGTAATCTAGTATTTATGTTTAGATTCATGATGTTTACCATATCATTGCTATTTTATCACATTGGTAAAGTGGACGCATGTCGAGTTAGTTTTGTTGGATTGATCATTTCTTGTGTTTTTATTTGCTTTGTTATTGTTGTATGCTAGTTTAGTGACTTGAAAAATTATCTAGATTGTTTTTTGGTTAAATTAATTACAAAGATTTAGTATCAAAAGTTAGCTGTGTCCATGGATTGATACTCAGTTCTTACCGATACTTTGCTACAAATGATAGGTACACTTTCCTTTCGTTTGTAGTTTGGTTGTTGGTGAAAACCATTTTTAAAACCCTATTTGTGTGAAACTTTTATTCAAATTTTATATATATATTCGCACACGTCAAGTTTTTGGCGCCGTTGCCGGGGATACGGTGATTTTTCTTTGAGAACGATCCGAGTCTTTGATTTAGCCTTGTTTATATTTTCGATCTACTTTATTTTACTTTATTTCATTTTTTTTCATCTTATTTTTATTTATTTTTATTTCAATTTTTAGTTTCTTTTACTTCTTTAGTTATTTTTTTTGTAGCCATTTTGTGTATGTGTGTTATTTATATATATTTTTTGTTTATTCATTATTTAGTTCATTTTTATTTCATGTATATTTGGTGCCTGTGATTCTTTTGTTTGAGTGTTCCTTACAGTAATTCCTATGGAGCAGCACTACTATGGAGATTATTGTGAAGGATATCATTATAATAATGGGAATTATCACATGGAGGTTTGGTGCGAGATATGTGGAGAACCCCATCACACACATGATTGTTATTATTCAAGCGGGTGCCCCACATATTTAAATGAAGAACCTTACCCTTATTCACATCCATTTGAGGGTCGCAACACACCACCTTCCCAACTCGAGCTTAGCCCTGGATTTCTAGAGTATTGGGAGCAAAGAATGAAATGTTAGGACGCGATGTTCGACAAGGGGATACAAGTTGTTGGGATACCACTACCGATGCTCGATGAACTTTGTGCTAACTATCGAACAACTTTGTGCTAACTATCGAACAACTTCGTAGAATAGAGGCCCAAAGTATTGTGATCAATGAACTTTGTGCTAACTATCGACGGGAGAGTTTGCCTTGCTACACGAGTCACAACACATATTGGGATGATGAGGATGAAATTAAAGCACCAAAACCTTTATCCATTTTTGTGCTGGAGCAAACTCAAGAACCGGGGACCATAATGGACAAAGTGAAATTCTCAAGCCCACAAAGTATCGCAAAAGTCCCACCACCGGTTCATATTATTCCATCATGGGAAGACGAGTTTGAGGATGAGTTGTTAGGTATACCACTCATGGAAGTGAATGAAGAAGATTTCGATCCGGTTGGTGATCTTAATGAATTGGAAGCCTTATTATTTGGAAAACCAACCGTGGAATTCATGATAAAGCAGCACCAAGAAGAAAAGTTACAAGTGAATGGGTTCACCAACAAACCAATGACTATGGTGACATCCGATTCACTTCCTTGCACCAAAGAATGTCTGTCCATGGATGAGCATGATGGTGGATCGCTACCCGAATAAAAAACACCATTGGAGATGGCATGGAGAAAGCCGGACCAACAAAAGTTCAAGGTGTGTCAATGGTCATATGAACACATCAAAAGTATAATAAAATGCCGAGATGATCGCCTTCTTCACTTCATAAATTGTATCAGGTTTGGTCCGGGTAAATTTAAGTGTTGGTGCATAACCCGTTTATTGATTTTTTTCTAAAACTCTTTTTATCTAAACGGGCCGTATAATAATTTTCAATATCATAGAGCAACCCGTTTATAAAACGATTACATTTTCTGCCCCGAGGATAATTAAATTTAGGGGTTGAGTCTAGCTATCGACTGTTGCAAAATGTAGCATGTTTAGGACTTTCATGTGTGTTCGGTTATGGTAGTATGTAGGGTTGCATTGTTTTCCCTCGTTGGTGCAACCCATTTGTGTGTTTCTTTTAGTATTTTGTTTTGTTACAAACTATATTTTGATGGTTTGGATTGTGTTGGTTTTGGGATTATGTTTGTTGGATGATTTTATTATATATGATGGATTTATAATGTGCTTGTTAGTATATCAGTGGCATGTTATGGTTTCTTTGGTTTTGGATGCCTTCACGCGTTGTCGGATTTTCGGATGCACACATTTGGCAGACTTCAGGACACAATTAGGGGAGTTTTCTGTTCTCTCTCTTATGCATTTTACTTTTATAGTTTTTTATTGTATGACGAGGGCGTTGTACAATTGAAGTGTGGGGAGGGAATTTTGTGAACTTTGATTGTCCAAACTTAATTTTTTTTGCAAAACTCCTAAAAATTTTTTTTGTAGCAAATAATAACCTCTAAGCAATTTTAATTCAACTTTAATATTTTTGTCAAAGCACAAATATTTAAGACATTCAAGCCGAAAATCTTTAAAAAGAGATACCTTTAAGCATGACAAACAAGATTCACATTCTTACCTTGCAAAAGTTACCCATTCCGCCCGTTTCCGTGAGTTGGCCTCATCATTATTTTTCCTCATGTTTTTGAGGGCAATTGAGTGAGCCGGGTGACTATTGTAAGGTAGAACTTGTTTTTGGGATTGCATTTTAAAACCATATGCATATACTTGGCATAAACCATTGACGAATTTAGGATAAACCCCATGTCTAGCCATTTTTCACTTATATTTTCCTTACCCACATTATTCCATTAGTAGCCCATGTTTAGCCTTTTCCCGTGTTTTTTCTATTTCGCCCTATTTTTATCACCACTTAGCCATATAGCCTTTATTTTTCATCCATTTTTGGTAGAAATACGGTTCAGCTAAGTTAGTTAGTTTATTTTACATTTCGTTTGTGTTGTATATTATCACTTGGGAACTTTAGAAGCATAACATAGGCTGCCGCGGTCTACTAAAAACAATTAATTAAATACTTAAATACCTATAAATAGTACGGGTAAGTAAGGTCGTCTCCTCAGGGACTCAAGGAAAGTGCAAGTTTATTTAATTTATAACTAATTATTTAACCTAAGCGGACAGACGATGTCAAGCAGTTTTTAGAAAAAGATTTAATTAAAACTAATGATTACTTAAAACGATTTGAAAATAATATTAATGAAAAGTATTCATTCTAGGTTCAGGTTATGTATTCCATACGTTAATCACGGATTCTCTCGTCTTTGGTGTTATAATAATTGCTAGTCCTATGGTTTGATTTATGATGACAAACGATACTCCAACCGAATTGTTGACACAAATGAACCCAGAGTCCAAAATTGTCAAATCTATGTATAGGACAACTAACTCAATGATAAGGATTGATGATTTTAGTTGAATGACACAAGGGCTTAAACCCTAAATGTTGATGAACAACTAAACAAACGTTACACAAATCAATAATCGCAAACAAAAACTTTAATCAATCAAATAAGTAATTAAGCAAGACAAATTCATATAAAATCAATCAAGCTATAATCATTAAGCATAAGAATCTGATCATAACAGTATTTCACACAAAACCTTCGCCTAGAACGAACACACACGACTAGCCGGACATCGACATAATCGTTAAAGCACTTATCTTTATGAACATATGATCAATGATGGAACCGGAAGCTTCAGGATGGCTGAAAGTCGTCCTTGGTAGCCTCTACTGCCTCTGGAAGTCGTAATAACCCGAATGGGGAAGTTAAGGGGTTTATATAAGGCAAACCCTAATTTTTTCCGACTTTGAGCAACTTTGCGTATTGCGAAGATGGTAGGCATGCTTCTTTGCGTATCGCGAAAGACAAAATAGTCGGGGTTTGGATCTTGCAACTTCGCGTATCGCGAAGTTGCCCCCCTGCATCTTCGCGTATCGTGAAGATGCAACTTTTCTGAATTTATTATTTTCTTTTCTTGACTGCCTCGTAATGTGTGCACTTCCAATCTCTCACTTCTAGATCTTCGTTCCAAGCCCGTAAATATCCTTATTAAGCTCCATAGCTTCCAATGTCCTGAAAACACATAAAAATGCTTGAAGTACCATAGTTCGTTCGATTATTTCACTAAAACTAACTAATTAATATACAAAATAAACTAACTTTTACCCAACCATCACATCCCCACAGTTATTCTTTTTCGTCCTGAAAAAGACTTTGCAATGGAATCAGAATCAGAGATTATTCTCAAAATACTTCATAGATTATATTAATTAAGCACAAGGAACACAAAAACCGCGAATGCCGATATTGTTGTCCACTTAAACTCATGCCTCAATACTTACCGGGGAAAATAAGGTGTGAAAGTTTTATTAGTTCATATGATTAAAATGGAACCCACACTTCAAAGCCCTGAAGCCGCGTTACCATGCTTCATTATAGTTTTACCGAACCAGACCACCCCAACTTGACTTAAACCTTAAAATTAGACGATCAAAATTTTGCACATTTGTACAATTTTTCAAGCCCATATGTAATAGCTAAGACAATCTTGGATATTTTCATCGAAACCAAACCTAAACTTAAGCATTAAAGTCTACCAAAATGGCCATTAGATATGATTAAGGTACAATTAGGTAACCAACTAGTAAATAGCCCCCACTACATGACATACCCCCGTTATTAAGCAATACCACGAAGTCCATCACCATACGTGAGTAGGCACGAATTCATCTGTAGGGCTTACATATGACGTTTCCCATGTGGTCCGTTTCTTAATGGTAATGAGACGTGAACGGGGACCCCATATGAGTAACAGCATGGATGATCAAGTCAGTAGTGAATTTGTACTTTTAAAGCATGTAACGCCCGTAAAAATTTCGTTGAGAAAAGAAAATAAGGGCTTATGCCTTCTATGATTGTATGTTCTACCGGAACTCGTTCTGACATCTTCAGGGACCTCCTAGTCGTTTTTGTATGTTAAATTCTTAACCTTTTCATCCTAGTTATCATAATTTTCAACCTCGAGGGGTCAGAGTGTAACATTTAGTTTAATATAAAAAAAACCCTAGCCCCCCCCTAAATCCCGATCGGCAGCTTCAAGGGGAGGGTTCTCCTCGTTTTTTGTGCTTTCTGTCCATTCTCCAGCCTCCAAAGTTCGATTCCAGGTCTGTACTAACCTTATACGAGTCTTTTACACGTTAATTCATCATTATATCTCGCGTATTGATCGATAACTCGCTTGTTTTAGGCTTACCGGGTGGCTGTCCAATTGAGCAATTTTGGGACTGTTTTGGTTGAGGTTTTTGCACCAAAATCTTCTTAGGTTTGTCTAGTATAACATACTTTATAATCGTGTCCATTGGTATTCGTTTGATTGGTCAACTAGTTGTAGATTGAAAACTAGTTTTCGGTTGTCTAGAATAGTGATTTGTTGCGTTTAACATGAGGGATGAAGTAAGTGATGACCAATTCAGTTCGGATAGCTTCGGTTTAATGTACGGGCTGTTGGAAAATGATTTTTATAAGTATTGGGGTTGAATTGGTTGTCGGTTACTCAAACGGGTCGGTACAACGCGCATTCACGTTTATTGAATAGTTGGTGCGTTGTACTTGCGAGTTACCGACCCATTTGACTCGTGTAGCGTCGTGTGGAATTTTTGGCTGTGAATTTAACATATTGGGTCCACACGGGGCTGAGTTGGATGTTAATTGGCAAAACAACTCTTAAACGCGCGTGTTTGTATCACCTAGTGCTTCCGGGGGTAATTTGAGAATTCTTTATTCCTGGAAGTATCTATGGGTCGTGTCGGTAAATGTTGGGCCCCGGGGGTTGTTATGATTGAGTTTAATGAGGTCGAGGCTTTAGGTAACTCGAACTTCGTTAGAACATCTCGTAGGGTAAACGAGTCCTTTTGGTGTCGTTAGTAACGATTGTTCGTAATCCGACAGGCTTTTGAGTTGTGGGAGTACTTAAGGGTCCTCTAGACCGTTGTGATTGTGTGCCTTGTGTTAGGTGAGTTCATGTACCCCTTTTTATCCTTTTCACGTTTTGGGCTAGCATACACACCATATTACAATTTTATCCGACTATACTCGTTTAAACTAATTGGATGGTTTTATATGGCCTTACTTGTGTTTGTGGGTTCATGAAAATATGGGTGAATTATATTCCATGCCTTAGAATATTTGAGGCTCATTTATGGTTATATATTTTATAAGGTTATAGACATTACTTATGGTCTAGACTCAAGGATATATGCTTACTCGTATTGAAGTATGTCGAGATGATATTTATGAATGTGTATGCAGGTGTTACATTATGACCATAGGCTTACTTTCATGATGATATATTTGGGATGATATATATATATATATATATATATATATATATATATATATATATATATATATATATATATTCGCGTGTTTATACATACGTTATTTTATGGCCAATAATTGGCGATGTTAATTAGTCGTTATTGATTAAGGATGTTTGCGTATGCCTACTTTGTGTTTGCATGCGGATTGATGGTGATCTTGGCCGGGCCGAACTATACTACTCAGGTTCTTAAATTCTGTGGTGGGCCCTGAAAAGCCCTTAAGGGGGGAGGCTCGTGTGGCATGATCACCATCGATGAGATGATACGTGTTTGGGTTGTACGTGTGCTAGACCCTGATGTTAATACTTGGATGATATCTGTAGGGATATAATTATATGGATGTTTATACATATATAAGTATGACTACTTATTGTTGATGATGGCCTAACTATTGTATCCCATTTTATTTTAAAACTCTTGGAATGATTTATTTAAATGTCAATTATTAAAACTTGAACTCACTCAGCTCAAGCTGACTTTGTGTGTATGTTAGTGTGAGTTTCAGGTTGGGAGAAGGATGCTTACCGCTTGGATGTGCTCGAAACTACTTGGACGGTGGAGGGCATACTCAGTCGGAAGTTTTTAATAATGAACATTTTTCTTTCAAAGTTTTATCAAATACATTGAGAATCGGTTTTGGGCAAAATTCCCGGGTTTTGGGACCTTGATTTAATAATTATGATTTTCCGCTGATTCATACTCTGAATTGGTTATTTTAATGGAATGAACTCTTTTTGACTTTCTGCTGTTTTGTGCTCTGAAACGATTTTAATAAGATGAATTGGTTTGGTTTTAAATTTTTGTGAATTTTGGATATGATTACCAACTGTAGGATTCCCGGGATTCGGGGTCTTACAAGTTGGTATCAGAGCCATGGTTCGAGGAATCTGAGCATCCCCGAATTCTTGGACTCGAACTATAAGGGAAAGGACTAGTTTGCCCACCGCGAGTAGCTGCACGCCAAGAGGTAACTTAAATTGTTTAGTCATTCTTTTGAGTATCAAAAGTTCCATTATATGATTAATTGCTTAAATGTTTGATAGAATGCTAATGTGGTTAGGGTCGGGGGTGCTTAGGATGGGCGGGTGAGGTAAACAATTAACAACACTTGATCAACGTTATTAGCAGTTTACCGTTACCTTCCATGTTCTAAATACTACTTGTACTTGACCGTGTTAAAATTTTGTCTTTGTAGGAATAAGTCATGGTTAATACTCGTACTGCTAAGAGAGGTCGTCCGAGTGTTCATGGCCGTGGTCGTAAGCCACGTGTCGAGACTGAGAAAGAGAACCCGACTCCTCGGCAGGAAGAGACCCCGATTCAGGAGGAGGGGGATAGCCCCGCTTTAGGCCCTGCTATACGCGCGGCCATCGCAGATGAGGTTTATCAGGTTCTTCATAGCGTTATCCCAGAGATTGTTGCTGAGGCTGTTAGGGTTGCAAAAGAGTCAATGGTTGGTAAGAGTGCGGATAAGTAGGGAAAGGGTCAAGAGACTCAGGTTGAAGACGAAGTAGTGGTATCAAGTGATGAGGAGGAAGAAGCTCGTGCATTTAGTGTGTCTACTAGAGGTTGTTCGTATGAGGATTTCAAGAAGTGCGACCCTCCCACTTTCGATGGTACTAAAGATGCGTTGGCCTCTCATCAGTGGGTTAGAGAGATGGAAGCTGTATTAAGGGTCAGTAAGTGCAAAGGGGAGGACATGGTGACTTATGCTACTGCCTCGTTTCGTTCCGAGGCGCTGTGTTGGTGGGATAGTCTAGCCCAGGCTATGGGTGATCGTTCTATTAGGAGGATGACTTGGGAAGAGTTGAAGTAGTTGGTTATCGATCATTTTTGCACTCCACATGAATTAGATAAGATGGAGCAGGAGTTCTTAGTTTTAGAAGCGGGTGATATGTCGCATTGAGAGTATACTACAAAATTCAATCAAATGGCTCATTTATGTCCCGATCTAGTTACACCTGAAAGTAAAAGAATCAAAAAGTACGTAAAGGATCTTCCGGTAGATGTTCGTAGGGGTGTGGTGACCACCGGCATGAGCTCTTTCCATTTAGTGGTTACCCTGGCAGGTACATTATATGAACAGAGAGAGAAAGTGAGCCCAGCTGAATCTGAAAAAGATTTCAACCCGAGCTCTAACTCCAATGGAAAACGTTATGGGGGCAATGATTCTGTGTCGGCTGGGAAGAAAGCGAGGACGGAGTCATCGGATCGTAAGAGTAAGGGGTATAGCGATAGATGCAGGAAGTGCGGGAAACCGCATAAGGGGGAGTGTAGGCTTGGGACTGTCCCGTGTTTTCGTTGTGGGGAGACTGGACACCCCCACTACGAGTGCCCATCGTTGACATGTTACCAGTGTGAGGGGTCTGGTCATTTGGCATCTCGGTATTCTGTAAGACCCCGAACCTCGGGAACCCTACAGTTGGTATTCATACAAAATACTTATAAAAATATTTAAACTTGAAAATAGTTCATTCCATTAAAACAACCAATTCAGAGTATAATTCAGCGGAAAACATAAATAATAAAATAAGTTCCCAAAACCCGGGAATTAAGCCCAAAACCAATTCAAATGTGTTTGATAAAACTTTTTAAAATAAATGTTCAATATTTAAATCTTCCCTCCATGTATGCCCTTCACCGTCCAAGTAGCTTCGTGCACGTTCAAGCGGTAAGGCATCTTCCTCCTAACCTGAAACTCACACTAACTTGCACACAAAGTCAGCTTGAGCTGAGTGAGTTCAAATTTTAAATAAATAACATCAATAATTAATAATCATAATAGTCATTCCAAAGGTTTTAAACTATAAAAGAGATACACCAGTTAGGCCATCATCTTCAATAAATGATCATTCTTTTATATATATATATATATACACACACACATACATATATATAAACATCTTTATAACTGCATCCCTATATATATGTATATATATATATGTATGTATATATATATATAACATCCAAGTAATAACATCAGGGTCGAGCAAACGTACAACCCAAACACGTAACATCTCATCAACGTATGCAAACACAAAGTAGGCATACGTAACATCCGTAGTCGATAACGACCACTAACATTGCCAAATATTGGCCATACAATAATACATATATACATACAATAACATCCCAAGGCCTACCATATACAAGCAAGCCTATATAAAATAGTTTAAATGTTTCGTCAAGCAAAATCGTTTAGGTGTGCATGCTAGCCCAAAATTTAAAAAGAGTTAAAAGGGGCATCATGAACCCACCTGACACAAGACACATATTCACCACGAGCTAGAGAATCCCTAAGTAATCCCAAAACTCAAACACCTGTCGGTTTACATTCATACATTACTAACGACATCGAAAGGACTTGTTTAACCTACTAGACGTTCTAACATGGTTCGAGTTACCTAAAGTCTCGAACTCATCAAACTCAATCATAACAGCCCCCGGGGCCTTACATTCACCAACACGACCTTTAGATACTCCCGGGAATAAAGAATTCCCAATTTACCCCCGGGAGCACTAGGTGACACTAACACGCTCGTTTAAGAGTCGTTTAGGCCATTAACATCCAACTTAACCCCGTGTGGACCCAACATGATAAAATCACAGCCCAAAAGTCCACACGACGCTACACGGGTCAAATGGGTCGGTAACTCGCAAGTACAACGAACAAACCATTCAATAAACGCAATTGTGCGTTGTACCGACCTGTTTAAGTAACCGACAACCAATTCAGCCCCGTGACTTATAAAAAATGATTTTTCAACCGCCCGTACATCAAACCAAGTTCCCTCGAGCTGAATTGGTCGTTAATCACTTCAACCCTCACGTTAAACGCATCAAACTACAATTTTAGTCAACCGAACACTAACAATCTAACTACAATTAGTTGACCAATCTAACGAACACCAAAGAACATGATTTTTAAGTATGTTATACTAGACATACCTAGGAAGATTTTTTTGCAAAAAACCCAACCAAAACAGTCCCGAAACCGCTCAATTGGACAGCCACCCGGTTAACCTAAAACACGACGTTTATCGATCAATACGCGTATTATAAAGATCAAGTAAGGTGTAAAAGACTTGGAATAACAAAACTAACCTTGAATTGAAGTTTTATGGCTTAACTTTGGCTGCACAGAAGAAAATCGCAAGGGGGGGGGTCCTTACGTCCGATCGGCGCTGAATGGGGCTAGGGTTAGGTTTTATTTTATTTTTTTTGATATAAATAAACATGTTACACACTAGCCCTTCTAATTTAAGGTATATGGCAACTTGTGAGGAAAGATTAGATGACTTAACGTACCGGGAAGATGATAGGACCAACGAAATACGCCGGATAACTCCCTAGAAGTATACGTACTTTACATGATTTAAATCCTTAAACCGTAAATTAACGGCCGTTACAAGTCCACCCCTTTACAGTGGGATTCGTCCCCGAATCCCGATGCGACAGGAACAACTGAGGATAGAGAAACTTTCAACATAACCCGATCTCCGGCCTCAAACACAATAGGCCTTCGCCTTTTATCCGCATAGGACTTTTGACGATCCTGAGCGGCCTTCATAAAAGCCTTAATCTTATCGAGCTTCTCAGTCGTAGCCTCAACCACCTCCAAACCACCCAACTGTTTCTGACTAATGGAACCCCAACAAACTAGAGTCCTACACCTCCTACCATACAACATCTCAAACGGTGGCATTCCAATCGTGGCATGATAACTGTTATTATACGAGAACTCAACTAACGGTAAGTGACGATCCCAACTACCACCAAAATCGATAACACAAGCCCGCAACATATCCTCAAGAGTCTGTATGGTCCTCTCGAACTGACCATCCATCTGCAGGTGATAAATGGTACCGATGAGAAGTTTGGTACCCATCTCCTCATGGAACTTCTTCCAAAACCTGGAGGTAAAACGCGTATACCTATCTGAAACAATAGATACCGGCACCCCGTGCCTAGAGACGATCTCACGAATAAACACATCGGCCAGCTGCTTACCGAATTAAAAGTCTCTGGAATCGGCAAGAAATGAGCGCTCTTGGTCAGTCTATCAACGATTACCCAAATGGTGTCATAACAACCCCTAGGAGTACACGGCAATTTAGTCACAAAATCCATCGTAAGATGTTCCCACTTCCACTCAGGTATTTCCAATGGCTGAAGCTTCCCGAACGGCTTCTGGTGCTCGGCCTTAACTTGCATACTCGTCAAACACTTACTCACGTACTGAGCTACCTCAAACTTCATCGTAGGCCACCAATAATTCTTTTTCAGGTATTGGTACATCTTTTTCAGGAATGGAATAGCGCGACTTGTGTGCCTCATCCAAAATTTTACCTATGAATCCCCCATACCTCGGTACCCATAAACGCCCATCCTTATACTTCACCCCATCACCGACATCTTCCAACAATTTTTACTTGACCTCAAATACGCTCTGACATAATCCATTCCACCTGCAAAGCTTCGTTCTGAACGTTGGCTATCTGTTTCAAAATATCGGGTTTAAGAATAAGCTGATAAGATTTTACATGAATGGGTTTCGGTCTCTCCTTCCGGCTCAATGCGTCGTCTACCACGTTAGCTTACCGAGATGGTACATAATCTCCAGATCATAATCCTTAATTAACTCCAACCATCGACGCTGTCGCATATTCAGTTCCTTTTGTTCGAAGAAATACTTTAAGCTCTTATGATCGGTATAGATAACGCAAGGAACGCCGTACAAATAATGCCTCCACAAATTAAGCGCAAACACAACCGCCGCCAGCTCCAAATCGTGAGTAGGATAATTTGCCTCATGAGGCTTCAACTGCCGTGAGGCATAAGCGATGACTCGACCTCGCTGCATCAGAACACACCCAAGCCCCTAGTAATAGGCATCAAAATAAACCACTAAATCATCGGTGCCATCGGGTAAACCTAGAATCGGGGCATGCGTCAACCTATTCTTCAACTCGAGGAAAGCCTCCTCCTGTTTAGAACCCCAAACAAACATAACACTCTTCTTAGTCAACCAGGTCAATGACGAAGCGATTTTCGAAAAATCAGGAATGACGCGGCGGTAATACCCCGCTAAGCCTAGAAAACTGCAAATTTCGGATGGGGACTTAGGAGATTCCCATTCATTTACGGCTTCCACCTTTGCAGGGTCAACCAAAATACCACTCGGGTTAATAACATGACCTAAGAACTGAACCTCGCGTAACCAAAAGGAACACTTAGAAAATTTCGCATACAACTTGTTCTTTCGCAGAGCTTTCAAAACTTCCGAGAGATGACCGGCGTGATCGGATTCTCTTTTGGAATACACAAGAATGTCGTCGATCAACACAATAACCGAACGATCAAGCATCGGTCTACACACCCGGTTCATAAGATCCATGAACGCAGCCGGTGCGTTGGTCAAACCGAAAGACATCACGAGGAATTCATAATACCCATAACGAGTGCGGAAGGCAGTCTTAGGAATATCTTCCTCCCGAATATTCAACTGATGATACCCTGACCTAAGGTTGATCTTCGAGAACCAGCTAGCTCCTTGGATCTGATGAAATAAGTCATCGATCCTTGGGAGAGGGTACCGTTTTTTACAGTGAGTTTATTCAATTCACGGTAGTCAATGCACATCCGCATGCTACTGTCCTTCTTCTTAACGAACAAGACCGGGGCACCCCAAGGTGAGATGCTTGCTCGAATGAAGCCCTTGTCGAGCAAGTCTTCCAACTAAGCCATAAGTTCTTTCATTTCATTCGGTGCTAGACGGTAAGGGGCTCGAGCAGCGGGTTTTGCGCCCGGCACAAGGTCTATCTGGAACTCGACCTCGCAGTCCAGCGGCACATCTGACAAATCATCTGGAAATACATCCGGAAAATCCCGAACAATAGGAACATCACCGACGGTAGCCACCTCGGTTTTCATATTTATATCATACGCCAGATACACCCGGCAACCCCGCTGCATCAAGCTTCCCGCCTTAAGCATAGATATGATATGTGGCGTCTCACCATTCCGGTTACCGAAGACCGTAATTTGGGTCCCATCCGGGGCACTCAGACGAACAAGTTTCTGACTACAAATGATCTGAGCATTAACACTCGCGAGCCAATCCATCCCAAGCACTACATCGAAACAGCCAAGCGGCATCAAGTACAACCGCACCGGAAATCTATACCCGGACAACTCGATGGAACAACCCTGAATAGCCCTAGACACGGTAACGGATTTTCCTACGGTGACTTCAACCTCAAACACATCGACTACGCGCTCGGGTGATTTATTCAACGAGGAACGGAAAGTGGTAGATACAAAACTCCTACTGGCACCTGAATCAAATAAGACCTATGCCTGTAATTCATCAAGTATAAAGGTACCTGGGATAATATTATACTACTGCTTAGCTACAAGATCATCACATATGATTCCAAAGGAATGAGAAATTATAACGGTGGAATAAAAGATAAATAAGGAAAAAGTACCTGAAACAACATCCGCGTCATCCTTCGCCTCTCTCTTGGAGATGTTGAAGGCTCTCGCCCTGGCCTTCGGTTTCTCTTCCACCTTCCCCCTCGAGGAAGTCCCTTGACCGGACCTCCCCCCCCCCCCCACCTTACTGGTAGGACAGTTTGATGCCAGACCGGCACCCTTACAGCGGAAACAAGTCAACGTAGGACACTCGAAATGGGGTGTCCAACCTTATCACACCTAAAACAGGAGCCAGACCTACTCTTACATTCCCCCTTGTGCGGTTTCCCGCACTTTTTGCAATCACCCAACGCCGAATCCCTTTTAAAATCCGAATTCTCAGTCTTTACCCTCTTCTCATCCGAATTAAAGTTGTTTCCCCTGGTCGTTTATCGTATGAATTTGAGTTCCAAGTCTTTCTAGTCTCGGTCGGCGGCAACTTCTCCTTCTGATCATACAATGTACCTGCTAGGGTAACCACCGACTGAAAAGAGTTCATGTCAGTGGTCACCACACCCCTACGAATATCCACCGAAAGGCCCTTCACATACTTCTTAATCCTCTTTGTCTCAGGAGTAACCAGATTGGGACATAAGCGAGCCATCTTATTAAACTTTGTGGTATATTCCCGATGCGTCATACTGCCCGCCTCCAAGGTCAAGAATTCCTATTCAATCTTATCCAATTCATGCGGAGGACAAAACTGATCAAGAACCAACTTCTTCAACTCATCCCACGTCATCCTCTTAATCGAACGATCACCCATAGCCTGCGCCAAGTTATCCCACCAACACAGCGCCTCGGAAAGAAAAGAGGAAGTAGCATAAGTCACCATGTCATCCCCCTTACATTTACTAACCCTCAAAACGACCTCCATCTCCCTCACCCACTGATGTGCTGCTAATGCATCTTTAGTACTATCGAAAGAAGGAAGGTCACATTTCTTAAACTCACCGTACGAACAACCCCGGGTAGACACACTAATAGTCCGCACCTCATCTTCATCCCCACTCGGCACATACACCTCCTCTTCCTCTTCGATCTACACCTCCTTACTCTTCCTTCCCTTATCCGAACTCTTACCAACCAATGACTCCTCTATGGCCCTAACAGCCTCAGCAATGATCTCGGGAATGGCGCTATGAAGCACCTGGTAAACCTCATCCGCGATTGCCGCGCACATAGCAGGATCTAAGGCGGGGTTACCCCCTCCTCATGAATCGAGGCTTCCTGCTGGGAAGTAGGAATCTCATTCTCGGTTTTGGCACGTGGCTTACGACCACGACCACATACACTAGGACGGCCTCTCTTAGCTGCTTGAGTATTTCCAAATCTCGTTTTCGTTTATTCGTGTTTTCATTCACATTATATGATAACAATTATTTTGAAAATTGATCATCTATTTCTAGCTTATAGATATTTTCTTCTAGAGAACCACAACCAATGACATGAGAGTTTAAAGTAATAGAGAGTTTAAAGTAATAGTGACTTTGCCATTTCCAGTCAAAACATTATAACCATCATAATCCAACTTTGGTACCGATACTAAATTTCGAGTTATTCTCAGTACATACAAAATATCAAAAAGTTTAATACAATGACCAGTTTTCATTATTAATTGCATGGTACCAAAAGCTTCAAAATTCAATTCGTCACCATCTCCTACTCTAATTGTCCTTTGGTTTCTTTCCAGCCTCCAGATTGTAAGGAATCCCTGTATGGAGTTAGTAACATGAATAGGGCTGGCATATGGTGTATACCCGTACACGATAAGACACGAACACAAAATGGGTATACCTGTACACGACACGAAAACTTTTCATGTACCTATATCCTAAACACGAACACGAACCTGTTAATACCTGTAATACACGATAAGAAATGTTTGGTAACACATATTTGACAACCTGTTTAGGGAATAATAGGTAGGTAAAGATTAATAACTTACCAAGTAAGAGGAAGCACCGGCGGGAGGGGGGGCTCTGACAGCGGAGAGGAGAAAGTCCGGTGAGGAAGTGGTGGTAGCGGAGGAATCACCGGCGGACGGAGAGGAGCGGCGGAGGCGAGGGAATCAGCGGAGAGGGGTGGCGGGTGGAGAGGGGTTTGTCCAGAGAAGTGGTGGCGGTGATGGAGTGAATGTGGATATCTGAAATCTGAATGTGGAAAGTGGAAACATGAGTTAGGGTTTGGGGATAATAATAGTTTATAATTATAATATTGTATATATATTTAATTATAAAAATTTAACCAGGTACTTACAGGTAAACAGGTATTTTACCTGTTTAGACACGAAAATTAACAGGTAAATTCATGTCTACCTTTTTAGTACACGAAACCTGTTAAGGCCTTACCGTTACCTGTTAAGGTCGTGCAGGTATGTGTCGTGTATTCGTGTCTCGTGTATAAATTGCCAGCCCTAAACATGAACCATAGAACCAGAGTCAACCCACCATGTGTTAATTGGAACATTAATATTAAAGGAATCAAATATCATAAATAGATGATTACCCTTCTTAACTATCCACTCCTTGAATTTAGGGCAATCTCGCTGCTTGTGCCTCGTGTTATGGCAGAATTTGCAGCTAAGTTTTCCAGATGTGGCCTTTGAGCTAGGGGCTGCAATTGTACTAGCTTTATGGACTTTCAAGCTTTCCCTTTTGTAGTTTTCCTTCCGCTTTAATGGCTTGGTAGTGGTGACATGAACAGTATCTGGTTTTTCTAACTTCAAACGTTCTTCCTCCTGCACGCACATTGCTGTCAACTCACTCATTGACTATTTGTCTTTCTGAGTGTTATAGTTAATTTTAAAAGCATCAAAGCGTGCTGGAAGAGAGGTCATAATGAAGTGTACTAGAAAACCGTCACTGATTTCCATGTCTAGGCTCTTAAGTTTATTAGCCATGTCATTCATCATCATTATGTGCTCACGCACACCACTTACCCCATTATACTTTAAATTAAGCATCTTCATAATCAAAGTGCTCACATGCGCTTTTGAAGATCCTTTGAACTGTTCCTCCACTCAGTTAAGATAATCTTTAGCATTTTCTGAATAAGGTATTGCTCCCCTGATAGCAACTGAGATGGAATTCTTGATTACCATCAGACACATTCGGTTAGATCTTTCCCACCTTTCATACTCTTGTTTATCTACTGTTGTGCTTTCATCAGTAAGAGTAGCATGAGCATCATGCCTCAGTGCATAATCAAGATCCAACATGCCAAGAATAAGTCTAACAGAGCCCCTCCATGAGGCAAAATTTTCCCCAGTCAGAACTTCAACTTCAAAATTTGGAGTAATAGTGGATGCTAGATTAATACATGTAGAAGTGGCAGAGTTGAAGTGAGCTAAATAATGGGGAAAAATAAAACAGACATTATTAATACGTTGAAGATAAAACCCATTATAACACCAAAATAATAGGTTAAAAC
Source organism: Bidens hawaiensis (assembly GCF_021521415.1). Classification (NCBI taxonomy): domain Eukaryota; kingdom Viridiplantae; phylum Streptophyta; class Magnoliopsida; order Asterales; family Asteraceae; genus Bidens; species Bidens hawaiensis. The sequence continues at coordinate 261,853 of NW_027494293.1, forward strand.
TAAAATTCTATTTAAACATTGGCTTCGCGTTGGCTATGACCAATATCCAAATGTTATGAATGAAAACAATATTCTAATTGAACGTTGGCTTCGCGTTGGCTTTAACCAACATTCAAGTATTGTGAACATAAATAAAAACAAAGAATTCGACACATAAATACACACATCACCGTTCTGCAGAAGTGTATATTCATGCTTGTTACGCCTATATATCATCAAACAGCTTGCCGTTGGGTTCATTGTTTGACAATACACATTAATGAGATTTATGCTCAACTGACTTGAATAACTTCTCGTTGGTTTCGTCATTCAAATCATCAAAGCTAAAACTTTTTTTTATTAACTTATGTCATTAGTGAAGCAACAAGACTAATAACTTTAAACTAATTTATCATACAATGCTCAATTATAATCCATGGGAATAACCAAGCAATTTTAACATGAATGAAATACCACAATAAAATGAACAATGTACACTATAGAATAAAATATTATACATGCTCATTTGAATTAATTAAATTTTCTTGAGCCCATAAAATAAATAGTGTATGTGTTAAAAGATTGGTTTATGTGACATGTCAATAAAGGATTAAATCATGCACATATTAAATGAAATCTAAAACAGAATTAATCAAGTAAATGATTTATGTTTTGGTAATTTACTAATAGTGAGTATGAGAGATTCCACATAGATCAGTCTTTTATCAAAAGTTAAATCAATTGCATTACATGTTGTATAAATTATTTCTTCAAAAGAAGACAACATTTAACTTATTAATAATTTCTCATGCCATTTAAAACAAACATCAATGGCATTTAAACAGAAGCATGTTATATATATATATATATATATATATATATAGGCTAAGTATAAAATAAAAACTTACTTGAGTTATGAAAACTCTAGAAACTTATTCTCAAACACATGTTTTTAATTAATGTTTAAATCTCGTGGTCCACAATTAAAGTGAATATAAAATGTAAATATAAATATAACTTTTTCTCTATCCAGAAAACATATATAAAAATTAGTAAAAAAATGTTAAAAAATAGCAAAACATTTTTTTTTATGTTTCAATGTTTTATATTAAATGTTACAACATATATTACATGTAACAAAAAAAAAAAAAAGAAAAACGATATGTATTCCAAACGCTTCATAGGGTTTTCGCGGGTTTTCACAACTCAAATGAGTTTTTATTTTAACCTATATATATATATATATATATATATATATATATATATATATATATATTCCAAACGCTTCAATTCAAAATAAGTGGATTTTTATATTGTGACACACATATATATATATATATATATATATATATATATATATATATATATATTCCAAACGCTTCAATTCAAAATAAGTGGATTTTTATATTGTGACACATGGGTTTATTTACATTATGTATAAGTGGATTTAATGTGAGGCACACGAAACGCATAAAATACAGAAAACTGGAAATATCATGCTAATGTAATGTGGGCCGCACCATTTAATATATAACATGTATATTGCAGAACAAATTGTAAATAAGAGAAAAGGATAAGCCTGTCTTTCACTTGTGACTGCAATAATTAAGAAAACCCGTAGCCAAACAATTTTTTTTTTATATGTAGAATCGATTTCCAGAAAGTTGCTTGTGGTTTCAATTAAGATTTGTGAAGGAAAATTAAATATTGATTTTAATTATCTAATTTTATAAAATGCAAAACATACGCAAAACTATCACGAGTTCAAAACCGACTTATCGAAACAAACTTAATTTTTATGATTGAATCGATATAATCAACATACGCTCTGATACCACATGTTGATTATATTGTTAGAACATGGGCAATATTATCAACCACTAACATGTAAACTCAATCATAAACATTAGATAAACAAATTATTAACCATACTTACTTGTAGGAATGGTTATCTTTGAAGATGATGAAGCAATTATACTAATCTTTCTTACTTCCCTTTAGATGCCTTAGTTTTGATGGAGACGGTGTGCATATGAGATATCATATGGTGTTCTATTGTATCTCTATTTATACACATACAAAACATCAAAGGGTAAGAGTCCTTTCATATTATGTAATTACATCCATTATGTAATACCAAAATCAAATTAATGGGGACTTTTCATGATCATTTGGCTAAATTCAATGAATGATCTAGAAGACCATATTTAATGTAGGTGATTTTCCAACAAATCGTAGATCGACGAAAACATTGATGGATATAAAAAGGGGTAAAAATATATCAACCACATCAAATATGTAGTCTTTAAGTATTAGTCAATCTTCTCTAACGACACAACAATCAAATCAACAACCCGAAGTAACCACCGTTGACAAATTTTCGGGAATGTCTAAAGGTAGTTAAACAAGTATTACTTACTTTCTTCCTTACCTTATATAGTTAATTCATTACATTATTTTATTAACCTTTTAAAATTATTATTAGATTACAAGGAACATGGTGATCAAGATGTTGTATGTGTAACATGTCATGCAAAACTTTGGAAAGATGAATCGAAAAGGGGACAAAACAAAAAAGCGAAATGAAGTTACCCGCTATGTTGCGGTTATTGGAAGGTAGAATTACCAGAATATAGCCCATCCAACCCTTCATATGAAAACCTTTTTCGAGGCGTTGACGCAACAAGCAAATTCTTCTTGAAAAACATTTGACGTTGCAACTCGATGTTTTCTTTTACTTCAATGCAAGGTAAAATTGATACAGCCATTAATCGAGGAAAAGGTTCATTTGTATTCAGGTTGAGTGGTCAAAATTATCATTCCATTGGAAGCCTTCAACCTGAACCCGGATGCAAACCAAAATTCTCACAGTTGTACATATATGACACCGACAACGAGCTTACTAACCGACAAAAAATATTTGGGAATGTACTCACATTTAAAAGTACACAACAGAATATCTTTCTTTTAGTATCACATCACTTTGATACGCATGTGATATTACATCCATTTTGTTATGGACTCATATTTTTTATTTCATGTTATTTTTCAGTGACTCTAAGAATATGTCAACTGATGCTGCAAATGTGACGAATCTTCAGATTATTCAGCGTTTGAAAGAAATGTTAGATTCACAAAATGTTTTAGTTAAGACGTACAGAATGGCCAGAGATTCATTTCAAGAAAACCCTCATATTGATTTGAAATTACGTCTTATCGTAAATTGACAAAAAGATGGAAGAACTTACAACCTACCAACAACATCTGAAGTTGCAGCATTAATTGTGGGACACATTTCTGACTCCCTTAAGCCTCGTGATGTTCTTGTAACTACTATGGGTGGGAAAATTATACCTATAAGTGAACTACATCACTCATGTGTCCCTCTTCAATATCCAATTATATTTATCTATGGTGAAGATGGCTACCGAGTTGACTTATATCATAGTGGTGTTAGCGAGGGTGATGGCAGCAAACGTCCTTCTACTACAATGAGGGAATGGTTCGCCTTTAAGATTCAAGATAGGATCAATCAATTCTCAATTCTTTTAAACTCAAGGAGGTTGTTACAACAGTTTTTAGTTGACGCGTATACGATGATTGAAAGCGAAAGGCTTTTTTATATATGTAGTAAACAAACAAAACTAAGATCATCAACATATGAGAACCTCATGAATCTAAGAGATCAGAAAACATCCAGTGTTTCAAAAGTGGGACGTACCATGATATTACCTTCATCGTTTACAGGAGGTACTCGGTATATGACTCAAAACTACCTGGATGCTATGACACTTTGCAAATGGTTTGGATACCCAGATTTTTTTTGTAACAATAACATGCAATCCAAAGTGGACCGAAGTGACAAGATTTCTCAAAGAGACCACTCTAAAATCAGAAGATAGGCCTAACATCTTGTGCAGATTGTTTAAAATCAAGCTTGATGCACTGTTAAAAGACTTGAAAGATAAAAAGGTCCTCGGCAAAGTACAAGCAGGTATGAATACTTTACATATGTGTCTTTCATCGTATTTATAATATATGATTATTAAGGTTTTGATAAAAACATATAGCTTAAACCTATTAATGCTTTTACTTATAAATAAAAATTTTTATGCAGTTGTTTAAACAATCAAATTTCAAAAGCGTGGTTTGCCCCATGCTCATATGTGCTTATTTATCCATGCCGATCATAGGCTTCCCGATGTAGAACACGTTGATCCTTTTATTTATGCGGAGATACCTGATAAGAATGAAGACCCTGAATTATATAGTCTTGTAAGTGAATTGATGATTCACGGTCCATGTGGTGCCCACAATCCTACCGGCTCGTGCATGTTTAACAACAAATGTTCATAAAATTTTCCAAAGAGCTTTCATGACTCCACATCTGTTGATTCACAAGGTTATCCCCTGTATAGAAGACGCGATTCGGGTCAGTATGTTCAAAACGGAGACATTCAGTTAGATAATAGAAGTGTGGTCCCCTACGACAAGTACATATTAAAACAGTATCAGGCACACATTAACATTGAATGGTGCAATCAGGCGTCATCTATAAAGTATTTGTTTAAATACATCAACAAACGACTGGATCGAGCTACTGTTTTTTTTTTTTTCAATAACGACACACAAGCAGGCGTCGAGCAGCGAGAAGTCGACGAGATAAAACAATTTTATGAATGTCGGTATTTATCTGCTTCTGAGGCCGCATGGCGTATTTTTGGATATGATGTTCATTACAGAATGCCTTCTGTTACCCGACTGCTTTTCCATCTTCCAGGACAAGAACATATAGTTTATGGTGCGGACGATGATCTTGATAATGTCTTGGACAAAGCTGAAAGTGTCTCCTCTTCCATGTTTAATGGTTGGATGGAGTGCAACAAAAATCATGCTAAAGCGCGTAAATTGACTTATGTTGAATTCCCTACTAAATTTGTTTGGCATCAAATACCTCGTCGTTGGAACCAAGGAAGTCGGTATTTTCCATAGGTAGAATTCATGCCGTGTCTCCTGCTGCTGGAGAAGCGTACTTCTTACGAATTCTTTTGAACAGAGTTAAAGGTCCAAATCCTTTGAAGAATTTCGCACTGTTAACGGTCTTGTTCAACCTTCGTTAGAGATGCTTGCTACGCTCTTGGATTATTAGAAGACGATTAGGAATACATTGAGGCAATTAAAGAGGCAAGCCATTCATCGTGGGTCACACACTGCTTATGTTGTTCGCTACAATGTTGTCAACTGATAGCCTTTCTAGACCAAATCATGTCTGATAAGTACTTGGAAATGGCTTTCTGATGACAATCTTTACAACCAACGGCTTCTTTTAAAGTCGCCAGGTATCAATATATTTCAAGTGAGTGTTACAATCTATATATTTATATATATAGTCATTAATATTACCCAATTTTTTGTTTCAAGTTTCACAGAGTTATCGCTAACTGAAGATCAAATCAAGCAGCTCACTCTATTTGAGATTGAAAAAATCTTGCTGTGTAACAACTCAAGCTTAAGAAAATATACGACCATGCCTTTCTCTAATGACGAGTACATATCTATTCACTAAAAAAATTCGCCTAAGGGAACCTTTATTTCACAAAAAAAAGCTGCATTAGGTGAAGTTGCATTAGACCTAATGCAACCTTTTAATCATGTAACGTAACTGTTTCTTTGAAATGCAAACTTTTTAAAATGTTGCTTTTGAAAAACAGTTGCATTATCTAACATAAATGTTATATTAGGTCTAATGCAACTTCATCTAATACAGCTTTTTTTGTAAAATAAAGGTTGCTTTAAGCTACTTTTTAGTAGTTGCATATGATAGTTTGATTCACAAAGAGTTGTCATACGATCAAAACTTGCTAAAAGTAGAGTTCCAAACTCTATTTGATTCAATCACTCATGAGCAGAAAAATATTTTTGATCGTATAATGATGGTTGTTCAGCAGAATAAAGGGGGTGTGTTCTTCGTATATGGTTATGGTGGAATAGGGAAAACGTACTTATGGAAGACCTTGTCAACTACCATAAGATCAAAAGGCGAAATCGTCCTAGCTGTTGCTTCAAGTGGAATTGCTTTGTAATAACCAGAGGTCGCACAGCACATTCCAGGTTTCATATTCCTATAAATCTGAACGAGGATTCTACTTGCTACATGGATCCAGGCACGGACGAGGCACAATTATTAGAAAAAACCAGATTAATAATCTGGGACGAAGCTCCAATGGCTCACAAATATGGCTTCCAGGCTCTTGACAGGTCTTTAAAAGATGTCTTATCTTCTAATTTGCTATTTGGCGGAAAAGTTGTTGTATTTGGTGGAGACTTTCGACAAATTCTACATGTAGTTCAAAAAGGCACTAGACAAGACGTAGTAAACGCCTCTCTATGTTCTTCTTACATTTGGAGTGAATGCAGTGTCTTGAGATTAACAAAAACCTAAGGTTAACTATGGGCTGGCCATCATCTGATATTGAAGAAACCAAATTATTTGTAAAATGGCTTTTAGATATAGGTGAAGGTAATGTTGGAGATCCAAATGATGGTGTTGCAACGATAGATATACCTGACGATCTACTTATAAAAGATTATGTTGATCCTCTATCTAAACTTTTTGACTTTGTATATCCTGAAATTCTACATAATTACAAGAACCAACATTACTTTTAGGATAGAGCCATACTTGCACCAACAAATGAAATTGTTGATGAGATTAATGACAGTTTGCTCAAGTTTTTTCCAGGTGATGAAGTCGAGTATTTAAGTTCAGATACCATATGTAGTTCAGAATATATCAATGACATGGTTGATGCAGCTTTATACTTGCCTGAACTGCTTAATGGTCTAAGAATAATCGGACTACCAAACCACAAGCTTGTGCTAAAAGTTGGTGTTCCTGTTACGCTTCTTAGAAATCTTAACCAGAAAGAAGGCTTATGTAACGGTATTCGACTACAAATTATATCTTTGGGTACTCGTGTAGTTGAAGCAAAAATTATTTCTGGAACTAACATTGGACATACAGTTTTGATCCATAGATCACCACTGACTCCAACAGACAACAAAATAGCATATAAATTTCAAAGATGACAGTTTCCCCTTGCAGTATGTTTTGCGATGACCATAAAAAAAGCCAAGGTCAATCATTAGCATAATGTTGGTTTGTACTTAAAAGAACCCGTGCTCTCTACAAGCAGATTTGGGCTCAAGATTCTGATTCTTGATAAACAAGGTAATCTGACCAATACAACCACAAATATAATGTACAAGAAAATTTTTTCTTATTTGTAAACTCATAGCATAATGTTTTTCTTTCTAATTCCTGTAATTTTAATGAAAGTTGTAATTGTATTAACAATATATGATAATTGTGTTATTGATTGTATTTTGTTTAACGTTTAAATATTGTAATTTTCATTAATTCCTCGTGTAATACACTAGTCTCAAACTAGTTTATAAATAAAATTCAGGGGCTAAAAAATGAGTTTTGAAACTTATGTGATTAAAGTATAAAGAACTAAAGTTGTATAATTAACCAAACTTTTTAAGCTGGTTGATAATAATCATGCCTGATAATATATTCTTGTTACCGCTCTTACTTTTTAACTATTTTTCTCTTCTCATTGGACATCTGCTAAGAAGAACTTAACTCTTTTAAGTTTTATCCGAATTTCAAACAAATGTTTTAGGCTTTTGATTTGAAAAAGTATACAATTTGATTGATGTAAAACTTATCACGAAAGTATACTTCAAACGACCATCGCTTGATTAGTTAGAAGTTACTCGTCAACAATTTTCCAAAGCCCGGCTTGACTCGCTTGTTTTTCATTAAACATTTATTTATATTCAGTTTAGGTCGAATTGGAAAAATTATACATTGAGAAGTAATTAAAATATATATATATATATATATATATATATATATATATATATATATAAACTAATAACAGTTGAATGATTTTAGAGAAGAAAATGTTTACGTAACTCAAATAAAAAACTTACAATACTTGGTTAGTATTGGATACAAATTAATAGGGAGTGACGAGTGTATAAATTACTATGTTGTAGAATCAAGAGTAAATTAAACAAGTGTATGAGAGCAATAGAAAATTAAAAATAAAAAATAAAAATCTGCTGACGAAGGCAACAATATACAAAATTTAATATTTATTAAACATATTTTAGATTTAAAAAATAGAACAATATTTGGGAGCAGCCAGATGGCGGGTAGGCAACGTGGATAGTTGACACTTGACATGATCTTTCTCTTGAAATATCAAAGAATCCAAGAAGAAAATGCAGATCATCTGTTCTCTTCAATTTATCGTTAACAATGGTGACACGTCCATGATTGCATAAGCATACAGCAATTTTCGTGTATTCACCAGCTATTTGCTCGCATTCTCCATCCTCAATAGCTAAGAACAAGGTGAATTATTTACAACTTGCATGCATTTGTTTTATTTTGTGAAGTTCTCATCTGTTTATTAGTTGATTATCACACAATAAAAAATATTTGGGTTAACCTATATATTATAAATTAAAATTCTATAAGTTTGGTTCGGTTTTCAGATTTAGTTATACACAAAAGTTCAATTTTTATGAAGCATAGAACCAAACGATTATTTTAGTTTGGTTTTTTCGTGTTCATGCGCACCCCTCCCCTGGTTGTTGTCGGTTTATCCAAAATCGATTGATTTTGACATTTTTTTGGTAAGCCGGCAAACGTGTTACAATTTCAGTTTGTCGGGTGTGTTGTATTTATGAAAGAAAGCTAGGTTTATCAATTAACACCTAGCTAATTAATGTGAAATAAATCCAATTTCAAGTTTAGGTTAATCATAATTGATGATAATATTAATTAATTTCTTCTTGAATCTAACCGGCTATAAATCAACTTCAGTTAATTGAATGAACATTGGTGTAGACTAAACATGATGGCTAGTACGGCTGCTATTGCATCAATACTTCCAGTTTCTTCTCCAAATCCTCATTTTGGGGCCAAGACATCTGATAAACATGGAAACGAATCTGGTAGTTTAAATATGCGTGGGATCAACAAAAAATCTATGGATTCTAGTGGTGTTCAAGTTAAAGCAAGTTCACAGGAGGTTAATGCGAGTAAAGCACATGACGCCATGAATGGGCTCAAAACAAATGATAATGCTTCATCACATGACTCGAGAACCTTTATCAACCAATTGCCAGACTGGAGCATGCTTCTTGCTGCGATCACGACAATATTTTTAGCTGCAGAGAAGCAATGGATGACGCTGGACTGGAAGCCTAAACGACTTGATCGGCTTGCTGACTTGGATCCATGGGATTTAGGGAGAATGGTTCAAAATAGCCTTGTGTTCCGCCAAAATTTCATTATTAGATCATATGAAGTAGGTGCTGATCGAACGACATCAATTGAAACGCTAATGAATCATATGCAGGTTTATTATGTTCTTTATAATGTCCTGACAAAAATAAATTGTTTGGTTTTATGTTTTCTTAGAAACCAACTTTCGATTCAATCGGTTTTGCATGAAATTGAAACTGAAAAACCAGAAACAAATTATTGATTTTCGTTTGCATTTTTGAATTTAAAGTACTTAATAATAATTTAACAAATAGTGCTCCCTAAATATATTAGCTTAAGTTATAACTATCATTTTATGTTTTAACCAACAGAAAGGTTTATGGCCAAAGTTTTAGCACCAATTTCATTACTTTGGGCAAAAATAATAAAAGAAGGATTTTTGGCCCAGAATTTCAAGCCAGATGGTAAATCCGGAAATACCAAACCGAATCAAACCTAAACAGGCAACCAACATTGAAAGAAAAACCAAAACTGAATGGTTTTTAAACTCTCCTAATTGAATTTTCAGTTATTGGTTTGGTTTAAGCCCAACACCCAAACCGTCCCATACACACCCCTACTCTCTATCACCTTGGATAGAGAAAAGCATTGGCCCCATCCCGCCCTCTCTAAACCCTACCAATAACTCTGTTATGAGTGGGATTATACGGGGTATGATCGTTTGTTTGTTATATATATAGTATTTTCATAGTCGTTTATCGGAAGCTTAAATAGTTGATGAATTCCCAGGAAACTTCCCTTAATCATGTAAAGTATATTGGACTCATGGGTGATGGATTTGGTTCAACACCGGAGATGCTTAAGAAGAATTTATTTTGGGCGGTGACAAAGATGCGTGTGGTAGTTGACCGTTATCCAACATGGTAAGATTCAATTTTGCTTAATATCACAGGTTTGATATTTTGATAATCAATCAAACAAACACACCCAGTAATTTCTGTTCCATAGGTAGGTTATGGGGAAAAATGGTTGGGGTAGAGGCTTGAACCCATGACCTTTAAGGTATTAGTATGCAATGGAAACAGCGAGTCAAGGACCCAAATATTTTAAACTTTTGACTTCTCATGGGTTACCTATCTTGGTTTATACATTTGATATTCTGAAATTTATTGTAGGGGTGATGTTGTTCAAGTGGATACTTGGGTAGGCCAAAATGGGAAAAACAGTATGCGGCGTGACTGGTTGCTTCGTGATTGCAAAACAGGCGATATTATAACTAGAGCTTCAAGGTCATATACCTTATATATCACTTTTTAGTAAATGTTATGTAATTTTTTAGTTTGCTAATTGTACCGACTATTTATTTTTTAATTATCGTTTGCAGTAATTGGGTTATGATGAATAAAGAGACAAGGAAGTTATCAAAAATTCCAAATGAAGTTCGAAGTGAAATTGAGCGATATTTTGTAGACGCTCCTCCGGTTGTGGATGATGATTGCATAAATTCACCTAAACTCGAAGAGACCACTGCTGACTATGTTCGCAAGGGTTTGACTGTGAGTCAACCTTAATCTTTCTGATGATTTTATCATTAATTGTTTAATTCAAATTTGATTTTTTCGATTGTTTTTCATGTAGCCAAGGTGGACCGACTTGGTTATCAACCAACATGTTAACAATGTGAAGTATATTGGTTGGATTCTTGAGGTAAGCATTTTCTCTCTTTAAACACAAAATATAAAAACAAAAAAACAAACATACCGATTATGATCTCGCTCGTGTAGCACAGGTATTGGTAGGGTCTGGAGTGGGTTTGAATTGGGGGGGGGGGGGGGGGGGGGGGGCTTACTTATATATGATCATCATCATCGTACTCAGTATATCCCACCAATAGCAATGCTATGGTAGGGTCTGAGGAGGGTAAGATGTAGACAACCTTACCTCTACCCCATAGGGATAGAGAGGCTGCTTCTGATGAGACCCCCGGCTCGATAGTAGTTTTGCATCAAGCCTTGGACATAAGGCACATAGAACTCAATCATCGGGACACCGGCTGATTGGTGCATGTGCCCTTGTCTTTGGGCTATCAACGCCACCACATGATGCCTGAATAACCTTCCCCCACTTTTAACGTTATTTTCACGAGATTAGTAAAATAACGTCAGAATTAGTGCAATTTTACTTTTGCCCACCCGAGAGTTCACACATATATACATTATATGCGTGCACCGCCAGCAGGGCAGCTTACTTATATATGAGGGCTCTAATTAACCGCACACAAATACAATGCAATTATCATGTTTTAAAGTCCATCTAATTATAATGCGCATGGTTATTATCACAGACTGCGCCCCAAGTTATGGAGAAGTATGAACTTGCGAGCATTACACTCGAGTATCGCAAAGAATGTAGGAAGGATAGTGTGGTGAAATCACTCATGTCAGTGCTGGGCTGCAGTGGTGGCGACGATGAGTTTGACGATTTCAAAATAGCTGATTCCAACCATGTTGAATGCCAGCATGTTCTCTTAGTTGAGGGTGGAAGTGATGATGCTCCAGGTGATGAGATTGTGAAAGGGAGGACCGAGTGGCGGTTGAAATATGAGAATTAAATTATGAAATAGTATATGATGAGAGTGTGTATAAAGAAAGAATCAGTCATCATATTTATGCACCTAGAAATAACTTGTTATGACTTGGCTTACTAATATATGTATGATAGTCAAAACTTGAAAAATAAATTGCAAGTTCACTGATAGTAGTCGATTTGAAATACCACGGTGGTCTATACTCGCTTCTTCCACTGGTCGTGGCTTCAAACGGGGTCATTGGTTTCTCTGTTGGGAATTTCGTTTTAAGAGCGTTACTTGGCGTGCAAGGTTACGTAACAAGATTTAAGGATTGGATAATTATAAGCAATTAAATGTGATTAGATTTATTTGTCAGTATAATTATTATGTCCTATTATTTAGTAATCCTAGTTGTAGTCTTAACATGATATGTTAGATTATATATATCCGTGCTTTGGGATTTAGAGATTGTAATTGGGTAATTTAGTTTTGTGAAGTTTATTAATAATAATATTCGTGTTCCAAATTAACGTTCATGTTTAATAGCTGGTACCAATTCCATTAATTGGTATAAGAGCCTGTGTTTTGCAATCGGCGGTGCCTGGGAAACCGGAGTAACATGTGACGTGAATGATCTCCGACCGACAATTTTATTGTCGTTCAATCCCTGTAACCAGTGCTCAATCGATTCGGCAGTAGTAGCATCCAAACCTGTGATGTGAGGGGGAAGCAACGACAATCGATTAACACGTCAGGCCAATTCATAATCCAATTCTGGTCGGCAAATCTGAATATCAATATTAACGGTGTTCGGCGATTTAATTTCAAGTGCTCAGTTGATTTTGTTGTGTTGAGGTACTTTGTAAAGCGGTACGGTTATCGAGGGTGTGCCATAACTTTTTCACATGATTGTGTATTGGTTTGCTTTTACCAATTTTCTTTCTGGTTTTAGTGTTTAAAACAATTGACAGAATTATATGTCAAATTGTTTAAGTTAGTGTAAGGGTTTGGTGGTAAAAGAATTGAATAAATATGTATTCACTTCTATATTTATTAATGTGGTTTATTTGTGAATAATAATTCGAATCACGTGTTGGAACCATTAAATCGAGGTCACAGAATTTTTCAAACAATTATAGCTGGAGAAAAAGAACGGGTGACGCGAACCAAATGGGAAAAGAGACGACCTCTAGATCATTTCAATGTCTGTTTTTGATGAAAACAAACTACATGATTTGGAATATTTGTATGGAGGTTCTTTTGGGATTTATGGAGTTTGGGATGTAATTGACCCGGGCTCTGATGACGCAAAGAAAAATAACATCGTGAAGGTACTTCTGTTTCAGTCGATACCTGAGGAATAGATTTTACAAATCGGTATTTTTAAATTTGGCAAAAGAGATGTGGGATGCCATAAAGTCAAGAAATATACACACAGAACATGTGAAGGATGCTAGACTTCATACGCTAATATGGGAATTTGATAGTTTGATGATGAAAGAAACCGAAACCATTGACGAGTATTCCTCGAGAATGACCGCGATCTCTTTTAAATCAACCACACTTGGACAACCATATGAAGAAAAGAAGCTAGTTTAGAAATTCTTCACAAGCCTACCGAGCCGGTTTATCCAGCTTGTAGCATCCCTCGAACAAGTATTAGACCTTAAAACAGTCGGTTTTGAGGATGTTGTCAGGAGGTTGAAGGCTTATAAGGAGAGTATCAAAGGACACGTGTTGCGTTCTAAAGAAGGTAAACTTTTTTTTAACAATTCTGAATCCACTTTGAGTCAAGACAGTTTTCACAGGAATCGACCAGGGAGCGTGGGAAAGGTTCGAACCGAGGACGTGGTAATGGACGTGGTGGTGGACATGGCAATCAAAATCGTGGTTCACGTGGAGGGTCCAATGAGGGGATATACGAAAGGGTAAAAAGGATTACTCAGAAGTTCAATGCTTTGGTTGTGATGAATTTGGTCACTTCGTTTCGAGGTGTCCAGAACGAAGGAAAGATAAACAAGCAAATTTGGCCAACGCAAAAGAAAAAGACCCGTCCCTCTATATGATGCAGTATGTATGAGAAAAAACATATTTCAATGAACAGAAGGTTATACCAAAAGATTATGAGGGCGGTTTAGATGAACAAGACTTGTGGTATATGGATAATGGAGCGAGCAACCATATGATGTGTAATTTATCTTATTTCTCTGAATTAAATAAATGTGTTGGTGGTAAAGTTAAATTCGGAGATGGGTCTTATGTTGATATTTGCGTGAATGGTCGATATTGTTAGTCGGGAAAACGAGATCGAGAGCAACAATTATTGACCGATGCTTATTATTTTCCTAGTTTACAAAGTAATATTATTAGTCTTGGCAAACAATAGAAAGTGGTTGTGATATTCGTATTGATGTGCTAAAAGTAGTTAAATAAAAACATGTTAATCTAGACAATAAGTAATAAATTCTAGACTCTTAAACTTAACTAAACTACTAACCGGCAAGTGAACCGGTTGACTCTAGTACAGCTAAGTAAGTCCGGATATCGAACCCACGAGACTCTTTTAATTACGTTAACTAGTTAGATTTAACTACAAACACGACTATTTATTTATATTTATTGGGGGGTTTTACTAAAAACTAAGATTAAACTATTATTAAAACTAATTATTAAAACTAAAGACGACTAAACTTAGAACTTAGACTTAATTTAGATAATGATGGAAAACCACCTAGGCTAGAATCCCCAATGTTTTAGTTATCACTTAATCGAAAAATGCTTATTATGGAACTAGGATCATAAAATATTCGCTTAAAAGAAAACCCAAACAGAACCCCTGACCCTTCTCAAGAAGACACCTACGGATTTCTATTAAATTCTTAAAAACACCAGCTTTAATATTAAACTTCCGTACGGTTATCTAATTAATTATGAACAAGTACCTTCAAAAAGAAATCCTACCTTTCATCGCGGAAATCAAAGGTAGCTTAATAAATTTATTCGACATTAATAGACAAAGCTGAAAAGTCAAACCTAGACGAACTCCTTACGAAGAACTAAATCTAGCAATCTTAATCAACCAAGACGTATCAAATAACCTATCACTTTACAGCTTTTTAGGTTAGCCGCACACTTTTATTTATTTGATTAATAATATTGTTTCTATAATCTTATTATAAATCAATCACGAACTAGTCAAGAACACATAGTAAATGACCTAACAGAATCCTATTGTATGACAGGCAATCACCAAACGCTCTGTGAAACAATAAAATTCACCTAATAAAACCAAGCACACATATGCATCAAATAAATAATATTAAACTCTTTACTGATTCATAAAACCATAATGAAAAGCAAATCCCAAATAAAATCAAACGTCAATCAAAAGTTCATCATAAGCCTAGGCGGTATAAGGGTTTAGCCAACAACCATACTCAAGACCGAAAGACAATAAATAGGTTCAAACAATAAATTCATGACAAAAATAATAAATTCAAACCAAATATTAAAGATGCTTAGATGAGTAGGCGTTGAACCCGGACGCTATTTGATTGAACCAAGGACTTTCTCTCTCTTTTACTTGCGTTCACTGCTGCCTTCTGTTCCGATCCCCTCTCTCAAAAACAATTATGAACTTTTTATAATTGCTTCTCCTTTTCTTCTTCCACAAGTCAAAATCACCGGCTCACAAATCTTTCTTCGTTTAATATGTTTTGTAGTCGGTTGCTCCATAACTCAAAACTTAATGGGCCATGTGATTCCATCAACGGGCCCCTTATCCGATAACATTTAGCAAATAATGTGACATTCGTGACAAAACCGGATACACCTCAGTATTCACAAATCGAATAAGCGTTTAACCACTTATTGCGTAACGAACGGACAGATAACCAAACGGGTCTGGTTATAACCCAGATATCTCGAGGGGCCATCTATAAGTGATATACGTTTATTATAAGCCATCATATTGGTATTATGGCTTTAGTAAGAAAGCAAACCAGTTAAACGAAAACATACTCGTTTAACTACTCGCTATGAACTTAAACGCGAAAGGTAGTTACCAAACAAGCATTGTATCATCCGTTAAGCCGAAAAAGACTTACAAAACACTTATTGGGAATGCTTTAAGCGATCTATGAAAATATTTTCGATTTTTACACACAAATACTATGTTTTTATAAATTTACACAAAAATAGTCGAAAAACAGTCATTTTCGCGCTATTTTTGTCGTACCCGATGTATTTTTCGCACCAAAAACCAAACCCAAAATAAATTTGAAATCGGGATTTCACGTTCGGACATGCAAAACGAGACTAATGGGCCAAAATTGGGCCCAAAGGGGGCCCAACAAACCTAGCCCGCCAAAGTGGACTTAAAAACCCCTTAAATCATATTTTTTTTATTTTAACCATTTATAAGATATTTTAGTGAGAAGTTCTGACAGATTCTGGACCTCCACAGCTGGTTATACCAAAACTCAGCCTAAACCTTGGTAAATTTCTTGATTTTAATCAATTTTTCAACTTGTAAATCATGTTTAATCATATAAAAACATAGTTTGATTCCCAAAAATCACTTCTAACCATGCAAAAACCCTAAAAATGGTCCAAAAATATTTTTTGATCCCAAACATGGTTAGGAACCTGGTTTGATAGTTTTTTTTGGCCATAAACACATATTAAAGGGTTTAAACGATGTTTTTACGGTTTAAAAGTTCGGTTTAATACCCTAGCCGAAACCCTAAGTTAAGAGGCTTCCATGTTGATGATACATGCTTGGTTTGTGATATAGGACCTGTTCTTAGCTTATATAGAAGCACGATAACCTGGAAATTGGATTAAGGGAGCGAAAACGAACCGAAACCGCTAAGGTAATACCGAAACACTCGATTACGGGCTGTTTAGGTTAAGGTTGTGATGTGCATATTGTTAGGTCTTGAAATTTTTCAGGGACATTAGGGACCATGTCATTGAGTCCATTTTCAAATTTGGTAATTTTTTGACTATCCGAGAATATTTGGCAATTTTATTACCGAATTGGGACATTTAATTGGGAAAAATAGTTAAAATGCTTGAAAAATTATGAAATTTGGTTGGGAACTTATAATTCGTATATTTTGATAACATCTGAAATTTGGGATCATTTAGAAAAGTCTAAGGGTGTTTTGTGTAAATGCGTTCGTATGAATTTTTATAGCTGAATTTGGGCCGAAAAGAGTATTGAACAAGCTTGTTGCATTCTGGAATTGGCACAGATGCTTTTGGGATATAATTTTAATATTCAGGAATTTTTATGGAATTTTTGGAAATCGTTTGGGATAAACGGACGATTTTCAGGCTAAATATAGCTGATAAAATGAATTTTAATAAATTAATAAATCAGTAAATAATTTCACAAATATTTTTATAAAAATCTACATATTTTATTTGATAAGTGGCTAAATTTCATAATTTAATTATTAATGGTTAATTAATTATGCTAATTTGAAGATTAAACAAATTCAATTTTAATAAAAACCGGCAAGTTCACAAGTAACGAACCTACGGGAATATCAAAACACCAAGAGTGATCAAAAATCATATTTCTGGATTAATTAAGTAAAAACGAACCTTTTTATGAGAAACCTGGACAATCTGGATAGATTGTGCGCGTTTCTTCTCAAATCAAACTGAATAATCGAAAACGGAACCCGTAGCTAATCCGGGACCCCAATATGTGATCTTTCTTTATAACTTAATCATTTTATTAACCAACACATTTACCCAAGCTTATTCCCCATAGCTGTTTTCTGAACGCATAAACGAACAACTTGGCCTAGCTGGGAAATCGGGAAACTGAGCCAAGTTCGGTTTTAAGTATTAGACATTGAACAACATCACAATCTAAGCCTATTGACACTTTCTAGGTGTTCCAGCTATACCCAGATTAGTTATACAGCCCAGTTTAGTATTGAGCTTTTAATAATATTAAAATATTAATATTATTATAATATTGATTATAGGGACCAGTAATTACGAGGCGAGCAAACCCTGAATTGTTACACTACTGATTACTGATTAAATGGTGAGTTTCATGACCCCGCTTTTAAATTGCTTTTACGAACTTTTGGGGTAAAAAACATGTAGATTCATATCTATATATACTCTGAATTGTTTGATGATGGGAATTATTTAAGTGCTAACACACGAAAGTCCCCATGAACACAGTGATTAACTTCGAGCCGGTGGCTTGTGAATAGTACTATTGTTTTGACAAACACAAACGGAATCGGCCTGGTTGCCGTGTCACATAGCGCCTTTTGCACATGACCATACTTATACAAACAGGCTATGTAGTGTTAGACATAGCTACCGGGGCATGTTGTGGGCGGAAGGGGAGCCACAGTGGTTGTTTGAGCGTGGGAAATGGATGCACGCAGCACAGATAGTCAAGGCTTCACTATAGCTTAGCATAATTACATCATAAACATACAAACAAACGTACTTATGAACGTACATATATACATACTTGCGTACTTACAACTGTGATTGTTGTACGCACAACTGATTTTTGAAACTCGTGAAACTCACCAACTATTTGTAGTAGACCCGTTTTAACATGTTTTTCAAGTACTTGATTGGATTAGAAAGTCAATGTGCTACGTGTTTGACTTGCGATCAATGCTGGGTGAATTGATGCAAGAGTGATAGTAAGAAGTAAAGTCGCTTAATGAGCTGGATTAGTTTGTATCACCTAGTTGTAAACAAAGTTAGATCGATGTAAAATATTGTAAACTAGTTTGTATTATTCTTTATAAACAATGTGGTTGATACCAGAGGTGTCTGTTACATTTCTGTTTTACGCTTCCGGAAATCGCTCAACGGGGTGTGACAAATAATCCATTTACTTGTGGCCTGTTTCATATCTCAAAATGTGAATTAATTTCACATTTTCATAATAGCCCCCTCATGTTTCCTTTCATATTTATTTGGTTCTCAAAGTAATTTCTATTAATAGTTTCGTATGACCACTTTAATACGCGCACTGAACAACGACGTTTAAGAGGCGTTACAACATTAAGCTTCCATTATGTATCTTTAATGCACCATAACCTGAAATTCAGAAGCATGCTTAAAGTACCCACTTTCTTACTAATAAACTAAATAAAACTAATAAATATTAAATAAAATGTACACGTGATATATATATATATATATATATATATATATATATATATATATATTATACATTATATCACGTATGAAAGACGATTACTTGTTATTGTATGATGATCAAGAAAAATTGTTGATATGGTTACTCAATCCAAGATTGTCTTTATACGATTAAATTAAAGATGACGAAACTCGTTTGTTTACAAGCCCGAATTGATTACGAATATTGACTTTGGCACGTAAGACCAGAACATCTAAATTTTGAGTCTATGAAAAAAATGGTGAAAATAATATGGTCGTTGGAATGCCAAAAGTTGATCAAGAAAATAAAATTTGTTACTCGTGCTTAGTCGGGAAGCAAGCGAGGAAACCGTTTCCGAAGTCGGCGAATTTCAGAGCAACCCGCGCCTTGGAACTAATCCATGGAGATTTATGAGGGCCCATTACTCCTAGTACCATAGCCGGACTTAGGAATTTGTTCGTCTTGATCGATGATTTTTCACATTTTATGTGGACTTTTCATTTAAAGGTAAAAAGTGAAGCACTTGAAACCTTTTAAAAGTTCAAGTCATCGTGGAACTGAAAATAGTGAGAAAATCAAGACGTTTCGAATCGATCGAGGGGGAGAATATACTATTCGTGATTTCAATCGGTTCTCTGAAAACGAGGGTTTTATTCAGCATGTAACCGCTCCATATACACCTCAACAAAACGGTGTTGTGGAGAGGCAGAACCGCCCGATATTAGATATAACTCAAAGTATATTAAAAGCGAGGCAAGTTCCCAATTATATGTGGGGAGAAGCGGTGAGGCATTCGACCGAAATGATTAATAAAATTCCAACTCGAGCATTAAAAGACAAAACACCGTATGAGATGTTAAAACAAAAGAAACCGGATCTTAGATTTCTTTTCAAGTTTTTGGATGTGTTGCGCGTTCAAAAATAGTTGCGGGAAATATTAAGAAGCTAGACAATCGCTCAACTCACTTACTTTATCTTAGAAGCGAGAAAGGTTCAGTGGCGTATTGTTTATACAATCCATCAACTAGAAAACTATTGTGATTCGAGCGGGTGACACAGAGTTCGATGAAAAACAAGTTTGGAATTGGGGTAAAAGTATCGAAATAATCGACGAGAAGGATTGATCACCGGGTATGTTTTGGGTTAACTTTGGTGATCAAGTTGACACCGGAGAAGGAATCGTTAATACCGAAAATATCGGGTCGAGCCCTGGGTTAAACTCTATGGGTTCAAGTGGTGACAAGGTGAAGAAAATGATGAAGTACCGATGGTTGAAAACACTCTAACAAGCCCGGCTGGTAAAGCTTGGTTACACCTGAGCCGGTTGTTTGGATGTCTTCTGGAGTCACGGTTACCCCGGTACATTTTAATGATTATGTCTTGAATTCGAATATGATTGATGAAGATATTTTATTCGTTTATTGCTTGCTGATGATGAACCATTTTGTTTTAATGATGCTAAAATGAAACCGGAGTGGGTGAAAGCAATGCGTATCAAAATTGAGTTGATTAATAAAAATAATACGTGGACGTTGACCGAGTTACCATGCGGTGCAAAGGTGATTGGTTTAAAGTGGGTTTTCAAGGTTAAAAGAAACGGGGATAGCTCGCTTAATAAATACAAGGCGAGACTCATAGCAAAGGTTTATGTTCAGCAACCCGAAGTCGATTTTGACGAGGTTTTCGCACCAGTGGCTAGACTTGAAACTATTAGTTTATTATTCTCTCTCTCAGTGAATGAAAGTTGGGAATTGTATCACCTGGATGTCAAATCCGCGCTCCTACATGGCAAGTTAAAAGAAGAAGTATTTGTTACTCAACCGCATGGTTTTGTTAAAAAGGGTGAGAGCACAAAGTATACAAATTATCCAAAGCGTTGTAAGGCTTAAGACAAGATCCTAGCGCGTGGAATACAAAGTTAAACGGTATTTTGTTAAATATGAAGTTTCATCGGTGCACGCAAGAACAAGTGGTATACCGAAAGAAAATCAGAGCTGATCTCTTAATAGTCGGTGTGTACGTTGACGACTTAATCATGAAGGGTTCCAATTTAAATTTAATAATGGATTTTAAGCACGAGATAGCTTTCAACTTTGAGATGTCTGATTCGGGAAAGCTAACTTATTATCTTGGAATTGAAGTTTCACAAAGCAAGGATCGGATAAAAATTAAGCATGAAGCGAATACGAAGAAAATTTTAGCAGAAGCGGGGATGAGATTTGCAATCCTGCTCAGGTTCCATTGTATCCGAGTATAAAAGTTTCTAAATTTGTAGATGAAGAAGATTTTGATGCTATGAGATATCGAAAGATTGCCGGGTGTCTCCGAAACCTTTTACAAAATCGTCCCGCCTTGGCGCATTCTGTCGGATTCGTAAGCCAATACATGCAAAGCCCAAAGCAATCTCATGCAACTCTTATAAAGCAAATTCTTCGTTATATTCAAGGTACTCTCGATTTTGGTATTTTGTTACACTCGTGGGAAAAAGTGTTAGATGGTTATATTGATAGTAGCCATAGCATTGACTAAGACAATGGCAGAAGCATTATGGGGTACGCATTTCATTTCGGGTCTTCACCAATTACTTGGTGTGCGTTCTCAGAAACAAAGTACAGCTGCCTCTTATCGTGTGAAGCAGAGTACATGGCGGCAAGTGCAGCCACATGTCATGTGGTTTGGCTAAAGGAATTGATTAGTGAGTTACTCGACAAGGAAATTCAAGTGGTGGTGTTACGTATCGATAATACATCAGCGATAGATCTCGTGAAGAATCCG
Source organism: Bidens hawaiensis (assembly GCF_021521415.1). Lineage (NCBI taxonomy): Eukaryota > Viridiplantae > Streptophyta > Magnoliopsida > Asterales > Asteraceae > Bidens > Bidens hawaiensis. The sequence continues at coordinate 283,660 of NW_027494293.1, forward strand.
GTTATCCATTGAAGGACCAAACACATTAAATCTCGGTTTCACTATTTTCGGGAATGTGTTGAACGAGAAGAAGCAAGTGTCGAGCATGTTAGCGGTGTTAATCAATGTGCCGATATCTTGACGAAGGCTCTTGGGAGAATTAAATTCAAGGAGATGCGGGAATTATTTGGAGTTGAAGACTTACCGATTTCGAGTTCGAAATTACGGAATTGATTGTTAGGAATTTCGGTTTAAGAGCATTACTTGGCGTGCAAGGTTAAGTAACAAGATTTAAGGAGTAGATAATTATAAACAATTAAATATGATTAGATTTAATTGTTAGTATAATAAGTATGTCCTATTATTAAGAAATCCTAGTTGTAGTCTAAACGTGATAGGTTAGATTATAAGTACCCGTGCTTTGGGGTTTAGAGATAGTAATTGGTTAATTGAGTTTTGTGAAGTTTCTCAATAATAATATTCGTGTTTGGTTGTTAGCCAAATTAACGTTCGTGTTCAATACCTGGTACCAATTCCATTATTCCCCATGGGCACTGTTGTCACAAATTGATTCAACCAGGTATGAACCATTGTTGAAGATGTTATTGGCACCGCCACATGTGGGGTTGTTGGTGTCCGTTTTGGAGTCGGGTCTAGGACAGTCATAAGGGCTGATTGTATCCGTTTATGGGAGGCTTGTGTGGCAGATGCTGATGTACATGGAGTGGCTACGTCTGGTTTTGGTGGTGGGGCTGTCTTTGGATGACTCGTGCACAACGCTGATGTTGCTGCACACAGTTCCGGTGACGGATTCGGTCTAGCAAGGGACTTCTCTAAGAATAATATGAGGTTGGTTTGCTCAGAGTGAGCGGTTATGGCATTGGCAAGGGAGGTGATGAAGGTATCCAATTTGGAGGGGTACTCCTTCATGGCAGACGATTGTTTGTAGACGGAATTGGCTAAGGCAGTGATGATGGCGGTGGATTCTTCAAGTGGCTACTTAGGTTCGCCATGTGTGGGAGTTTCCCATGGTAATAAATACCGTTTTCAAATCCGTAATACAGACCATCATTGCAGCTATAATACCAGCCCATAATCGGTCATGATAAAACTGAATTCTAGCATGGTAATACAGTTGCGATCGAAAATCCCATTGATATGAATCTTCTTCCATGAAGAATGGATGAGTACGAGAATGACAACACCAGTGATAATAGTTGGATTCAAGATCGGTAGTCTCCCAAGATCGATATGACCTTTCGAGCGGGTTAGACACCAAAGAAATAATAGAAAGAACAAGACATTTTATTTCAATTTTCTTCTCCGCTGTATTACAAATGTAAGGGTACGGTATTTAAAGAAAACAAAGAAACAAACTAGTGCTACATGTCTAGCATATAATTAGGAAATAATATGAACACGGAGAAATGTATAACCTAGTCTAAAGGATCGTGGGCATGAGAAACTGGTAGTGGTAAGCATAATGAACGTGGGTACGCGTCTGTTGGATTATGAAGGCCTTTGAGCCAGTTTTATTAGGATGCCTGGTTTTGGTTTCTAATTGTGTTTAACCCTAATCTTGTTTATATATATATATATATATATATATATATATATATATATATCACATCATGTAATTGTAATATTCTGGTTCTAAGCTAATAAGAAAAACCTAATTGCAGCCCGTAAATTTAGGTTCTCTTGAGGGGACCAAGCCACATTAAAATTCTTTGGTATTTATATTTTCGTTTATGAGCGTTTATCGTTTGTGCATGTGTTGTTTCGCTTCCGCACACCAATTTGTTCCTAACAGTATCAAGTTATATCATTTGTTTAAATTTATCTACGAGATACAACTCGTGTATAGTGAGGAGCTGATATTGTAACGGGGTAAAACGAATAAGCCCTTACCCATACATATTAAAGATATATGTTGATATTATAGTAGCCTATTGAAACATGTTTAGTTTGTATCATTGCATCATTGGTAGACCCAGAAATTTTTTTCACAGGGGTCGGACATTTTTTGATCGGTACCTTCATTTTTGGTTCGGCCATTCGGGTCAGGCCAAATGGTATATAATTTGTTTGGGCCAGGTTCAGCCGTTCCGGTCGGGCCATATAAAAATATATATAATATAATTCCTACTTGTATAAATGTATATATTTCTTGTTGATATACCACTTTACCGATTTTAAGTTGTTAACTCTAGACTAGACATTTATACCGATCAATATTTGTTTTTGAGGTTTTTTTTTTATAGAAATAAGCTATAAAACATACATAAAATCTAATATTTTAGAAAAGATGATAAGTAAAATTAAATAAAACAATAGAAAACCAAGAGAATTTATATGATCTAATACTAATTTGAAAAGAATAATAACTAAATAAACTATAGTTAGTCTTAAGAGATTTCATTTTTTTCATTACGTTTGCATATGATGATTTTGATGTCTAAACTGATGTCTAAACTTTTCAAATAAAGCCTCCATGGCTTCTTTACACACTTCCAAGCCCAGAGAAGAAAGAAGAAGTTAGATATGTAACTGGGCCAATGATAAATTGTAAAAAGCCAATATAATTAAAATCAATTAGGCATCTACCAGACTGCCACAGTCACCTGTAGTTACCATCTCTTTACTTTCATCCTTATATTCCAAATAACACCAAAAACCACCGTTGCACAAGCCGGAAAAAAGTTCCGGTCATGTTATCTTCTTTCTTCTCCTTTTCTTTCATCATCCATCAGATTTCGAAATTTCACAAGGGTCGGTATCAAAATTTCACAGGGGTCGATCAAGATTTTAACACTATAATAGTGCTATTTATTTTTTTTTTCACGGGGTCGGCCGACCCCTGTCGGGTAGGAGTAGGTCCGCCTCTGCATTGCATATGCATAAAGTGTAACACAACAAGTAAAACACCGTTCCAGTTTTTTCTGGTTAACAAAGAGAATGCTTATAGCCTTACATATGTTTAATTACTTTCATCCCTGATAAGCATTTAACAGAAAGATTTCTCATTATTACTTTGCACGAAGAAAATAAAATGTGATGGATCAAACCGAAAGATCAAATCGATTGATCATCACTTGCAAAGAGATGCAAGTATACGACGAGGTGGTTTTAACAGCAGTCGTCGACCATGAAGGACCATCAGATTATTGACAAACATAACATCTCCTTTCTTCCAAGGTATTGCAACACATTCTTCTTCAAGGAATCTCATGCAGTCTTCCATGGCATCATTAGGCACAAGCTCATCATTTCCAAGCTGAATACATGTACCCTTATCAGAGGTTTTATCATCACCATTTATAAGTTGAATACACGAAGGGCCGGTCAGACTATTGAACCAAGTTCTGACTCGTCTTTCCTCATCAAATCTGATGGCTGGCACTGGGCCGGTTTTCATTTTCACTATGTTTCCCATCCATTCCAACTTTGTTCCTAGCTTTGCCGCCCTGTCAATAAAATATTATAGTGATCAATGTTTGGGTATTATTATGGATTGGGTCATATGCAAAACTTAAGTATCTGGTCAAGTATTTGAAAAAAAAAATGATGCCTTATAAGACGGAAGTTCTGTCTTTAAAGTAAAGTTCATAACCTCTAAACTTTATTTCACAAACTTTTGAAGAATTCTTTGAAATGGCACTTGACGTGCAACTTATAAGTAGGGGAAATGTGTCTTAAAGATGACGTTCAACGTTCTAGAAGATCTAACACTGCGTCTATGCAACTGGGTTGGTTGCATTTGAATATTTGAAGATGTTTGAAGGATAAAGACACCAAAATAAGATACAGATCACTTTGACTTACCCACTACAAGAAAAACGACTAATCATATTTTCCATCCATCTTCAACTTGACCAGAAAGTTCGTCAAATTAAGCAAAAGCCATTTGACTTTAGCAAACCAGGTGAAGTGTATGCTCAATGATTATTCTAAAGATATGTTACGAGTTACATTGCATTGTTTTGTGTTTTAGCATCATCCGATATTCATTATGAACTTAACATAATATCTACATCTATTCTTGCAATTTAGCTCAATGATAAAATCAAATATTAATTAATGATTATTTAAGTTATGTCATTTCACTCTTGCTATAGTAAGGGTGTGTTTGGAATTGCTTATTTAAGTGAAAAGGACTTTTTGTTAAAAAGACTTATTAACTATGAATTCTTTAAAGAAAGTTTTTAAAAAAATGTTTGGATTAGCTTATGTGTCGGAGAAAAACAAAATAACTAAAAATGACACTCTTTTTAAAAGGAGTGTAATGTGTTCTGAAGATTATTATAGGGGTGTAATAGGTAAATCAAACCCGTTAACTTAATAAGTTAAGTATTTCTAACATTTCAAAACTCATTAAAATCAATAACCTTAAACACCTTATTAACTTTTCAAAAAGTTTATAAGTTATATGTTCATGAAAATAAGGAATCCCAAACACCCCCTAAATTACAACTTTATCCCAATCTTATTTAGCGCAGCCCAATTCCAAATAATTTGTATACATATTGTTATAAATAGTTATTCTGTTTATTCATTTGAAAACCAAATTGAATTTGTATTCGGTTTTGAAATACTTCACTCAGCTTTGGTTTTTTATTTCAACCAAAAAGCATTTCAAATTGTACAAGTCAAAAACCAAACCAAATCATCTTAAACAAGAAACTTATCAAAAATGGTAGTTGTCTGGTGACATTCTTGTTTTTAAATCATTCAAACAAATAGAAACATGCAATATTTAACTCACACAGAGCTAGCTTAGCATATTCATGTATTTGTGCCTAGACACAATTCGTAATTAATAATATTGATAAAAAAATTATTTATTAAATTTTGTTTTTTATTAATAGTAAAGTAGTGTTGGATAAATATCTATCAATGTTTCCCTTTTATTAACTAATTATTGGTACACCAGTTACGGGTGATTTACTTAGGACCAGAGTTTCATTTAAATGAGTTGAGGGAAGGAAAGTGAGGGTTGAAAATAATCAGTTGCGCTCCCGAGTTTCATTTGAAGAATGAAAAAACAAAAGAGGTGTTTTCGAATTTCATTAAAGGAAAGAAAAAGAGAGAATGGAAGAGAAAATGTATAAATTAGAAAGATTTCAAAGAAAAAAGAAACTAAAATGAAAGAGGAGATGAAAAAAAAAAGAAGATAAGAAGAGAAATTTTTAATTTCTTTTTCATAAATAAAATCGGGAACACAACAATCAGGAACACAACGTTAGAGAAACAGAAAGAAATTTAAACCTTTCTTGGGCAATTTTTTTGTCATCTGTCATGTACGTGGACTTCCAACCTCTACTAGCGACGGCCAATGGATCATCCTCATCATCAGCTATTATTGTAGTTTTTGTGCCATGCTCCTCAAGTTTCGCAACGAACTCCGGATGCTTCTCTTTCATCTTTTCGTATATGACATTACTCAAGACTATTGGAGTTTCTCCCCCTTCTCCAGGTTCTTCGTCGCAAAAGAAAAATACCTTTGTAGGGAAATTTGGAATCTGTTTCACAAATTGTATATATATATATATATATATATATATATATATATATATATAGCAGACTACATATTTTAATTGAATTTGAGAAATTTAATTGACTCAAAACAACTTACAAAACTCATCTCGTGGTGGAAAGGGATTCGTTTATCCATAGGGCTTTCATTAGCGGTGTAAACCCGACCAACCACGTTGACCCGAGTGGCTCGGCCGCCCACGTAAGGCGCTTCAGGGTACCCGAAAGCCTCAACAACGGTGTTGAAGTCAGAAGGAGAAGAAACCGGGAAGTCTCGGAAGAGAATCGCACTACTTTTCTTCAATACGGACTCCAGCCATGGCTTCTCAGCTTTGATAGCCTCTTCAAAGGCACTAATAGTAATATTATTGATGGCAGCGGTTGGGGACAACACCGCCGGAAAGAGAACGCCGTCGGCGGTTGATTTCTGCTCCGGTAGTTCTACCTCCCGAAAGAATTTTCCGGTGGCCATCTGCGTCTGTAGTGTGCTAGATTATTCACGATTCTCGGTTTATGTATTGTCTATGCAAGTGTAGCACAGATGTAAGTATAGTACACTTGTCATGTATGCACATGCATTACTGAGTACACGTATGGAGTTGATTTTTGTTCTAATATTATAGATTTCGGTTGCCGGGCTACATTGGGGGCGATTTTTAATACGTGATGTCGTCTCAATAGAGAGGGGACCGGTTTTCATTTTAGGTATAGTGATTTGTAGCTCATAGTCACCGTATCAGATTAATACGCTATTTTAATTTTTTTTCTTTCTATAATTGAATTAAACAAATAAAATTCATTAAATTAAATAAATAAATAAATAAAAATACGTTATAATTACAAAAAATATATTATAATAAAAAAATATATACAACAAAAAATATTTAAAAAAAACATATAAATTCTTCAATAATAATTTATGTCTCGTCTTCGTTTTCTTTGTATTGTTCGTCTTCGTATTCGTCTTCATCATCAAAGGGATGATTCTTTCAAATTTGTTAAACCAAATCCGCCTTAAGTTGATTATGTATCTCACTTGATATGAGCTTGTGAAGGTTTTGTGCTCGTTGTTCTTCAGTGGCTTCGGGAAATTTTTCTGGAACGCTCCCTGGTATATAGTGTTGGCATATTGCTCTGCAATCGTTTCCTAAAATCATATTATGCAATATGATATACGTATACATGGGCATCACTCATTTTTTCAGCGACAATACACGAAAAGGATTTTTCGCATAGTGCACACATTTTTTAAGAACCCCAAAACACCTCTCAATATCCTTTCGCGCAGACTCTTGCTTCTTCTTAAAATATTTTCTTCTTTTTTCGAGCAGGTCTTGAAAAGTTTTCACGATGATCGAGTACTCAGGATATATCCCATCTCCCATATAGTGTCAGTGTTGTTAGTAGCAACCGTAGGCATAAAATTGTAAGAGCGGTATACTACGGCTGATTTAATAATATAGCACAAGCGACACGTTGAGAACGTTTATGTCGTCTGACCCGGCAGAACAAACGAAGGCCGACCAAACCCAAAGGTCATGTCAACAAATGGTCCGAAGACTAATAGTTTGTACTCAATAGTCACCACACATGTATTGACCTCGCTATGCCATTAGATAGTTAGACCACTCCCAATGCCAGCAATCTATACTTCTAATCATGCCGAGGAAAACATATTTACTTTCATATACATCGTATATACGAATTAGGTCGTTTGAAGTTGGAATCCTCAGATAACGAGAACTGTATAGTTGTATTATTCAAATATAAATAAATAATTAAAACAATTTAAGTTAAAAAAACAAGTAAGTTATATAAAACAACTTAATTAAAAACTAGTAAGTTACATAAAACAATTTAAATTATATCGATGTAAAAATTATCCAACGTGTCTCGTGTCGTTTTCTCCACCATCTTTAAATAATCGTCGTTGATGTCGGTTGCGTTTTCGTATACAAGGATGGGTAACGTCGAAATACACTTTTGGATGGTTATGAATCCTGAATATCTTCTTGTATCTCCATTTTGTTGAAAATATGAATATTCGCGTTCCAAATCTCCCGCAATGCGCAAACATAAACGTCTAGATGTCCGAAAACGACGTCTAAACTTTGCGTCGTCATATCTAGGCGGTTCGTTGAAGTAGTCTTTCATCAACCGATCTTTCGCATCCACACGATCTCGAAGGATATACGATCGCCTCGTGCACGGCCAAAAACTAGTAGAACCGGAAGCTATCTTATATGCTACGGCCCTAAATGCACTCGTAACCGCATCATCCTGCTACTCCATCTCTTCTATGAGCTTATTTATCGTCTTGTTATTCTCAATAAACTATTCGACAATGTCGGTAGTACTTGTGACATGTTAAAGATTGAAAATGATTGAATGGGTTGAATTGGCTGGGTATTTATAATGATTTTGTTAATTAATTTTAATTTTTTATGAGTATAACCGTTGAAAAACAGTCAAATTAATAAAATATTAATATTTTTAAACTTTACCATCGACAGTGGAATATGCTCCCCCCTGATGTTAGATTATCGCTATCCAATCAAAAACAATACAAATCAGTGTCCTAATCATCTTAAAGTAGTCAGGGTAAGTAGGGTATCGAACCACGAGAAGTATGTGGTCAGTGAAATGTGAAACCGATTCCTAACATTATGAAGTGAACTATAAACAGTGCTGATCACACTAGCAATTGATTTGATTTTATGTTAAACAATTAACTTAAACAAATATTCAGTCAAACAAAGCAAATCACACCCGGGAATTCAAGTAAGCAACTAACAGTATTCTCATGCACCTAACAGATTAATTATCCTATGTAAACTAAAGATTGATTAACGAGCTAAACCTTAGGCATCCACAATCACTAACACACGACACTAGTTATCAAACGGTCCCTGCTAGTGTGACTCAACTAAGGGCAATTGTATGCTTCCTTGTAATTAATTAGTTAACACAACCCTACAAGCAATTATTATAGCAACCGACAAACTAATCTTTCTGATTGACAAAAACCTAAACCGACTGAATGCACGGACATAACACAAAGACAATTACAATTAGTTGTTCTAGTACATGATGAAATAATTGAAACATTACAAACTATACATCCCGGGTATGACTCAAAGGATCTAGCCGCGTCTCGGCATCTCTCGGTGTTAGATTTGAGTGATATGAATCATGTCTATGGCCTTGAGATGAATGGGAATGATGGTTTTCTCCTATTGCTGCTCTAGAAACCGGCTGGAACTGAATAATGAAGAGTTGGGTCATCAAAACGTATTATAATTAAAAACCTTAACTTTCTAGTCTGGGGGACCCATTGCGTATCGTGATGGTCCTCCTCCCTGGTCCATCTCAATATGCGATGGACCACAAGTCAACAGTCAACAAATATTTTAATGGCATCGCGTCTCGTGATGCCATATCTTCACACCCCATCGAGATACGCGATTGGTGGTTTCACCAGCAGATCCATTTTCCATCTCGTTTTGCATGCTAGACATCCCGGGTCTTCATCCTGTGCTCGTACATGTCCACATTAATCACTTTAAGTACCGGTGACCTGAAATACAACAAACACGTATGAAGTATCAAAGTTCCTAAACTAAACAATTAAAACAACTAAAATAACGAACAAAACTATATACAAATAAACCGAACATCACATCCCCACACTTATCTTTTGCTTGCCCTCAAGCAAAACTCTAAAGCAGACATTAACCGCCATCATAGGTCAATCAATTATCACCATTAGTATTAGCAAGGTTTAAGGTTATATCTAGTTTCCCAGACTGACACTTTCTAGATTAACAACCCACAAATACAGTTAATGCTACAATAAAACTATAAAATCGCCCAGACAAGTGTACTTTGTTTCCAGTTAGGGCATACATATTCATACCCCTCACACTATCAACATTCCACTCGGTTTAATATCTGGACTAGCAAAAGATGTGCCAGTATATGTCTCTGCTCTCAAAATACCAAATATAAGTTACAACTTAATATGCTTGCAAGTCAGTCTTATCTCCACCCATTACCCACTTGTTGCATAAAGACTAGGACTAAGGGTTTTGCCGAGGCTTAGGTTTGGGTGAGGATTAGGCATATTTAGTGACTTAGGTGTATGAAACCCAGTTAAACAACCCAGTATAAAGACTCTTAATACAAACGATCTATTCTACACTATAGACTGCTATTTACAACTGAATACAATAATTGATAACTTCATTTTGGCTTTTTGCTAATTTTTTTAAACAGCAATACAAAACTCTGAAAAATAATTACAACTCTGACATTCACAAATTTACACATTCTTCTAACTATATACAACTCGATAACGGACTGGATTTTATCAACACGGGTAAAAATATAAGTGAAGGCCAAGGCTGAATCAGTGTATAATGTAGGTTTATGAAGTGCAAAAAGTAGTTTAATAATTATTATCTAAATTAACTAAAAATAAACACTAAGTAATACTCTAGACTCTCTAAAACTCGACTAAACTACTAACCGGCAAGTGAACCGATCGACTCTAGTAAGCTAAGTAAGTCCGGATATCGAACCCACGAGACTCTCTAAATTACGTTTATTAGCTAATTAGACTCGACTACTAACACGACTTATTAGTTTATATTTGTTTGGGGTTTTTTTATTTAAAATACTAATTTAGTACTATAATTAAAAACTAGTTAAGAAAACAAGTTAATTAAACGAATAGCAAAATTTTCTTATTTAAAATAAGATGATGATGATAAAACTACCTAGGCTTGACTCCCCTAAATTTCAGTAATGAATTGACTTGGGAAAATATTTAGTTATGGACTGGGATCGTAAAATAGACACTTAAACGAAAACCTGAATAGGACCCCTGACCATTCTCAAGAGACATTTATGGATTTCTAACAAGTTTTAACGCATACCAGTATTAAAAATCAAGTTTCCTTACGGTCACCTAATTAATTATAATTTAGTTCCTTTATACGAAATCCTACCTTACAGCGCGAAAATCAAAGGAAATTTACTATACTTAATTGATTTGATAAACAATAATTAATAATCAACCCTAGACGGACTCATTACGAAGAACTAAATCTAGCAAGATTAAATAGTAAAGACTTATCAATAACATAGCACTTTATAGATTTTAGGTTAGCAGCACACTTAGGTTTATTTGACAACATTATTTCTATGATCTTATCATGACATCAATCATAAAATAATCAAAAACATGAAGTAATTGACCTAATAGCAATCCTATCATATGACAAACAATAATCAAGGAAAACTATGGAATAAAACTAATCAAACAATCCTAAGCATTAATATGCATCAATTATTATAAATAAATCTTTTACTAAATCATAAAGACCATAACGTAAATAAATCCCAAAGTCAAATCAAAACATCAAAGTAGGTTCATCATAAGCCTAGATAATTCAAGCAATTTAGCCTAACATCTCAAATTTAAGTAAAACAAACAAGCAAGAATTCATGGCGGTAAATAAACGAAAATGAAAGAAATAAAGGATAAAACCCGTGTTCTTCGTCTTCAACTAATGCGCGCACCACCGGATGATTCTTGGACTCCAAAGCTGCCAAAAGCTGATCTCGTAAGCCCCGCAACTCCCCAAATTCGGCTGGAACTTTCAGGTATGTTTAAGGGTGAGTTTAGGAGTCTTTAAATAGGAAACATGCTATACGGTATTATTATTATTATTATTATTATTATTATTATTATTATTATTATTATTATTTTGTACATAATCTAGTGGAACCCATAGTCAAGACCCGTTTTATTTTAGATTTTACCGGATCAAACCACCCCAACTTGACTTAAACCTCATAGATAGCAGATTAAAATACTGTTGCACATTTTTCATGAATAGCTAAGACAATCAAATATATTGTTTATCCACCTAAGTTTAAGCATCAAAGTCTACCAAGCAGCCATTAGATACGATTAAGGTTCAATTATTCAACTAACTAGCTAGTGTTCCCCACTATATGACATACCCCCGTTATCAAGCAATACCTCGGACCTATTACCACCCGTTATTTTACAAGTTTCCATCTGTTGGTTTGCATACGTCATGTCTCTAGTTGATCCTGTTCTTAATGGTAAGAGACGCAAGTAAGAGGACCACGTATGACTAACAACAGGATGATCACTAGATCATCAAGATTTTACTTCACCGTAATTGATGTAAGTGAGTGTAATGATTGCAGGAAACCGCGGGTTTATGCTTAAAAGCTTTATGTTTAAATATCCGAAGATACCAAGATGAACAACCGTAAAACGACTCGTGGTCTCCGAACCTGAGGCATCCCATCAAAACAGGATTTAAGGCTATAAAACCATACGCCTATGAAATGTTAACCACTAAAACTAGAAGTGCAAGTTTTAAGTTTATATCACAAGCTATACGGTATACTTTAACATTTAAACCCACCCAAGCATCGTATGATTGCGTATTCAGATTTCTATAAAATTTATGATTTTCTACAATCGAACTAAAAATGAGGCTTGAGTATGGCCCGACCTTTCATCTCATATTTTATACAAACTTAACATGTTTCCCATTAAAAAACATATCTTTAACATTTAAAACCAACTATCAAACTGCCCTTTCATTCTTAAGGCTGAGCCGACACATCCCAAGTTAAGTGCGTGTTCTTTAATTATATCTTATTATTAGTAGTTTGAAAAACCGATTCCCGATAAGTATCATCATCTCTCATTTAAAATAAAAAAGAAACAAATTCAAAGGACATTTTTCAATTTTTTTTTGTATTTTTAAATTTTTTTTAATATAATTAGAAACTAAAACGAAAAAAAAAAACTAAAACAAAAAAACATATGTATTCCCATCCCCACACTTAAAATTTGCATTGTTCTCAATGCAGAGACGGAAACATGACTCAAAAATTTAAAAACAAAACAAAACCTAAAAATTACAAAAATAAATAAATACAAAACAAAGCTAAAAATTAAAAACTAAAATCATAAAAACAAAGTAAAAAGAAAAAGACTTAGCTGGTAGTATGCATGAAGTATGACACTAAAGTCTTCTTCCATAAATGCCCTCCATCTCCGAACGTCCTCAACAACCAGTATCTCGTTTCTCTCGTACACGAACGGAAGCGGCAACAATACAAAACTATCTAAAAATTCATCTTATCAACTTGATAAATATTAAGCAATTAAAGTATACAACTAGGCCAACCAACCCATCCAATCAACATGAATAAAAACAGCAAATAAATAAATAATAAAAAGTATACGGCTCTTGCTGCTCCATCCCCGCACTTGAATTTTTCACTAGACTTCAAGGGGATCTTCTATCTCACACTCTCTTCCTTTAAAACTTTCAAAACTTAAAAAAAAACAAATAAAAACTACAAAACTAACTATGTTAGTGACTCAAGGAAAAATAAAAATAAAATAGAAATAAAATAGGAAAGAATGTACAAACTCTACACTTGAGTTTTCACTCAAGATCCATGTGTGACAATTCAGTGCGACGGATCGAGAAGAGTTTCCTCCATGTCGATTGATTCCTCCGGTCCTCCAAGATAGTGCTTTAATCGATGACCATTCACCTTCCAAGATGTTCCATTATCCGGATTCTCTAACTTCACCACTCCATACGGGAAAACTTCTTTCACCAAGCACGGTCCCGTAAACTTCGATCTCAACTTTCCTGCAAACAGCTTCAAACGAGAGTTAAATAATAATACCTTATCGCCTTTCTTGAACTCTTTGCCGCCTTTCAAACGTCGATCGTGTAGAGCTTTCGTCTTTTCTTTGATGTTCAACGATCGAGAATATGCTGCATCCCGAAGCTCTTCCAACTCATGAATCTGAAAGTACCTTTTCCTCGCTGCCGCGGTAAGATCGACATTCACCGTCTTCAATGCCTAATATGCATGATGCTCCAACTCCACCGGAAGATGACAATGCTTACCATAAACAAGCATAAATGGTGTAGTACCCAACGGAGTCTTGTATGTGGTTCGGAATGCCTACAATGCATCATCTAACTTCTCCGACCAATCCTTTCGACTTGCCCCAACCGTCTTTTCCAAAATCCTCTTCACCCCTCGATTTGCATTCTTGACTTGACCATTCGTTTGAGGGTGATAGGCAGTAGAGGTACACTGAGTAACCCCATAACGAGCTAACGCCTTCTCCATGACGGTATTACAAAAATGGGTTCCCCGGTCACTAGTAATAGCTCTCGGAGTATCAAAACGAGTAAACAACTTCTTAAGAAACTTCACAACCACCTATGCATCATTTCTAGCCAATGCTTGGGCTTCCACCCACTTCGACACACAATCAATCGCCATTAAGATATACTTATTACCGTTCGATGTGGGAAACGGTCCCATGAAGTCGATGCCCCAAACATCAAGATTTCAAGAATATGTGTGAGGTTTTGAGGCATCTCATTCTTGGATGAAATATTACTGTTCTTTGGCACGCATCACAAAGCTTCACAAACTCCTCAATATCTTTAAAACTGTCTGCCAATAAAACCCACTATCAAACACCTTCTGCGCGGTCGCATGCGCACCATGATGACCTCCAGTCAACCCTTCATGAACATGGTTGAGAATATCCCAACCTTCTTCTTTCGTCACACATCTCCTCAAAATCCGATCACCGCTAATCTTGAACAATAACGGGTCATCCCACACATATCGATTAACATCCTTGAAGATCTTCCTCTTTTGTTGCATAGTCATGTCCTCCAAAACAAAACCATTAGCCAAATAATTAGCAAAATCAGTGAACCATGGCATACCTTGCTTCTCAGCCACAACAAAATCGATCGACTCGTGAGGGAATGTGTCACCAATCTCCTCGTCAAACAACTCTTCTCTCCTCGGGTCCTCTAAACGGGATAGATGATTGGCCGCTACGTTTTCCGCACCCTTCTTATCTTTAATCTCGATGTCAAACTCGTAAAGTAGAAGAATCCATCGTATAAGATGAGGCTTCGCGTCTTTCTTTTGAAAGAGAAAACGCAAAGCTGCATTATCAGTGAAAACGGTGGTCTTCGGAAGCATGGGATACGAGCGAAACTTGTCAAATGCGAAAACAACGTCTAAAAGTTCCTTCTCGGTGGTGGTGTGGTTCTCTTGAGCATCATTCAACGACTTGCTAGTATAATAGATGGGGTGAAAATGTTTATCTCGCCTTTGCCCCAAAACCGTTCCAACCGCATAATTGACGGGTGGATCATGGAATCACCCTTAAATGTAGTAATTTCAGTTAAATCATGTGCATTTATGTTTAATTTTAAGGATTTGGATTACTACACTATATCATGTTATTGTAGGTTTAAAAAGGAAAAGGATGAAAAAACAAGATCATAGGCAAAGACGGTGAAGGAAACGGAGCTAGAACGAGGAAAGTATGAAGAAAACAAGAAATTTGAACTAGCTCCCCCGTGGCCCACGGTGCAGACCGTGGACCACGGTCCACCTGAAGAAATTCTGGCAGATTAAACCGTACCATGGAAGAAGTCCTAGACCGTTGCCCACGGTTGGGACCGTGGCCCACGGTCCGCTCATAACAGTTGATTGATTTGGCTTTAATTGGCCATTTTGGCTGACCTTTTTCATTATCTTTTGATCAAGAAACTTGAGAGGACGGTGGTGGGGAGTGAAGAACAATATTTGGTAATTGGTAATCATTGTTTTGTGCATTTTTACTTCATTGGATGTTGCATACAATTGATATGATGATGATTTCTCAAACCATGAGTGGCTAATCCCTCTTGGTGATCATCTTGGATGTAGGGTTTAATTTATACACTATGTTATGCTTTGATTTCTAGAATGACTGCAATGTTTGTGAGCTGTTATGGTGTTTGATTAATTGTTTGAAAATTTTTGCTTGTGTTTGATCATGATTTAAACCATACGTTCTTGTTGTCATTGGCAATTACGATATCATGGGAAGAATTAGGGTTAAACATTATTGGTTATCGGGTAACAACCTTGCATTTTGTTAATCCAAATACTTAGTTCCCTTTTATCACAAACAAGTAAACAAACATGAACTATGTCTAGGTGGTTCTTTCTAGTAAGTATGAATATTAGTGTTGATTTAAACCTGAAATCTAAGATGATCGCTTTCGTTTAATTTGTTTACAAATCTCAATAGTTGTTTTGCAAGTGTTTTATTTTATTTTAGTTAATTTAAAAATCAAACAATCAAATCTGAATTTACTTTTATACAATTTTAGTTTAATTCTATTTTCTGTTAAAGCTACTTGTTAACACATTTTCCACAAACTCCTCGTGTTCGATACCCATTTACCGCTATCTGTTTAGTTGTAATTGGTTTATTTTTGCGCGAGTCTTCGACCTCGTGTCAATAATCACTAGCATCACACATGAGCTCAAACGCAAGCTCCAATCGGGAGAACAAAGAATGGGAGCACTTACGAGATTTTCTTTCAAAAACGTGAACGCCTTCACACATTCATCATCAAAAACAAATGGTACGTCTTTCTCGAGGAGTCGGGTCATCGGGCACGTAATTTTTGAAAAGTCTTTGATAAATCGCCGATAAAACCCCGCATGGCCCAAGAAACTCCTAATTGCCTTCACATTCGTCGTTGGAGGAAGTCTACTTATAGTATCAATCTTCACACGATCCACCTCAATACCATCTCTCGAAATCTTATATCCCAACACAATCCCTTCCGTCAACATAAAATGGCATTTCTCCCAATTCACATCAACTTTGTCTCAATACTCCTCTTCAACATCTTCTCAAGATTAGCCAAACAATGATCGAAAGAATTACCGTAAACCGAAAAATCATCCATAAACACCTCCATGGACGCCTCAATCATATCTTGAAAGATGGCCACCATACAACGCTGAACGGTAGCCGTAGCATTACATAGTCCAAACGGCATGCGACGGTACGCAAACGTGTCATAGGGACATGTAAAAGTCAACTTCTCTTGGTCTTCCGGTGCAATGGGTATTTGAAAATAACCCGAAAAACCATCAAGAAAACAATAAAACTGTTGACCTGCTAAACTTTCCAACATCTAATCAATAAACGGCAACGGAAAATGGTCCTTCTCCGTGTGGTATCATTCAAGCGCTGATAATCAATACATACTCTCAAACCGGTAACCGTACGTGAAGGGATAGGCTCATTCTTTTCATTCATCACAACGTCATACCTCCCTTCTTTGGAACAACTTGAGTCGGGCTCACCCATGGAGAATTCGAAATCGGGTAAATCATCCCGACATCCATCAACTTCAATACCTCCTTCTTTACCACCTCTTGCATATTCGGATTGAGACGTCTTTGTGGTTGCACCACTGGTTTGTACTCATCCTCCATTAAAATCCGGTGTGTGCAATAAGCGGGGCTAATACCTTGAATATCGGAAAGTCTCCATGTAATCGCCCCCCTTGTGTCGTTTCAACACTTCAATCAGCTTCATCATTTGTTCTTCCATCAGCTTGGAGGACACAATAATAGGCAAGTTCGAGCCCTCATCAAGATACGCATACTCCAAGTGTGACCGGAGTACTTTCAACTCCAACAGAGCGGGTTTCTCCTCGGACCCCGCCTCACTCTCACAACTAATCTCATTAACTTCTATTATATCGGCAACCGCAAAATCTCAACCAACTCATCACAAACCGAATCTTTCTCACACGACTCATCCTCAACCAAATCATCACAATCAACCAGCCCATTACTTCCCACGAGATCCGCACCACAAATATA
Source organism: Bidens hawaiensis (assembly GCF_021521415.1). NCBI lineage: Eukaryota > Viridiplantae > Streptophyta > Magnoliopsida > Asterales > Asteraceae > Bidens > Bidens hawaiensis. The sequence goes on from NW_027494293.1 coordinate 300,964, forward strand.
ATCGAAACAACTATCGATACCTGTAATAAACGAGTTAATAAAATAAACCGAGTGGCATGGAGCACTGAAATCATCTTGATCACTTGGATGCTTCATCGACCTCGCGACATCATAAGTAACATTCTCATCACCAACCCGAAGCGTGATCTTCCCATCATACACATCGATAAGCGCTTTTGCGGTACGTAAGAACGGATGACCAAGAATAATGGGAACCTTCTCGTCGGCCTCCATGTCAAGCACCACAAAATCAACCGGGAACACAAACTTATCCACCTTCACTAAAAAATTCTCGATAATAACTCGTGGATACTTAATCGAACGATCGGCCAACGATAAAGACATGTGAGTCGGTGTAAGCTCGCCTAACTCCAACTTCTTGTACAAAGAATATGGCATCAAATTAATACTTTCACCCAAATCCCCAAATGCATGGGTCATTACATCACTTCCATATAGACACGCAATCGTAAGCACACCCGGATCCGACAACTTCTCGGGTACACGGTTTAACAGTACCGCCGAACAATCTCCCATAAGGGGAATTGATGACACCTCCCCCAACCTATCCTTCCTCTTCAACAGGTCTTTCAAGAACTTTGCGTACTTCGGCATGTGTTGGAGGGCTGCAATGAACGGGAGATTAATCTTCAACTATCAGAACATATCAAGAAAATGCCCATACTACCGCGTGTATTTCGGGTGTTTTGCACGAGCGGGATATGGGATACGAGAGTGGTCAATCATAGGTGATGGCCGAACTTTAACCGACTTCTTCACTACTGGAGGTGCAACTGGTGCGGTGTTCTGTACTTTTCCTGGTACTTCCATCTCGATCTCTTCATCCATCACCTCCTCATCCATCACCTCCTCATCTTCCACTTCAACTTCAACTTCATTCCTTCGCACCTCGGGACCCAAAATCCTGCCGCTACGAATAGTAATCGCCTTCATTTGAGCGGCCGGATTCTGTTGAGTAGAACCTGAAAACTGTCCCGGGGGTCTCTCTTTCAATTGTCGAGCAATATCACCAATGGTCCGTTGCATGTTGAGCATAGCTGATTGTTGATTCTTCAAAAGCATATCATGATCGGCAAGATTCTTTTGAGTGACTTGATCTCTATTAAGGATTTGCTGCATCATTTCTTCCAATCTTCTCATACCACTCGAATCTTTCCCATTACCCGAACTTTGCTCATTAGAACTTCCACTTTTATACTGACCTTGATTTTGGTTATAGGGAGCTTGGAAACCAGGTGGCCCACCGGCCGGGCGCCAATTTGAGTTGCCTTGCCCTTGGTTCTGATTCTGATTCTGATTCTAATTCTTATTCTGATTCTGATTTTGATTCTTGTAGTTGTTCCAGTTTTGATTGTTGTTGTTGTAAGCAATAAAGAACTTGTTCTGACCAGCCACAAAATCAAATTCTTGATTGTTCATCAACGGACACTCCAAGGTACCATGACCACCGCTACACATTTCACACTTATCCACCCCGAGTCTTTAACTATTTTATCCCTCGGGTGAGATTCTCCAAAGCAGCAGCCATACCAGTATCCAGATTAGCCATACCAGTATCCAGATTAACCTGGTGTACACCTCGAGCAGGTGAGGATGTACTGGTGACGGGATTCGAATTCCCACCTCGTGGCTTCTTCGCGTACTCCGATTGCGTGAAACTTTCAAACATCTCGTTACACTCGGTCACATTCTTCTTGTCCATCAAATTACCCCCAGCAGCTGTTTCAAAACTTGCTTGAGCCTAATAAGTAAGCCCATTGTAAAACTTCTCAACTAGGGCCCAAGGTGTGAGCCCATGTTGTGAACAACGATATAGTAAATTCTGAAAACGCTCCTAAGCTTGGTAGTATGGCTCATACGATTACATGTGGAATGACTGGATCTGATCACGGAGGCGAGAGGCCTTAGTAGGTGGAAAGTACTTCTTGATAAATGCATTGTGAAGCGCCTCCTATGTGGTGAATGCTCCAGCAGGTTGCAAATCGATCCAAATGGCGGAACGACCCAAAAGTGTAAACGGGAACAAGTGAAGGAAGATCGCATCCTCATTAGCACCTTGCAAATTGAACGTTTTGAACACACGAGTCAGGTGGTTGATGTGTGTCGGTGCATCTTCATTTTCACGGCCATGGAATTGGTGGTGTTGGGTGATGTTGGTCAAGACGTAGGACGGAATCTGCCATGAGTTAGGGTTATCAATCCTGGGAGAGAAAATGGGTGAGTGGTCCCCATGCAACCCTTCAAAAGATTGCTGGTACACGGTGCGGTTATTTTCGGCCATTGGGATGGGTCTGGGACTCAGTGGTGGTGAACTGGTGGGTGATGAGTTTGGCGAAGTATCTATGGTGATCGGTTGCTTTTCTGACGATGACGAACTTGCCTCGGACTTCAACGGAGTAGATCCAAAACAATTCAATGGCGGTCCTTGCGAACGCAGATGTGGCATATACCTACAAAACGCACAAGACCAAGTAAGTAGTTTCTAAAAGAACGAATTTAATACTGAAAATAAGTAACCAATTAAAACAAACTAGACATAATTAGACTCCTGTGACTCAAACAAAATGAAACAAATAGCACGTATGTAGCAAGTAGGTCCAATCAAAGCTAATAACACAATTGCTAAGAGTCTCTGGCAACGGAGCCAAAAATTTGATGTGCTTGAAATAGTTTAATAATTATTAACTAAATTAACTAAAAATAAACACTAAGTAATACTCTAGACTCTCAAAAACTCGACTAAACTACTAACTGGCAAGTGAAACGATCGACTCTAGTAAGCTAAGTAAGTCCTGATATCGAACCCACGAGACTCTCTAAATTACGTTTATTAGCTAATTACTAACACGACTTATTAGTTAATATTTGTTTGGGGTTTTTTTTGTTTAAAATACTAATTTAATACTATAATTAAAAACTATTAAGAAAACAAGTTAATTAAACGAAAGCAAATGTTTGTTATTTAAAATAAGATGATGATGATAAAACTACCTAGGCTAGACTCCCCTAAATTTCAGTAATGAATTGACTAGGGAAAATATTTAGTTATAGACTGGGATCGTAAAATAGACACTTAAAAGAAAACCCGAACAGGACCCCTGACCCTTCTCAAAAGATACCTATGGATTTCTAACATGTTTTAACGCACACCAGTATTAAAAATCAAGTTCTCTTACGGTCACATAATTAATTATAATTTAGTTCCTTTATTCGAAATCCTACCATACAGTGCGGAAATCAAAGGCAATTTACTATACTAAATTGATTTGATAAACAATATTAAATAGTCAACCCTAGATGGACTCCTTACGAAGAACTAAATCAGCAAGACTAAATAGTAAAGACTTATCAATAACCTAGCACTTTACAGATTTTAGGTTAGCAGCACACTTAGGTTTATTTGACAATATTATTCCTATGACCTTATCGTGACATCAATCATGAAATAATCAAAAACACCAAGAAATTGACCTAATAGCAATCCTAGCATATGACAAACAATAATCAAGGAAAACTATGGAATAAAACTCATCAAACAATCCTAAGCATTCATATGCATCAATTAATTATAAATAAATCTTTTACTTAATCATAAAAACCATAACGTAAATAAATCACAAAGTCAAATCAAAACATCAAAGTAGGTTCATCATAAGCCTAGATAATTCAAGCAATTTAGCATAGCATCTCAAATTTAAGTAAAACAAACAAGCAAGAATTCATGGCGGTAAATAAACGAAGACGAAAGAAATAAAGGATAAAACCCTTGTGCTTCGTCTTTAACTAAAGCGCGTACCACCGGATGATTCTTCGACTCCATAGCTACCAAAAGCTGATCTCGTAAGCCCCGGAACTCCCCAAATTCAGCTGGAACTTTCAGGTATGTTTAATGGTGAGTTTAGGGTCTTTAAATAGGAAACAGGCTGCCAAAAATACGAAAGTCGGTCAAAAATCTGGAATCTTTTGGAATTGGTGCTGCCACGCCATGCGGCGGGCTTAGCTCCCCTCGTCGCACGGCGCTTCGGTGTCTTGATGGGGGCCTAGCCGGTCCGGTTCTCTTCCTGGTCCGGTCCGGTTCGTTTCCTGATCCTTGGGTTCTCTGGTTCGGTTTGTTTTTGCTCTTTTTTTCGTCCTCTTTTCACCAAAATTCAAACCCGAAACCTAAAATATAAAAACGTATTAGTAGTATACAAATATTACGAGAAACCTAACAAAATCAATAAAATAATAAATAAAATGTACACGGGATTATGTATATTAAACATTAAATCAGTTTAGTAAATAAAAAGATAAAAGGTCCAAATGGGCTCCTAAAGGATAATGTCGGTTAAGGAATTTTATTTAGTAGGGAATTATGTACAAAACGGGCTTTCTAAAGTCCTAATCTCCATACAGGTGGTGGTATTAAGATCTCGATAAGCATATGACAAGCAAGTTCTAATTCTGTAAAACATACCAGCTTCCCTTAAATAATGAAAAGACGTGTTTTATATTTATTATATAATATTTATATTAAGTATAGGGGCTAATCTCACAATATGTCTAGAAATAAAGGCTGCCGATATGAAACATGTATACCCGTCCCCTTGACTTATTATCCTGCCTAAACGATTCCATTTTCAACTTCTCATTTTGAAAACATTTGTCGGGAAAGCTATCATGAAGCTGAAAAACCAACCATGACCAGAAACCTCTAACTTGGAATTAATAGCAATAATTAAAAGTTAATAACTTAGATTTCTGAATACTCTTCGAGGTACTATTAGGCTAAATGTTTTCAATTTTCCCCCTTCCCTCACTTGAGCTTGACATTGTCCTCAATGTTATAATTTTAATACAGTTAACGAACATTTAAGGGACGGGATTGAAAATTAACTGTTTAACAATTTAAAACTCGGGGCACTGATGTGATGGGCCTAAACTAAAATTATACAATTACACTTCTATCATTTAAAGTAAGAAAAAATAAATAAATTATAAAACTGAAATCACTTGATAAGAATGACAATGCAATGCTAATCACGGCTCATACTCTCAACACACTCGTGACACACGTCTCCAACAATGACCAATACCGACTAACCAAATCTGCCAAATCTCGAGACGTGTATTAGAAAACCACTCACAAATGTAAGAGTTAGGTCTTTTAAGAGTTATAAATATATTATAAAAATCATTACCAAGCCGAATTAGTTGTTTCATAAAAAATTTTTGTTAAACCAGTTAAAAATGATGAAAGACCTAACTCACTTTCGAAGGAATCACGGTTGCATTTAGCGTATGTAGCAAGCCCTTTAAACCCCCCCCCCCCCCCGGTAGCCCGGGTGGATGAGTAAGGTCTCGTGAGGGTTTATAGAGAACTACACCCACAAAATTCCAAATACAGATATGGTATTCATGGATGGCCTTTCAATTTTTGGCACATCTTATAAGTCATGTTTAAATCAGCTCGAAGGACTTTTGAATAGATGTGTTGAAACGAATTTGGTTCTTAGTTGGGAGAAGAGCCATTTTATGGTCCAAGAGGGGATTGTGTTGCGCCATGCCATGTCGATTCGTGGGATTGAGGTGGACCGAGCTAAGGTTCAAGTTATTTCTACTCTACCTCATCCCACGAACGTCAAGGGCATTAGACATTTTTGGGGCATGCCGGTTTTTTTTTGACAATTTATTAAGGGTTTTAGTGATATTACCAAACCCTTATGTAATTTATTGTTAAAGGATGCCCCGTTTGACTATAATGATAAATGTGGTAAGGCCTTTGACATTTGGAAACAGAAATGGCTTGAAGCGTCGATCTTGCAATCACCCGATTGGAATTTACCTTTCGAAATAATGTGTGATGCGAGTGATTATGCGGTCGGGGTAGCTTTGGGTCAACTGGTTGAAAAGAGACCCATTGCCATATACTATGTGAGTAAACCCCTCTTGGACGCTCGATTGAATTATACCACAACCGAGAAGGAATTACTCTCGGTAGTATATGTCTTAGAAAAATTATGTTCTTATATTTGGGGTAGTAAAGTAATTGTTTATTCTGATCATTCGGCTGTCAGGTACCTCATGGATAAGAAGGACGCGGAACCGTGTTTAATCAAATGGGTTTTTTTGTTACAGGAGTTTGACTTGGAGATTTGGGACAGGAAGGGGATAGAAAACGTCGTTGTAGATCATTTGTCTTGGATTGTTTTGGAAGTGGATTGCTCACATTGTTAATTTTATAGTTATAGGTGACTTACCTGAGCATTGGCCAAGGAGGAAAAGGAAGCATTTGATGTCACAGGCGAAACAGTATATTTGGGATGACCCGGATCTGTTTAAGATCGGAGCTGATCAGATGATTAGGCGATGCATACCCGAGGAGCATGTCAGATCGATGTTGGAACACACATATTCGTCTGCGTGTGGTGGTCACTTTAGTGGCCAGCATACTACACAAAAATTTTTAACTAGTGGATTTTATTGAACACTATTTCGGGATGCTTACGAGTTAGCGACGTATTGTTTGAAGTGTCTATAACTCGGGAGCATTTCTAAGAGAGATGAGATGCCTTTGAAACCAATCCTTGTTATTGATATTATTGATGTTTGGGGGATTAATTTCATGGGCCCATTCCGGAACACTTACGGTAATTTGTATATCCTAGTGGCCGTCGACTATGTGTCTAAATGGGTAGAGGCGATAGCCACTAGGACAAATGATCACCTTGTAGTTGGTAATTTCATTCAAAGCAACATTTTTTTCGAGATTTGGAATCCCCCGAACTATTATTAGTGACGGGGGATCTCACTTCAAAAATTTTAAGTTTGGAAAGTTGCTTAAACGATACTGGGTGGATCATAGAGCAGCAACTCCTTACCATCCACAAACGAGTGGACAAGTTGAGGTATCGAATCGGCAGATTAAACAGATTTTACAGAAAACTGTTCGGACGGACCGAAAGGATTGGTCAACGAAGTTGACTGATGCCTTATGGGCCTATTGAACCGCTTATAAAACGTCGTTCGGTACCACACCATATAGACTTGTGTATGGAAAGGATTACCATTTACCGTTTGAAATCGCACAATGTGCTTATTGGGCTCCTAAGGAAGTTAATACTAGCTATGATGATGAAGGTAAAGCTAGGAAATTGGAATTGTGCGAGATCGAGGAGTTGCGGGTTGAAGCATACAAGTGTGCATCGGCTTACAAAGCGAAGATGAAGAAATTGAATGACGAGGAAATCCGGTTGAAGAGCTTTGAAATTGGTCAAAATGTATGGTTATACAACACAAGGATGAAGCTTTTCTGAGTAAGTTGAAGAATAAGTGGACGGGCCCATTTGTTATATACAAATATGATAAATCAAGCATAACAAACAATCATCAAAAGATATATATACAAATATTACCCAACCGGTTACCCATACAAGTTTCCACAAATATAATATAATATTATACAGACCAAGATAATCAAAACAAAATAAAAGGAAAACAACTAAAATGTAACCGGCGCCTGCTTCCAGTCTATTCCTCCATCTGAGCAGCCTCACCTGCTGGCTACTCTATATGTGCCTCTCCACACACAGCACTAGGCTGATCAGCTACCTGCCCTGCACCTCTTGCCTCTGCTCCTCTAGCCTCTGATTGATCTCCAGCCTGTTGATGTATCTGTAGTGAGGCTGGGTTCGGTACCTGCAGATGTGTAAATAATATACAAAAGTAGTCATCCTAGAGGGACATGTGGGCCCATATCTCCGTCTGCATTGCCATCTGCTGCTGATGAATCATCTCGAGTGTGAATGGCAGCGGTGGTGGCTGCTGTGGTTGTCGGAGGGGGTACTGCTGCTGAGGCCTCATGATGCGAGGGACAATGGCGGGATGTCGATGAGTAGGTATGCCCATCTGAAGTGCGACAGCCGCGTCTGTCCCTGGAGGTGGTGGAGCCTGAGGGCCTTGTCGGACCGGGACAAGAGTAGGTGGATCGCGTAGCTCGCATAGCCTAGCCTTCTGGACGTCCTTTAATGTATACGGGTCTATGGTAGGCCCTGGGGTAAAATAATCAATAGGATAGCGGTCGTACACCCCCAGCCACTCTGCGAGACGGGTGATATATGGACCCATCGATCACTTGGCTGAGTGGCCCTGCCACGCACGGCTCTGGGAGAACGACGCAAGAAGCAACGTCACTATATTGGCCTCCCGACTGGCAATAATCGATAGCAAGAAAATCAAATCGGCGTTGCTGCACTTCTCGTTGCCCGAATGACGGCCAACGTTGGTGTACGCAACGATGCGGTGATGGTATCGATGGACGGGTCCCTGATAGATGACTCGACTATCGTGCTCGAATGGGCCCCGTCCGTTATCGTGGCCCAGAACTGGCCCAACAGGGCCTCAGTCAACCAAAACTCTCGATCTAATTGGGATCAAAGAGCATAACCCCGGATGCTTGTGATGAACTCCAGGGCCAGCACCTCATCAGCGGTGTAAAAGTCAGTGGCCACGACGAAGTACGGGACAGACATCTCGAACATCTGCCGGCCAAGGGCAAATGAAACCGCATGCGACTCGGAGAAGTCGGTGGGCACATACCTAAATGTGGAAAAGAACTCATGTGTGAGCTTGACGTACTGCGTCGAATCATGCACGAGGACCTGGGCCCACCAAGCTCCCAACAACTCCTGGACCGCCCCCTCCTGGCCCAATGCACGAAGCAGTGTCCATTCGATCTTACGTTGGCAGAGGAGATGCATCGCCATGAAACAACTAATTAAGAAAACAAGTTAATTAAATGAAAGCAAATGTTTGTTATTTAAAATAAGATGATGATGATAAAACTACCTAGGCTAGACTCCCCTAAATTTCAGTAATGAATTGACTCGGGAAAATATTTAGTTATGGACTGGGATCGTAAAATAGACACTTAAAAGAATACCCGAACAGGACCCCTGACCCTTCTCAAAAGATACCTATGGATTTCTAACATGTTTTAACGCACACCAGTATTAAAAATCAAGTTCTCTTACGGTCACATAATTAATTATAATTTAGTTCCTTTATTCGAAATCCTACCATACAGTGCGGAAATCAAAGGCAATTTACTATACTAAATTGATTTGATAAACAATATTAAATAGTCAACCCTAGATGGACTCCTTACGAAGAACTAAATCTAGCAAGATTAAATAGTAAAGACTTATCAATAACCTAGCACTTTACAGATTTTAGGTTAGCAGCACACTTAGGTTTATTTGACAATATTATTCCTATGACCTTATCGTGACATCAATCATGAAATAATCAAAAACACCAAGAAATTGACCTAATAGCAATCCTAGCATATGACAAACAATAATCAAGGAAAACTATGGAATAAAACTCATCAAACAATCCTAAGCATTCATATGCATCAATTAATTATAAATAAATCTTTTACTTAATCATAAAAACCATAACGTAAATAAATCACAAAGTCAAATCAAAACATCAAAGTAGGTTCATCATAAGCCTAGATAATTCAAGCAATTTAGCATAGCATCTCAAATTTAAGTAAAACAAACAAGCAAGAATTCATGGCGGTAAATAAACGAAGACGAAAGAAATAAAGGATAAAACCCTTGTGCTTCGTCTTTAACTAAAGCGCGTACCACCGGATGATTCTTCGACTCCATAGCTACCAAAAGCTGATCTCGTAAGCCCCGGAACTCCCCAAATTCAGCTGGAACTTTCAGGTATGTTTAATGGTGAGTTTAGGGTCTTTAAATAGGAAACAGGCTGCCAAAAATACGAAAGTCGGTCAAAAATCTGGAATCTTTTGGAATTGGTGCTGCCACGCCATGCGGCAGGCTTAGCTCCCCTCATCGCACGGCGCTTCGGTGTCTTGATGGGGGCCTAGCCGGTCCGGTTCTCTTCCTGGTCCGGTCCGGTTCGTTTCCTGATCCTTGGGTTCTCTGGTTCGGTTTGTTTTTGCTCTTTTTTTCGTCCTCTTTTCACCAAAATTCAAACCCGAAACCTAAAATATAAAAACGTATTAGTAGTATACAAATATTACGAGAAACCTAACAAAATCAATAAAATAATAAATAAAATGTACACGGGATTATGTATATTAAACATTAAATCAGTTTAGTAAATAAAAAGATAAAAGGTCCAAATGGGCTCCTAAAGGATAATGTCGGTTAAGGAATTTTATTTAGTAGGGAATTATGTACAAAACGGGCTTTCTAAAGTCCTAATCTCCATACAGGTGGTGGTATTAAGATCTCGATAAGCATATGACAAGCAAGTTCTAATTCTGTAAAACATACCAGCTTCCCTTAAATAATGAAAAGACGTGTTTTATATTTATTATATAATATTTATATTAAGTATAGGGGCTAATCTCACAATATGTCTAGAAATAAAGGCTGCCGATATGAAACATGTATACCCGTCCCCTTGACTTATTATCCTGCCTAAACGATTCCATTTTCAACTTCTCATTTTGAAAACATTTGTCGGGAAAGCTATCATGAAGCTGAAAAACCAACCATGACCAGAAACCTCTAACTTGGAATTAATAGCAATAATTAAAAGTTAATAACTTAGATTTCTGAATACTCTTCGAGGTACTATTAGGCTAAATGTTTTCAATTTTCCCCCTTCCCTCACTTGAGCTTGACATTGTCCTAAATGTTATAATTTTAATACAGTTAACGAACATTTAAGGGACGGGATTGAAAATTAACTGTTTAACAATTTAAAACTCGGGGCACTGATGTGATGGGCCTAAACTAAAATTATACAATTACACTTCTATCATTTAAAGTAAGAAAAAAAATAAATTATAAAACTGAAATCACTTGATAAGAATGACAATGCAATGCTAATCACGGCTCATACTCTCAACACACTCGTGACACACGTCTCCAACAATGACCAATACCGACTAACCAAATCTGTCAAATCTCGAGACGTGTATTAGAAAACCACTCACAAATGTAAGAGTTAGGTCTTTTAAGAGTTATAAATATATTATAAAAATCATTACCAAGCCGAATTAGTTGTTTCATAAAAAATTTTTGTTAAACCAGTTAAAAATGATGAAAGACCTAACTCACTTTCGAAGGAATCACGGTTGCATTTAGCGTATGTAGCAAGCCCTTTAAACCCCCCCCCCCCCGGTAGCCCGGGTGGACGAGTAAGGTCTCGTGAGGGTTTATAGAGAACTACACCCACAAAATTCCAAATACAGATATGGTATTCATGGATGGCCTTTCAATTTTTGGCACATCTTATAAGTCATGTTTAAATCAGCTCGAAGGACTTTTGAATAGATGTGTTGAAACGAATTTGGTTCTTAGTTGGGAGAAGAGCCATTTTATGGTCCAAGAGGGGATTGTGTTGCGCCATGCCATGTCGATTCGTGGGATTGAGGTGGACCGAGCTAAGGTTCAAGTTATTTCTACTCTACCTCATCCCACGAACGTCAAGGGCATTAGACATTTTTGGGGCATGCCGGTTTTTTTTTGACAATTTATTAAGGGTTTTAGTGATATTACCAAACCCTTATGTAATTTATTGTTAAAGGATGCCCCGTTTGACTATAATGATAAATGTGGTAAGGCCTTTGACATTTGGAAACAGAAATGGCTTGAAGCGTCGATCTTGCAATCACCCGATTGGAATTTACCTTTCGAAATAATGTGTGATGCGAGTGATTATGCGGTCGGGGTAGCTTTGGGTCAACTGGTTGAAAAGAGACCCATTGCCATATACTATGTGAGTAAACCCCTCTTGGACGCTCGATTGAATTATACCACAACCGAGAAGGAATTACTCTCGGTAGTATATGTCTTAGAAAAATTATGTTCTTATATTTGGGGTAGTAAAGTAATTGTTTATTCTGATCATTCGGCTGTCAGGTACCTCATGGATAAGAAGGACGCGGAACCGTGTTTAATCAAATGGGTTTTTTTGTTACAGGAGTTTGACTTGGAGATTTGGGACAGGAAGGGGATAGAAAACGTCGTTGTAGATCATTTGTCTTGGATTGTTTTGGAAGTGGATTGCTCACATTGTTAATTTTATAGTTATAGGTGACTTACCTGAGCATTGGCCAAGGAGGAAAAGGAAGCATTTGATGTCACAGGCGAAACAGTATATTTGGGATGACCCGGATCTGTTTAAGATCGGAGCTGATCAGATGATTAGGCGATGCATACCCGAGGAGCATGTCAGATCGATGTTGGAACACACATATTCGTCTGCGTGTGGTGGTCACTTTAGTGGCCAGCATACTACACAAAAATTTTTAACTAGTGGATTTTATTGAACACTATTTCGGGATGCTTACGAGTTAGCGACGTATTGTTTGAAGTGTCTATAACTCGGGAGCATTTCTAAGAGAGATGAGATGCCTTTGAAACCAATCCTTGTTATTGATATTATTGATGTTTGGGGGATTAATTTCATGGGCCCATTCCGGAACACTTACGGTAATTTGTATATCCTAGTGGCCGTCGACTATGTGTCTAAATGGGTAGAGGCGATAGCCACTAGGACAAATGATCACCTTGTAGTTGGTAATTTCATTCAAAGCAACATTTTTTTCGAGATTTGGAATCCCCCGAACTATTATTAGTGACGGGGGATCTCACTTCAAAAATTTTAAGTTTGGAAAGTTGCTTAAACGATACTGGGTGGATCATAGAGCAGCAACTCCTTACCATCCACAAACGAGTGGACAAGTTGAGGTATCGAATCGGCAGATTAAACAGATTTTACAGAAAACTGTTCGGACGGACCGAAAGGATTGGTCAACGAAGTTGACTGATGCCTTATGGGCCTATTGAACCGCTTATAAAACGTCGTTCGGTACCACACCATATAGACTTGTGTATGGAAAGGATTACCATTTACCGTTTGAAATCGCACAATGTGCTTATTGGGCTCCTAAGGAAGTTAATACTAGCTATGATGATGAAGGTAAAGCTAGGAAATTGGAATTGTGCGAGATCGAGGAGTTGCGGGTTGAAGCATACAAGTGTGCATCGGCTTACAAAGCGAAGATGAAGAAATTGAATGACGAGGAAATCCGGTTGAAGAGCTTTGAAATTGGTCAAAATGTATGGTTATACAACACAAGGATGAAGCTTTTCTGAGTAAGTTGAAGAATAAGTGGACGGGCCCATTTGTTATATACAAATATGATAAATCAAGCATAACAAACAATCATCAAAAGATATATATACAAATATTACCCAACCGGTTACCCATACAAGTTTCCACAAATATAATATAATATTATACAGACCAAGATAATCAAAACAAAATAAAAGGAAAACAACTAAAATGTAACCGGCGCCTGCTTCCAGTCTATTCCTCCATCTGAGCAGCCTCACCTGCTGGCTACTCTATATGTGCCTCTCCACACACAGCACTAGGCTGATCAGCTACCTGCCCTGCACCTCTTGCCTCTGCTCCTCTAGCCTCTGATTGATCTCCAGCCTGTTGATGTATCTGTAGTGAGGCTGGGTTCGGTACCTGCAGATGTGTAAATAATATACAAAAGTAGTCATCCTAGAGGGACATGTGGGCCCATATCTCCGTCTGCATTGCCATCTGCTGCTGATGAATCATCTCGAGTGTGAATGGCAGCGGTGGTGGCTGCTGTGGTTGTCGGAGGGGGTACTGCTGCTGAGGCCTCATGATGCGAGGGACAATGGCGGGATGTCGATGAGTAGGTATGCCCATCTGAAGTGCGACAGCCGCGTCTGTCCCTGGAGGTGGTGGAGCCTGAGGGCCTTGTCGGACCGGGACAAGAGTAGGTGGATCGCGTAGCTCGCATAGCCTAGCCTTCTGGACGTCCTTTAATGTATACGGGTCTATGGTAGGCCCTGGGGTAAAATAATCAATAGGATAGCGGTCGTACACCCCCAGCCACTCTGCGAGACGGGTGATATATGGACCCATCGATCACTTGGCTGAGTGGCCCTGCCACGCACGGCTCTGGGAGAACGACGCAAGAAGCAACGTCACTATATTGGCCTCCCGACTGGCAATAATCGATAGCAAGAAAATCAAATCGGCGTTGCTTCACTTCTCGTTGCCCGAATGACGGCCAACGTTGGTGTACGCAACGATGCGGTGATGGTATCGATGGACGGGTCCCTGATAGATGACTCGACTATCGTGCTCGAATGGGCCCCGTCCGTTATCGTGGCCCAGAACTGGCCCAACAGGGCCTCAGTCAACCAAAACTCTCGATCTAATTGGGATCAAAGAGCATAACCCCGGATGCTTGTGATGAACTCCAGGGCCAGCACCTCATCAGCGGTGTAAAAGTCAGTGGCCACGACGAAGTACGGGACAGACATCTCGAACATCTGCCGGCCAAGGGCAAATGAAACCGCATGCGACTCGGAGAAGTCGGTGGGCACATACCTAAATGTGGAAAAGAACTCATGTGTGAGCTTGACGTACTGCGTCGAATCATGCACGAGGACCTGGGCCCACCGAGCTCCCAACAACTCCTGGACCGCCCCCTCCTGGCCCAATGCACGAAGCAGTGTCCATTCGATCTTACGTTGGCAGAGGAGATGCATCGCCATGAAACAACGATACATGGTCTGCTTCTCCGATAGTGGTGCGAAACGCAACACTATAAGGGGGTCCGGAGGACGTCACCCACGGTATGCTCCTGAATAGTGTCGGGAGTAATCGGGATCTTCTCTCTATCGCACCAGATAACCAGTGACGATCGTACCATGGGCTGCGGGGGTCCAACACTCCCCGCAGAGCAGCAACGGGACCGTGTCGCCCGCTCCTGCAGCCGCTGCCTCGGCTGCTTGCGCCCGGCGGCGCTGGAAGAACCAGGTACATCAGGCATGCTGCAAAATAACAATAAAATATTACAATAAAGAAAACGACAAAATTCGGGATATCCTAGTTACAAAACTATAAAGCCAAGTGTTACCGCATGTTTGGAGATTGAGTACGGGCGGATAAACAACCTATATAAACAAGACTCGACTCAAGTAACAAATCCAACAAACAGACTCGACTGACGCCTCAATAAACTTGCAACAAATAGATCAAAATCGGTACTCATACTAATCGAGCGGTTCGGATTCCGTTATACAATTATATTATTAAAATATTATAAAGTTAATACTATTTTATATATATATATATATATATATATATATATATCAGAATATTACTAAAATGTTATATTATATTATATCTACAGTATTAATATATTAATTTTATATACAAAAATATTAAAATATATTATTGATACTATCATTATAAATTAAAATATTAAAATATTATTATATTATATTTTATATATTAAAATACTTAAAATATGTTTTTATAATTTTTATATTAAAATATTAATATATATTAAAATAATAAAATATTAATTTTTTTTTAAGATTCAAAACCCGACCCACCAACCAAACTTTTAAAATAATAACCCGATAATAATCACTCTCGCCAAAACCCGGCAACAAATGAACCACTATTCCCAAACTCTAACTTGGCTCCATTAATCAAATAATATTAACACGTCACAAAACCGAACTCAACAACTATATCAAATATGAGCTCTGGTTCAATTTAACCCTCGACTAAACAACCTAACACAACCAAACCCGACAAAGAAATCCAACTAATAATCAGTTAAAATTACCTCGAGAATAATGAAATTAAATGAATACGATATGTAGATGATGGATGATGACGACAATAAAGCAGATGTCAGTTGCGGGTAGTGTCACACCCTGCCCATGGGGGTCTGGGAGTTTCATGGACAAATTGGTACCAAATGTAAGCAGCGGAATATTATTTATTAAAATAAGTTACAACGTATGCATTATGTATTTAAGACAAGATGTAACTACACAACTATCTCATCCTTGACAATGCTGCAATCCCATGTTAGGTTCTAATAATCTTCTTGGCATCTAATCTTCATTATCTATGTTCGGCATACACCTCTATCCTTAGGCATTCTCATTACATCGCTAATCCAAATTGCTATCCACATAGTATCTGAATACATGCTAAAAAGTGTCAACTAAAAATGTGGTGAGTTCGTGAGTTTAGCTCACATACATATATAAGAATTAATGTATAAAAGCGTAAAAGTTTGTGTGTATGTAAGTATAAAGCATGGTGCACATCAATCAAGTCTATAATCAATCCTGCATTCGATCATAAGCCTCCCCTCGACTTATAACCGAACGACACCCGCCCCCGATTATTACTCTGCCAAGCAATAATCCAAACGCTAGGTCACATGTCGCAACGGTCCGCAGACCTCAGTGTGGTTTACCCAACATAGGGTCACTGTGCAGGGGGGTCTCCCAAATAGTACTACCCATACGAGCCATAGGCTTACTCCCTGAGTTAATGATTGCGTAATTTAAAGTGGGATAAAAACATGGCAGAAACAGATCTTGATAAACATCACACCATAAGAAAATCACAGAATGTATTCAGCCCAAAAGTAAAAGTAAAAGGGGCAGCATGAAACTCAACTCAGTCCGTACGCAATATGTGTAAATGAACAATAATCTATGAGCTTGCAACGATGCTAGACAACACTGATGTGCTATAAGTAGTTATTAATTTATTAACTAAATAAACGCTAATCTGGACACTAAGTAATAGATTTTAGACTCTTAACTTAACTAAAACTACTAACCAACAAGTGAACCAATAGACTCTAGTACAGCTAAGTATGTCCGAATATCGAACCCACATGACTCTTTAATTACGTTATCTAGCTAAATTTAGACTTAACTACAGACACGACTATTTATTATTGGGGGGGGGAGGGGGGGGTTTACTTAAAACTAATATTAACTTAATCACTAAGACTTAAAAATGACTTAACCCTGGACTTAATTCATATGATGACAAGATAACTACCTAAGCTAGAATCCCCTAAATTTCAGTAATGAATTGACTCGGGAAAATATTTAGTTATGGACTGATATCGTAAAATAGACACTTATAAGAAAACCTGAATAGGACCCTTGACCCTTCTCAAGAGAAACCTATGGATTTCTAACAAGTTTTAACGCACACCACTATTAAAAATCAAGTTCGCTTACGGTCACTTAATTAATTACAAACTAGTTCCATTATACGAAATTCTACCTTACAGCGCGGAAGTCAAAGGCAGTCTAATATATTCAATTAACTCGATAGACAAAGTTAACCAATCAAACCTAGACGGACTCCTTACGAAGAACTAAATCGAGTAATCCTGGTCAACAAACACCTACCAATAACCTAGCACCTTACAGCTATTTAGGTTCGCAGCACACTTAGGTTTATTTAATTAATAATGATTAGTCCTATGATCATAATGCATATCAATCATAAAATAATCAAGAACACAAAGTAATTGACCTAATAGCGACCTATCATAATGACAAACAATAATCAAGACAACTATGGAATAATAATGATTAATCAAACAATCCTAAATATCCATATGCATCAATTTTGTATAAGTAAACCTTTTACTAGTTCATAAAACCATACCGATAAATAAATCCCAAATCAAAACACAACGTCAAAGTAGGTTCATCATAAGCGTAGGCAGTCTGTAATGTTTAGCCTAGCATCTTAAAATCAAACAAAACAATAATAGACAAAATCATGGCGACAATAAATAAGAACGAAAGAATAAAGGCGACAAAACCCGGAGTCCTTGTCCTTGAATATTAAGCACTTCGCCGGCTGATTCCTCGACTCCAAAGCTGCCGGAAACTGACCTCGGATGCCTCGGAACTCACCAAATTCATTTGAAACTTCAGGGTATGATTAATGTTGAGTTTAGGGGTCTTTATATAGGCAACAGGTGTCCAAAAATACGTTAAGACGGTTAAGAAAACGAAAGTTCTGGAATCTGGGGTCGCCGCGCCGCGCGGCGGGCTCCCTCGTTCCCGTCGAGCGGCGCTCCGGTGATAGGGGAAGGGGTCGGCCGGCCTAGCCGGTCTGGTTCTTCTCCTGATCTGGTCTGGTTCGTTTCCTGATGCTCTGGTTCTCCGGTTCGGCTTGTTTTTGCTCTTTTTTCGCCCTCCTTTCACCGAAATTAATCCCGGGACCTACATTATTCAAATAAGTTAATAGTATACAAATCCTAACAAAAACCGAACATAAACGATTAAAATATTATATAAAATATACAAGGGATTAATATATGTTTAGCCTTATGTCAAATATCCCCACACTTATCTCTTTTTCGTCCCTGAAAAAATCTCATTGCAATGGGATCAGCATCAGTGAAATACAATCTTAAAAACATATTCGGTTATTTTTAAACTCAGACAAACGTAAAAACCGCGAGTGCCGATATTGTTGTCCACTTAAACCAGCCACCAGCCTATCAAGTCCCCACGCACATTAAGCATTTAAGTTTATGTGATATCAAAAACCTATGGATCTCACACCTTTGGAGTTAAGATCCACCTACCCCATCTCAAGCATAGTAAAGACAATTAAAAATAATCGAGTTGAAGCAAACTGGTTCAACATATCACCGTAAGATAACAACCCCTGAATGGTAAGAAGAAAATGCACTTGGATGGAATTAATGGATAATAGGTCAAGTGAGGTCGTACGAGCATGCCCTAAATATTATTGGACTTTGTCCTATATATGCCCTAAGAAAATATTTATTGACTAGAAACTTCGAGCCCCAATAGTGTATCCTCAGAGTCGCCATCCCCTTGGTAACACGTAAACTCTTAGTCTGGTCTAGTATGTGCACTTTGGCCTCTTTTTCTATTTTTGAGAATGCTTCATTGGCATTTTTCATTACATAACTTTTCTCACTTTTTCTTTTCGGATCAACTTTTGGAATACTTATTTATTTATTTTTTTTATTTTTTTATTGTGCACTTAGGCATCTTTTACCTAATAATAAATAACTAACGACTAAAGCTCGTACAAAATTAGATATTTGCGGGCGCCACCACTCTTTATTTATTTTCATAAAACGGAGTGACGTGCTAATTTTAAAGTGCATTAAATTCTCACCATCTTAGGTTAATCAGCTTATGGTAATACTCTCTATACCTTATCGAATTTCAGCTTCACTGTCCCCCCTTAGGATGAGAACCCACAAAATTTAAGATTAATTAGGTTTATTAAGAATATGCAATGGAAAACCTTTCAAGACTAGTTGGGCCTACCGACATCCCAAGTTTAGTACGCCTTTTTTAATATTATCTCATATTATTAGTAGTTTGAAAAACCGATTCCCGATAAATATCCTCCTCATCTCCCATTTAAGTACAAAAATAAACAAAATCAAGGGACATTTTTCAAAACTTTTTTTTAAATCTGATTAAAATTTAACTATGACTCAAATGTCCTATCCCCACACTTAAATTTTGCATTGTCCTCAATGCAAGGATAAGGACGAAAAATAAAAATAAACTCAAAATACAAAAACCTAAAAAGAAAAATAAAAATAAACAAGCAAGATAAATAATGAAAAAGACTTAGCTGGTAATATGCAAATGACGATATGATGCCAAAGTCTTCTTCCATAGCTGCCCTCCAAATCCGAACGTACTCATAAAACAAATATCTCCATCTCTCACACACGAACGGAAGCGGCAAAAGCATCAAACAATATCTAAAACATATCTTATCAATTTGATAGATGTTAAGCACTTAATTATATTACCAGATCAACCAACCAACCCTATATATAAAATATGAATAAATAGCAGCAAATATAAAAAGTATACAGTTCGGCTGCTCCATCCCCACACTTGAATTTTGCATTACACTTCATAGGGATCTTCTATCTCAAAACCTACAAAACTTAAAAACACAAAAACAAAGAAAAACTACAAAAGACTACGTTAGTGACTCGACAATTATACAAACTCCGTGGAACCTCCCCACACTTGAACTTAATTAGGAGAACCTGGACCCTATCTAACTCGTTCAGTTCCACCCAGTACTTGTTAAAAATTAAAATGTTCTCGGTGGAATTGAAAAATGCTTTAAAACTTCTTAACGGGTCAGACCACCAAAATTTAAACTTACCTGGCATGAACCGGATGTATGACATGTATCGAGAGGACTGGTCATGCTGAACTTCAATGGCTTCTTCTTTCCTGTAGACCATCTTCTGACTTGCAAATTATTTCGGTTCACAGATGCTATTCTCTTCGCCTTCTCCCGTGGTTTTGATTTATGAGCAACATTTATTATAAGTGACACGGGCAGCTGTGGAGATCTTCCACTACCACCACTTCTATGTCTTATAGCAGGGATTCAAAAAATGCTAAGTCACCCTCCGAATCGAACTCACCTATCTCATCATCCTCAGGCAACCCTTCTAACTCCAAATCCAAAATATCATCCTCCTCGCACAACTTATTCTCAACCTCTTCCTCAACACCAAACATTAAATCAACTGAATCTCCAAAATCTACTTCATCCTCTATCTCTTCTTTAGTCACTAACGACAACTCAAGTGAATCTCTCAAATCCACTTTCCCCTCTATCCCTTCTTCAACACCAAACATCAACTAAAATGAGTCTCCCAAATTCACTTGCTCATCAATCACTTCTTTCTTTACAAACAATTTCTGATAAGCTGCCTATTCTTCTTCATCGATCTCATCATCAGAGTCACTGCAGTAATTAGCAATAGTACCTGTGGAACCGGAGGTGGGACTTCGTCGTCCATTTTCGTCTCCGTTACTTGAGTGATCTCTTCATCTGACTTGTCAACATACTCCAATAACTCCAATCTCTTTTCTTCCTCCTTTTCTTCATTTAATCTCCTAGTATTGCTCTCTAAAGTACGTTGGAGATCTGCAATGATGCTCTGCCGATTTTTGATGATGATAGCATGCTCGGCTAACTTCTGTTGGGTATCTGAGGCCAGATTATAAGGCCCCGTTCCCGGTAACCCTACTTTGGTGTTGGATTTACTCATAAACATAGTTCTAAAATCAGAGTTTATTTAAACTTTCGCGGAATTATTTAAAACTTCAAACATCACATTACAAACATTCATTTTTGTCTTAATATACAAATTGTCTTTTCATAACATAACATAAAATAGTCATGACACTTCTTCATAGATGTCAGTCTCTTTAGCTCGTGCCATGTGTCCTTCGTCAAGCCAGCTGCCTCGACCTATTTGCCTGCGTGCATACTAAAAGTCAGCTATGCTAAGTGAGTTCTAGTTAATCAATTAACATACAATACATTCCTATCCTTACTCATACGTGTCCGAAGATACGTATTCATACCTTACTTGGCCATTACTTCTTTCACACATACTTTATATACATGCATACGTACTTATATACTTTCTTTCATAAAACCCTATGGTATACCATAAGCTATTCTATTTTAAACATCTCAGATATTATAAGGGTCTGGTCCCTAACATCTCAGATATTATAAGGGTCTGGTCCCTATCATCTCAGATATTATAAGGGTCTGGTCCCTAACATCTCAGATATTATAAGGGTCTGGTCCCTATCAACTCAGAAATTATGAGGGTATGGTCCCTATCATCTCAAATATTATGAGGGTCTGGTCCCTATCATCTCAGATATTATAAGGGTCTGATCCCTATAATCTCAAATATTATAAGGGTCTGATCCCTATCATCTCAGTTATTATGAGGGTCTGATCCCTATCATAAGCGCATACTTTACTTGTCTTATGTATATAATATTTACATACACATTCATTCACATAACCATCATATAGTAATAACATTCAATGCACAATCATACAAGTATCATATACCTATCACTTAAGATAAGCATTTTAACTGCCACATAGGAGTATGCACATAGCCCCGAAAACATAACAATGAAATGGGGCTAGAACTCACCTGGAGTCGGTTTCTCTCACCGTTAATGGTAATGCCCTTCCTTAGCTGTGCACGGCTAATTGTACAATACATTACGCGTGTCAATCATCCATTACTACTAATTCCTACATCTAAGTTAATGAAACTCTCAACTAACGGGGGTCCAGAGGCAGCGCCCCTGGTAGCGGGGTCTAGGGGCGGCAGCCCCTAGCAGGGTCCAAGGGGCAGAGCCCCTGGCTGGGGTTGAGCTGCCCTTTCATGAATTTTCATTAACATTCCTTTAACAAAAACGAATCAGAAAATGAATCGGGACACACTTTAATAACAACTTAAACAATTTCGCATGGGAGGAATTTCGCATAAAATTTCGCTTCGCATAACTTTTTCCCTTCTCACGGCTGAGCGAAGCGAAATACCTGTTTCGCTTTTCATGGATGAGCGAAGCGAAGTACCTGTTTCGCTTCTCATGGCTGAGCGAAGCGAAGTACCTGTTTCATTTCTCATGGCTGAGCGAAACAAAATACCTTCCTTTCTTCATATTTTACCATTTTAAAGCCATTTTACCTCGACTCTTCCTCAGGACCTGATTTTTACTCTTTTTCAACTTTTGACACATTCTGACCCCATGCACCTGATTCTGAACCCATATCTCTCATAGTCCAAACGCCACCTTTTTATCTTAAAAGGCACCCGAGAGGTTATAACTTAACAAGTTTATATTTTTCTTATATTTCACAACCCGATCTATTGTTATATCTGTTTGCATGCCGATTCCAACCATAAAACCTAACCATTTAAACCGAAAGCTACCTTTTGCTTCGGGTTTAAGTTCAGATCCGGACAATACATAGATCTGGACGTGATTCTTGTTATTTGATGACGTCTACACACGAGATTCTTCCTTCTTTTTTTACACGGATTTGGATCCGGAATGTAGAGAGAAAGTGTGTGTGTTCTTGAGTGTGTGTGTGTGTGGTGAAAGGTAACAAAATGGTGAAAGGGTGGAGGGGTTAGGCTTATATAGAGGGCCATGGGCCCCACAACCCACTCATAATTCCCAGTCCAAATATTAACCCAACACTTAACACACGACTAACTTAACGACACACAGTTAATAACAAAACTTTCCATCATTTACTATTTAACAAAAGTTGGATGTTACACAGATATTGAGTCATATTATCTAGTTTATTCACCTTCTTGAATATACTACTATCAACAGGGTTGATGCTAGAATACTGATCATCGAATTGACCCTGATTATACTGAGGCTGCTGATATAGATTATCATAATAATACGGCGGAGGTTCCTGCAAAAAGTTTTGTTGCGGCTGCACAGGAGGGTTAGCATAATAATGTGATAAGCACCCCACATATTGCGGACATATAGGCGTAAAATGGGGCCCACCACAAATCTCACACATATTTACGAGACTTAAAAGAAATAAAAGACACGGACAATTAGACTCCTACGACTCAAAATAAAATAACACGTACGTAGACTCTACTAAAATACTCCTAAACAAACCTAAACTGTATTAACGTAACTTCTACGACTCAAAAGCAAAACAAAATACAAATAGCACGTATATAGCAAGTAAGTCTAATTAAAGCTAATAACGCAATTGCCAAGAGTCCCCGGCAACGGCGCCAAAAACTTGATGTGCTAAAAGTAGTTATTAATTTATTAACTAAATAAACGATAATCTAGACACTAAGTAATAAATTCTAGACTCTTAACTTAACTAAAACTACTAACCGGCAAGTGAACCGATCGACTCTAGTACAGCTAAGTAAGTCCGGATATCGAACCCACAGGACTCTTTAATCACGTTAACTGGCTAAATTTAAACTTAACTACAGACACAACTATTTATTATTGGGGGGGTATACTTAAAACTAATATTAACTTAATCACTAAGACTTAAAAACGACTTAACCCTGGACTTAATTCATATGATGACAAGATAACTACCTAAGCTAGAATCCCCTAAATTTCAGTAATGAATTGACTCGGGAAAATATTTAGTTATGGACTGGGATCGTAAAATAGACACTTATAAGAAAACCCGAACAGGACCCCTGACCCTTCTTAAGAGAAACCTATGGATTTCTAACAAGTTTTAACGCACACCAGTATTAAAAATCAAAATCACTTACGGTCACTTAATTAATTACAAACTAGTTCCTTCATACGAAATCCTACCTTACAGCGCGGAAATCAAAGGCAGTCTAATATATTCAATTGACTCGATAGACAAAGTTAACCAATCAAACCTAGACGGACTCCTTACGAAGAACTAAATCTAGTAATCGTGATCAACAAAGACCTACCAATAACCTAGCACCTTACAGCTATTTAGGTTAGCAGCACACTTAGGTTTATTTATTTAATAATGATTAGTCCTATGATCTTAATGCATATCAATCATAAAATAATCAAGAATACAAAGTAATTGACCTAATAGCGACCTATCATAATGACAAACAATAATCAAGACAACTATGGAATAATAATGATTAATCAAACAATCCAAAATATCCATATGCATCAATTTTGTATAAGTAAACCTTTTACTAGTTCATAAAACCATACCGATAAATAAATCCCAAATCAAAACACAACGTCAAAGTAGGTTCATCATAAGCGTAGGCAGTCTGTAATGTTTAGCCTAGCATCTTAAAATCAAACAAAACAATAATAGACGAAATCATGGCGACAATAAATAAGAACGAAAGAATAAAGGCGATAAAACCCTGAGTCTTTGTCCTTGAATATTAAGCACTTTGCCGGCTGATTCCTCGACTCCAAAGCTGCAGGAAACTGACCTCGGACGCCTCAGAACTCATCAAATTCGTCTGAAACTTCAGTGTATGATTAATGGTGAGTTTGGGGGTCTTTATATAGGCAACAGGTGTCCAAAAATACGTTAAGACGGTTAAACAAACGAAAGTTCTAGAATCTGATGTCGTCGCCCCGCGCGGTGGGCTCCCTCCTCCCCGTCGCGCGGCGCTCCGGTGCTAGGGGGAGGGGGCCGGCCGTCCTAGCCGATCTGGTTCTTCTCCTGGTCTGGCCCGGTTCGTTTCCTGGTTCTCCGGTTCTCCGGTTCGGCTTGTTTTTGCTCTTTTTTCGCCCTCTTTTCACTTAAATCAATCCCGGGACCTACATTATTCAAATAATTAGTAGTATACAAATCCTAACAAAAACCGAACATAAACGATTAAAATATTATATAAAATATACAAGGGATTAATATATATTTAGCCTTATATCAACCACCAAGTAAGCCTAGTATGTATATAACAATAAGTAATTTAACAACAATATAATTTTTGTTATTGGCGTTGCCGTTTGATTGAGCTTTTCCGGTATGTTTAAGTGTTACGACTTACTGTCGATCGTTAATTGTTAAGTAAAGTTTTCCCATGTTAACTAATCATGTTAACTAAACTACTATTGGTTCCTTAATATTATATATCAGTCAACTCCATGTGTACGTTAACCAAAGTAATAGATTCTAAACAATTAAAGTTTCCTTTTTAAGAAAGTTCATACATATATTTGTTTATAGTATTTACGTTAAGCAATTGGTCATATAACTCATGTACAACAAGTGAGCATTATGATGTATGCCTTGCAAGTTTTGACAAAGTCAATATTTTTAGTATGTTTGGTTATCCGTTAATTTTCGGATGCAGAGCTATCATAGCCTATCACAATTTACTAACACCAATAGCCGTAATGTTTTTATTAGGGGAAAAAAACATGTCTTTATTTCATAATGGACAACAATGCCGGTTATTGCCGATATTGTCGGTTTCACGTGTAACAACTTATAATTACTCTTTTGTAAACCAAAACCTTTTATCTTATTACTCCTCATTAATTATTGGAATATAGTAAAAAAAATTAATATAAGTTCTGAAAATTCCAACAAGTTTCAATTGTAAGGTTTTGATCTCCGTACTTTGTTTAAGTGGCAGAACGTATAAAAAAAACCTAACCAATTGTTAAAAAAAATAGTAATTAAAATATAAGCTATGTAATCAATAACTTACTGAAATATTATATATACTTTCTGTTTTTATATTTTATAAAATCCTTCATCCGGTTCGTGTCGGTTTAATCGTAAACTGTATTTATTTGTCGTTTCTTGCAAAATAAGGCGAAAATATTTTTTATAAATATAATATTTTATGTAAGCTTTCCATGAGAAAATATGCTTATACGTGTGTGTGTATATTCATTTCCAAACATCTATTTTATGTAAGCTTTCCATGAGAAAATATGCTTATCTCGTAAACACGCGTCCTTCGGTTTTCTATATAAAAGCCAATGTTTTAAGATGAAAATCTTATAAATAAGTTAGTTTAAGTTATATTAATCCATTATAACATTTGGTTCAAAACTATAGTTTAAACAAGTTTGATTCTGAGACCGGTTAACCGTTTGGTTAGGTTGACGATTAAAGAATTGTGTTTAATTTTAAATGACTAGAAGTAAAATATTTTACAACTACAACTTGCTGTAAAAATATTATTTTGCAAACCGTTATTATTAAAAATAGTTTCGTAGCTAATTCATCGGCTAAGATATAAGCTTGTCGGTCCAACCAAAAGCAACATTGTAAATTCGTTTTACTCCAGCTAGGCACGTGATATTTATAAGTTGAAACTACCCTGAAATAACGAGTAGCAACAACCATAAGATAAACTAGTTGTTACGGTCACCCTTAGGATAAGCACGTTGATGAATGCGTATATTTTTAGCATGAGCACGTTTACTATCATACCGTAATTTAATCCATTCAAGTAGCATCACGTGCTAAATTTTATAAAGCAACTCTACCACCTTTAACTTACAGTTTTGTTCAATGTTTTTATGCATGTATAGTCTTATTAACTACCATAGGTGGTTATTATGATTAATCTATCTAATAATTATCACCTGGTATGCATGTAACTATTTTTATGTAATACTAAGCATATAATTCACACATAAAATAACAAGTATGTGGCGAGACTAGCATACTTGTGTTTGGTTTTAATCTATCATTATTATTCGTTCATTTTCATATACATTTCTCTTGTTTTAAGTTTGTTTGTTCATTTTAACGAGAGCTCAATCGGGTGCGCCACGAGTAAATAAGTTAGTCGGTTTTTAAATAGTCGAAATATTAACAACATGTGTTTATACCTCACTCGTATTAGATAACTAGCGTAGGTTAGGCATGTTGTTCGAGTTGAACTGATCAAGCCGCACCGTCCGATATTCACACCTGCCTTAATCCACCGTCATCGTCTCCGTAGCTCCATGGACCGCCAGCCGCATACAGCCGCTTACGTACGGTTTCTGTCAAGCACCTATCATTTATTTTCGATTTTGTATTCGGACGAACCACCACCATTGCTACGTAATGAGCATCGACCACCTTTGTCTTGTACACAGGTCGCTGGTAGAATCAATTGCTTCCTCGAAATTCAACGTAGGTTATATACTCTAGGGTAGTATGTGTTTTCTTGATTTTTTTATTTCACAACATTGTTATCTTAATTTCACAAAATCGTATATGGTACCAAGTCCAAAAAGATGACAAACTATGGGTAGTCAACAAGGATGCTAGGATTAGGATTTTACCACAAGCTCAAACAAATATATGACGTCAACCACAGGTTTATGAATCACTAGATAAAATAAGATTAACCATTATGGCTTAGACGAAAAATAAGGGTTTCATTAAGAGATAATGATGCAGTTATCGGTTTATTCAAGGCCATAATGGTGCAGTTATAAAGATTACCATTTGATTTGGGAGGATCTTATATTCTCGAGGGAAGTGTTGAAAACAATTGAAGGTAATGTCGTAGAGACTTCCTATTTGTTATATTCCTCAACATCAAATTAGAATAACGTGGTCTATGTGTAGATAGACAAACTTTTGTTCTATGTGTGGACTCGTATTTCGGGTTTTCTTTATCATAAGCTTCGCATCTAGAGCGATTCATAGGTTGATTTCGGCTCTAGATTGTGTTGCACGATAGATAGGATTTTTAGGTTTACAAGTATGCGAGAGAGGTTATTCTGTCTGAACATTATAGTTGTAAGCATATCGTCTCATGTCACGAAAATTATATATATATATATTAACTTATTTGTTTGAATAATTTGGACCAATTAGGAGCGCTTAAAACAATTGGAATGCCTTCTTACCGAGAGTAGGCTAATTCGAGGAATTGAATGAGCTTGGTACCTTCACAAGAACTAAATAGCTATACTGATGAACGCGTTTATTGGCTATGATGGAACTTTTTAGAAATACATTATTTACCCTAGTTGAATGGGGGATATATGTTAATAAAAAGAAAATCCACGCAGTGAATCGATGGGAGTGTCGGTTGCAACTACCATGTCGAAGCCTTTCCAACGAGGTTTTTCTTGATTCTTCTCTAAACAATAAAATTTATTGAATATGCTGAAGGAAATTTAGTGACGCAGAGTGAATTTCATGAATGTTCATAATGATTATTGGAATGAACACTATTTAGATATTAACGATTCTAAAAGAAGTGTCACTTAGAGATTGCAGCTTGAAAAATAATATTAATTGAATCTGCTAACTTCAACGGCAAAATAAATAAATAAATAAAAGTTCACTAATGAAAATAACCGATATGTCTACATTGCTACTGAAGAGATGATATATTCTTAAGGAAAAACAAAACGATAATATAGTCATAAGGTTGCTAGGCTTGGCTTCATGTTCCATAGTTAACGTATCACAAGAGGTTTAGGTATCATTGTTATGCTTTAGAAAGGATGAAAGACGAAGTGTGCTCATAAGAGATTTTAATGTTATAAGCACAAACACTAATTTGGGTCCCACATTCTATAAGGGACCTATCACCATGAGTTTAGGTCAGATATCCCCGCGTAGGGTAGTGGAAGGTACCTCAACAATAACAAATCAGTAACAGATTAGATCTAGTGACTATGGGTTTGACTTGTGTGAATGCTAATGGTGCAATTTGAAATGGTTTAGTCGTGGTGTAAATCGTACCCCTGGTCTTACTTGGTTGTGTTCCAGAACGGACGACTCTTTTTACTGATTCATGACGCTCAAGAAATTCCAATTTTTAAAGCTTGCATCGCTAGATGGGCTCATTCGACTTCAAGATTTCGTACAAGAAATCGCGCACGTACCGGTTATATTGATTCTCATCTGGGGAAAGGAACCAAATTATGTTGTGAATGCATCATAGATTCACGTATAATGTCGCAAAAAGTTAGAAAGTGGTTAACTCTATAGATAGTCATAGTTGGGAGCATCGGTGACGTTTTATGTTGGAGTTTTATGACACGTAAAGGAATAGTATTGCTACTTATCAACACCAAAATAGAATAATATTCCTTAAGGAAGTTTATTTAAATGAGGCACTAGGAAAATACTCTTCGTGTTAGTCACGACAACGAGAGTAAATACACAAGTTTTACATCGGAGGGACAATTTGGTCACCAATAAAAATCACTAATTGGCGTCAAATTATCTCAATAATCCTTTGGAATCTAATGGTTGCAACTTACTATATGAGGTCATTAGCTCCATAAAGTTGTACATAGACCGAGATGTTGTCATAAGTGTCAATCCATCTCCCTTCCTTAGACTATGGTCGTCTGAGGAAAGTCACACGAAGTTTTACAATAGAGTAGTGTATAAACTTTTACGAGGATGAAAAATTGAGTCGTGTTAGCAATATAACATACTTAGTAGTGAAATTATAAGGATTAGATATTCCAAAATCTTATGATTTTATTAAAACTAAATATTTATGATTTCGTAAGTTATAAAAGTATTTTGTATGACTAGTTATAATAAGAACTCTTTATTCGCTGAACCCTTTTTTTTTTTTTTGAAAAGAAATGCATAGATGAAACTTGCATTAAGGTAAAAGAATTCCAGACAAGACCTTAAACCACTTTTCTTCAAAAGTTTTATTGAATTAAAAAAAAATCATGATAGGGTTGGCATGAGGTAAAAAAAATGTTAACATTTTAAATATTTTTCATAAATCTTTAAATCTGGTTTGTAAAATTCAAGAAAAGTTTTAGTTTAAAATAAGTTAGTCTTGCTATCAAAATTGTAGTTATACTATTTAAACATATTTAATCGCCGCCAAAAGGATAGGACGTGAGATCCTAAAGAATAGAATGATATGATAGTCGTGAATAGAACGGTGTCAAGGCAGAGAAGAACAAGTTAGTTCCGCTTAAATCCTTAATCATAGGTGTAGAATTTAAGGATGCACCAAAAATTAAAATGGAGTAGCCGAAAGGATGCATCGAAGGTATTGCCTAGATAAATGAAATCGATAGAAGAAATAATAATAATAATAATAATAACAAATCTTGCGCTCTATTGACGAGTCGATGCGTTCCATAGATGTAAGTCGAGTCTTCTATAATCATGAAAATCTTCTCAGTGTAATTTTCGCATTGTCTTAGGAGTCATGCTTAACAAAGATCAACATATGTATATGTCAAATAAGTATGAATATAAGTTTGAAATGATATAAAGTTGACAAGGCTTGCTCACAGTCTATACAAGAGTCACTTGTGTTATGAATAGGAGCTGATAAGGTGTCGTAAATTATTCATTTAAGTTCTAAATGGAAGGTACCACTTGCGAACGTAATATTACTAAAGGTATGGAAATGTATGTTGAAGAGGTAGGTTCCAGCAGAGCCCAGTTGGACCCGCAAGACTCACCTTGAACAGGGACGTCTGCGCAACGACCAACTGCTTCCGCAGGACCCACCATGCTCAGAGAAGACCTTACGCGCAGTACGCCAGCTGTACCCGCAGGGAAAGCCTCCCAATGGTGAAGTACCCCGCTTGTTCCCACAGTTGCGGATACAAGCCATCAGGGAAGGCTACCCGCACTGATAGCAAGGCTACACGCACAAGGCACTAGCTATTTCAGTAGTCACCTGAAGGAATGAGCAAGGCGGGAATACTCCCGCCCAAATGAGCCAGTCCGTATGCTTCTGGAAGATCTTTTGTACTATACCTACCAAGGTATGGGCAAAACAGACGATCTGACCAGAGCAGCCCATGAACCAATCACAGGGTGACAGCTCACCGACAACAGTACGAAGAGGAGCACCCTCTAGTACTGTTTGTCACTATTAGCCGCTGCCTACTCACCAACCCTTAATGTGGGGCGTGCGCAGCCTACAGTTGGTGGAACAGTGCATAGCCGGCAGTAAAGGAACAGTATACAGCCGACCTTGTCACTGTCGGCGGCAGCCTATCCACCAACCAGCATGGCTTGTGCGTAGCCCACTGTTGGTAGAACAGGAATACTATTCGGCCGGCTGTACCTTCTAGGAAACCTACCTTCGGCTATAAATACTCCAACACCTTGGAATGGTAAAGACATCATCTGATATCTCATTATCTTATCTTATCTAGCAATCTCTTAATATACACTTATATTCAGAGCAATCTAGTCTGATTCTCACGCCGGAGGGTGGTCACAAGGAGGAACCCCCCCCCCCTTCTCAGTGACGAGCTTACGGTGTCTGTTTTGCAGGTCATCTGAAGAACAACCTTCTCTGCTGGACCTCATCCTCGTGGGAAACATTACTTAACCCACAGATTATCCGTAATCTGCCCTGGGTCACTTAGTGTTTCTTCATATGTTTAGGACGATTCAAATGTGACATGGTTAATAAAAAAAATATTCAAAGATTACTTCGTTTCACTGGAGGTAACAATGAATATATCGCAAGACTCATTAGGTTCCACTGATAAAGGAAAGAAATGGTACCATCATTCCCTCATGGATAGTTTGTAACTCTTTTGGTTCTTTAAGCTTTAACTTTTTTTTGTTTGTATTTGTGATATTTTGTAATGATGTGGTTAGGACTGTTGGTTACCGTAATAGGGCTTTACCAGAAATCACGTGCACGTGCAAATTCATAATTACGTTGCGCAACCATAGTTATAAATTTGCTTTGCATGATTACTCTAGTGATACCCTTTAGATGCTTCTTAATTGTTTCGTTCATATTTATAGTTTTGTAATTCCCTAAGCAAGCTCGTATTCTATCATAAAACTCCTAATAATGCAATATGGGCTCCTATAAAAATCAATCTATGGCTAGACAGGGGTATCGATGAAGGTACAACGTGTAACCTTCCTCACTAAATATAAGAAATAAATGTTTAATACAAAATGGGATGGAAGTCCCTAAAAAGTCTCGAGCATAACATGCTCCAATCAATATAGTAGCCTTCTGGCATTGGCAGATACTGTCGGGCGTAACTCGCTCCAATCAAATTAGTTTTCCCTGTAAACAATAATAACGAACACGTGTGAATAAAGGTCTTACAAGCATCCATGTTTAGTTTATCATGTATGCACACTTTCAAATCAATCAGGTTATCACTTAGTAATCAAGTCTTGGAGTACTATAAGCCAAATCATAGAACTAGTCAATTCAAATAGCCAAGCATTTGAGTTTTATAAGTCGAACATTAGAGTTCTATTGGCACTTAAGGCTTATCCTATACTTAGATGTTATCATATACCTATATGTTTAGGGTCTTTGCAGTGTCAGAGTCTTAGCGGTTGACGTTTTAAGTTGTTTTGGTTAAAGCCTAGGTGTATATAAAGAAACCTAGTTCGCTGAAACATTTGGCTCCGATACCAATCTGTCACACCTTGTCATGGGGGCCTGGGAGTTTCATGGTCAAATTGATACCAAATGTAAGCAGCGGAATATTATGAAAAAAAAACTTAACCAATTGTTAAAAAAAATAGTAATTAAAATATAAGCTATATAATCAATAACTTACTGAAATATTATATATACTTTCTGTTTTTATATTTTATAAAATCCTTCATTTGGTTCGTGTCAGTTTAATCGTAAACGGTATTTATTTGTCGTCTCTTGCAAAATAAGAAGAAAATATTTTTTTATAAATAAAATATTTTATGTAAGTTTTCCATGAGAAATATGCTTATGTGTGTGTATTCATTTCCAAACATTTATTTTACGATTTAAAGTGCAAATAT
Organism: Bidens hawaiensis; assembly: GCF_021521415.1. Lineage (NCBI taxonomy): Eukaryota > Viridiplantae > Streptophyta > Magnoliopsida > Asterales > Asteraceae > Bidens > Bidens hawaiensis. Next base: position 333,907 of record NW_027494293.1, read on the forward strand.
CTCGTAAACGCGCGTCCTTCGGTTTTCTATATAAAAGCCGATGTTTTAAGATGAAAATCTTATACATAAGTTATTTTAAGTTATATTAATCCATTATAATATTTGGTTCAAAACCGTAGTTTAAACAAAGTTTGATTCTAAGACCGGTTAACCGTTCGGTTAGGTTGACTGTTAAAGAATTGTGTTTAATTTTAAATGACTAGAAGTAAAATATTTTACAACTACAACTTGCTGTAAAACCGTTATTATTAAAAATAGTTTCGTGTCTAATTCATCGGCTAAGATATAAGCTTGTCGGTCCAACCAAAAGTAACATTGTAAATTCGTTTTACTCGAGCTAGGCACGTGATATTTATAAGTTGAAACTACCATGAAATAACGAGTAGCAACAACCATAAGATAAACTAGTTGTTACGGTCACCCTTAGGATAAGCACGTTGATGAATGCGTATATTTTTAGCATGAGCACGTTTACTATCATACCGTAATTCAATCCATTCAAGTAGCATCACGTGCTATATTTTATAAAGCAACTCTACCACATTTAACTTACAGTTTTGTTCAATGTTTTTATGCATGCATAGTCTTATTAACTACCATAGGTGGTTATTATGATTAATCTATCTAATAATTATCACCTGGTATGCAAGTAACTATTTTTATGTAATAGTAAGCATATAATTCACACATAAAATAACAAGTATGTGGCGAGACTAGCATACTTGTGTTGGGGTTTTAATCTATCATTATTATTCGTTCATTTTCATATACATTTCTCTTGTTTTAAGTTTGTTTGTTCATTTTAACAAGAGCTCAATCGGGTGCGCCACGAGTAAATAAGTTAGTCGGTTTTTAAATAGTCGGAATATTAACCACATGTGTTTATACCTCACTCGTATTAGATAACTAGTGTAGGTTAGACATGTTGTTCGAGTTGAACTGATCAAGCCGCACCATCCGATATTCACACCTGCCTTAATCCACCGTCATCGTCTCCGTAGCTCCATGGACCGCAACTGCATACTAACGTTCACCACCGCAGCGGCGCGGCCGCTTACGTACAGTTTCCGTCAAGCACCTATCATTTATCTTCGATTTTGTATTCGGACGAACCACCACCATTGCTACGTAAGGAGCATCGACCCCCTTTGTCTTGTACACATGTCGCTGGTAGAATCAGTAGCGGCCGAAATGTGTCATGAACGTTATCGGTCCAAGCCCAGTTTACATCTATGAGACCACAATGGGCCCAAACAAGCAGGCCCAATTAAAATGTTAGTAAAAGCCAAGCATGAAAACTTGATAGAAGCAGGTTATAAGCACGAGTTGCAGATGATGAAAAAAGAATGAACTTGAATACCTCCATTCTGTTTTCTCATCCCTTTCTTGTATCTAGTTTCTAAGGATTCAATATGAACAGATTACTCTATTGATCTCGTGTTTGATTATTAGTTTGTATCCATTCACTTCATTAGTGCTTTCATTTGTCCTCCACACAAATGGCTTTGGAGGATGCTTCATTCCATTTACACGCTTCTCATATTCAAAATCATGAGCTCCAACTTGCTCAGTTTCCTATTCCACCTCCAATTGAGCTTAACGATTTACCTGATGATGTGCTATTATCTTCGGGATCA